>NW_027526225.1:11153041-11711409 GCF_048455015.1 Haemaphysalis longicornis | reverse complement strand
ATGCGAGTGCCAACAGGCTTACCCCTCATCCTTAAAGGAGCCATGAAGAGAAAACACAAGTTTGGTTCATTCGAAAGGTTGCCTCGTTAGAACCATAACGACACCACTTATAACGCAAACTTCGCTCAAATAGGCTACATAATTAGGAAAAAGGACATGACCATGCGACCCACCAGCTCATTTTCCGCAACAGAACCTATCATGTCACTCGAGAATGCTCTGCGATTGGCGGAGGCCGGCAAAAGCAAACGCATGTTAGGCAGGGCTTATTACAGTTTGCATAGCGAGCTATATGCCCGTGAAACATACTGCACATTCTTTTTATGACGAACGAACACGCAAGCGTGTGCGCCAATGCGTACGAAACTACCGTCCGCCGAGCTCGACATCTCGCTATCGCGCAGACGAATTTGCGGGTTCGAGGCTCTTAAGGGCCAACGATCCGTTCCACCACGTACAGCCGCGACCTTGCTTGGTATCTTAATCCCTTGACAGGAGGTTGGCCGTCATATCGCCAACCAGCAAAGGTAAAAATAGAAAGGAGGGGAGTAAGGAACAGCAAGAAGCGACGAGATATATATAGTGCCAGTCGTCGCATAAGTTTCGAATGGTGTTGGCTTGCTGCTGTCGTTACGAGCTCGTTTCTAGTTTACAACCACTGAAAACTTCAGTTTGTTCGAGTACTTTAAAATGAAAGTTCTTTGCTGCGTTTCGAAATGCCCATGTAGTACGGGCAAATCGTCGAGGGAGTGCGACATCCCCGCCTGTGAAGAGATCTCCTTTCATGTGCTGCCAAACGACGAACCGCGGCGAAGCAAGTGGCTACGTTTTGTGAACTTTGCAAACGGAGGAGAAAGGGAGCTAAAGGAAGTACGAGTGTGCTCGCTTCATTTCCGACGAAGTGATTACGGCAGGGACCCTTACGTTAGCTCACTCCTGGGACATGCTGGCGCTCGTCGCCGACTTCGTCAAATCGCCGTCAAAGCGCTCTGACCTTGGGGGAAAAAAATGCCGTACACACCGCGCATTGACGCTCGTATCTTTCTGGTCGGAGCAGAGAGCTCGCGCGAACGGCTTTCCATACACGACACCGGCCAACTGACATAAGCGATACTGCTACTTAGATTGAACTATTATTAACCGTAATAAAAATACGGCACATACGTACCAGTCTGTATTCGTCCGTCGCGACGGGGCTGACGAGGCAGCGGTGCCGACGGCAGGGCGTTCGTCTGTTGTGGCTATCGCGGAATGGTCGCTGTCCCGTCCACCGCGTATACCACAACTCCTGCCGCTCGTGCACTTAGAAGCATTGAGCGTTCAAGTGGTGTGAGGTTGTTAAATGCAAGCCCTAGCTCCTCGGCGAGAGTTTTGGTCTCCGGATTAGGCGATTCCATGACTAGGGCTGCGGGTGCACGAGGTTTTACTAGTATTTTTAAAATGGTATTTTTAAAATGGTACTAGTATTTTTACTAGTATTTTTAAAGTTTCAGTTCCTGTCTGACTCCCGCGGGTGGGTGCTATATGGAGTCGACATACTAAGTATCTGTTGCATGGACCGGCTCGTATGACGCTATTGTTCACGTCACCAAATGTGCAATTTTAGCGGGAGATTTAATATTTTGGCTTAAATTGCCTTATTTCTCAGTGAATAAAGCATCATTTGCTTCCGGGAAAGCGCTTGGAGTACTATGAAACACCTAATCGTTCGAATAAAACAAACTTTTGTTTTATCTTCATGGCTTCTTTAATGCTTTCCACGTAGGAGCAGTTGTTGTACAGGCTGCGGAGGTCGCACGGTTGCTTCCAGCGCATGCTTCTCCGAAAGTCAGAAGCAGCCAGCCAGAACCAGTGTATAACCAGGCCAGAGTTTGTGTGCTTTTCTGAACACGAAAGTTTGTTACAGGAAAAAAGGCTGCCGCGAGAGCGCCGTTGTCAGGGGGGGGAGAGAGGGGGGGAGAGGGGCATTCGGCACCCGCGCCACCCGCGCGCAAAGCACACCGCTGAAGCTGCTGGCGGTTCAAGGTAGTTAGCAGCACAGAGAGCAGTGTCCTATCACTCATATTTATTTTGAAACAGAATGGGGTCTTCGTGTCTCGGTAGTGTGGGCATAATTGCTACATTTGTGAGTGCAGAGCTCGGGTGCTTCCTGGTCGGCGGGGTTAGGTACTCTTGCCGCGAGGTTAATGGTGGGGCCAGAGATGAATTTGAGAAAGGCACACCGCCGCGGATGGAGTTGTGAAGTGCTAGGTACGCAGTGAGTTTCCGATTCGTTGTGGGTATATAGTGTCGCCACGACCGCCGAGGTAGGTGACGAGGTACTGACAGCATATTTTGTGAAACGAGCGCCGCGTAGACAAACGCAGAACTTTCCTCGGCGTTTCACCGAATTTCGGTGCGCCTCGTATGAGCGATACATCAGATATACCGCCCCAGTGTGGACGGCCAGCGCTTAGACTTGCTCTAGTTAGTTGGTGGGTTTTAATCTGTGTTGTACTTGTGCCTTCTTCTTTATGAGCGAGAATGCGGATCACGTGATCATTTGTGCACAAACATTCGGTGAACGTTGTGGCCAATCAAAGGCCTAGAGCGTGTTTATGGGGCCCCCTTATTTTGTGATGGGACATGGCTTTTAGGGCGTCGTATTTGTGCAAAAAAACTTAACTGTTTGTTGTTTTTGTGGTTGATGGAAAGAAGGCAGATGCAGGAATACGCTTGTGAGGTCAATAGGAGCGAGCGCATTTAATTGCTTCTGTGTTTTCTTGTAAGTTATGTAAAGATTAAATTCTGCTTCATCGCCTGGCCGAGCACGCTATTTATTTATTAATTTTTCAGTTGAGGTGCTCACCAAGAGCGCTAGGCCTTCTCGGATGATGCACTGGGCGCATGACAGCGAATTTTGACAGCGAATAAGAAGGACATATACAAACAAACTGGCAAGCCTAAATGAGTAGATATATACAGAAAAGGAGAGCGATCAAGGAATGCAAACATTTTCTGAACAACATCTTTGAAGTCAAGTGTAAAGTGCCCACTCACTGACGTCTACAAGCACAAGCTTGGTGGACTATGGTGGTGCTGTTGGTGCAGAGACACAAGAACAGAGGGAAAGTGCTGGCGCGGCCACAACATGGGCATTCGAAATATCAAAGATTTCAAGGAGCGTTAGCAAAGAACCAGGTGATTCCAGAAAATGAAAATTGAAAATAAAAAAATTTCTGCTAAAGGCATGTTGGCATCGACTAGCCAGTGTCCGCATTCCATTGATTGTCTTGGAATGCCGAGTTGCGCATCCAGCCTAAAAATATAATCCCAGCCACGGAAAGGTTATCAGTCTCTTTTGCAGAAAGTCTCACCTTTGTAGTCTTGGGTCGAAGCTGCGCAGAGGGCACCTTTTGACGACGACGAAAGGTCTCTATAAGTGCCCGGGGAAATTACCACATTAGTGCGTGAAAGCGCTGTTGCGCCCTGGTCCGTGAGGCTACGCTCGATGAGGCGCCATTCGTGGGGCCAGAAATGAAAATGGAAAGGCGCTCCGGGGCGCCTGGAGACGTTGTACCTTTGGTTAAGTTCGTCTTGGGTTACAGTGTCACCACGACGGCGAATATACCTGACGACGGGCTGACAGTTCATTTTGTGATGCCATTGTCCCTCAACACCTTTGAGGTACTTTGGCAATGCACAATACGTGTTCACAAATGCAGGAATTTCGTTAGCGCTGAGCATAATTTTGCCGCGCGTCGTAAGAACAATACTTCAGACAGGCCTCCCGAGGATCGATGTCCAGTGCTCAGACTTGCTATCAAACGGTTATCTAAACATCGCCGTCGACTAATTGCTTCAAACTGCCAAAACCGCTTGCCCGCGTCGCCAGATTACGTCTGCACCTAGCTTCGTCGACGAAGCGCGCAGGTGTCGTTTGCCCCCTCAGTGCACCCAGCGCCGCCGCGCTGAGCCTTCGGCTGCATAGCAACCTCCTCCCATAGCGTTACGGCTGAGTGTCGTGACCAGAAAAGCATTGAGGGACTCCGCCCGGACCTGAGGACGCCCCCCAAAGTGCCGTTTCCCCTCCTGCTTATCATGCACGCGTGCAGTCCTGAAAAAAGGTGTTTATTCTCTTTGTCTCCCCGTTCTTTTCTCCCGTCCCGGGTTGTCGAGTCCCCGCCATACTGCACCCCTTTTCGCATAGCGTTCTCTCGCTCTCCTGTCTCTAGTTTCTCAACCCTCTGTATCCACCTTTCCCTCTGATTTCTCCTCACCAATGTACTCACCCACATATTCTGCGTTGGTCACAAACACCCTAGTAAGCAGGCTCACCAGCAGCAGTTCTGGCAGGATAAAGTTACGGACCAGCAGAAAGACGAAAATATGCACTCTTACGTAGACCCAGGATCACTATTGTTCAAGAAAGGGAAACTCGGGGGCATCACTCGTCAACATGTACAAACGCGCTGGTGGGGCGAAGTATCAGAATATTCACTGCATTTTTTTAACTCTCACGATAAGCTTCCCTCTGATTCAGTCCACGTGATAGTGTTCCCCTACGCGCCTATTTTGGTGGTAATGTTGCCGAGCCAGCACCAAAAGTCATATTCTCGGTCCTCCATTTTGCAACTAAGATCAAATTGCATTTTTCAAAATCGCCTGCGTGAATACAGCTGCGGTATTGCGAAATAACTGGACGTATGCTTTAAACACAAGCAAACGCAGTGAACAAACGTGCGGGTCTTGATAGAGAAGACAAGTGCCTGCTACAACAAATCAATAATAAGAAGCCCACGTCCGACTATGAAAGATTGCACGGCTTCTGTGAATGATGAGGAATAGTACGTGGTACAGAGGCCACAGCACAGCTGAAAATCCTGTGACGTGATACCCCAGGTCTACCTTGACAAGTGTAAAGTACAACGCCGAACAGTGTGGCTACAGCTCTATATGATTGGCTTTTGGCTTCCATGCGGTTATAGTCGAGGTTGACTAAAAACAACGGACTCGAAAAAGACGAAAAAAGGCCGTGCGGGTCCACCTGGCGTCGTTTCTGACTGCCCCATTTGCACTTGACCGAGGCGCAAGTCGTGATAGCAGCGCAACCTGCAACGCTATCTGTGGGCTAACGTACGGGATAGCAGAGGACCCCGGCTAGCTACGCTAGAGAACGCTACGCGCCGTACACTAGCCCTGCGGAATCCGAAGACTCACGCCGGGTTCGGGTACTCACATGCGGTAGACAGGCTCCGGCAATCCAAAGTGAGGCTTTATTGCCTGGCAGATACAGGGCATATACCAGACAACACGACTATCGCTCGCGGGGAGACAGTGGCTCCTGTCGCTCGCTCAGACCTCGATATCCGTCATCACGGCCGCGGGAGCATGGGAGGCATCTCGTGGCGACCGATCAGGGCAGAATCTCTCGGCAGAGTCCGTGGAGCCACCTGGGTTCACCGTCATCGGGGCATTCGGCATAGGCACTGCCGAGCCAACCGACTCCGACCAAATCGCCCAGTCGACTCCCGGCGGAGCGCTCGTTCGTCCGGCAGGTCAGCTCGGAGGGGAGAGGAGGTCTTCCCCAGGTCGGGGAGAGGGTGGCGCAAAGGAAGCTGACAAACTCGTCCTCCTTCCCTCGCGCCCTCGCGCACACGTTCGCGGCGAGCCGGTTCGGCGCGTCGCACGGGGTCACGAAGAGGACACGACCTACGTGACGCGCCGGCTACCCAAAATGGCGGCTCCCAGCTCGCGAAAACATGTGTAGGCGAGGCGTAGGAAAACAAGGGTCCCCACACCACATGGAACTTTTTTTCCCGCGTTTTGAGGCGTCGACGTCGGCCCGCGTTTGGGCGAGTCAGCGCACTTCGCCAAAATGCATAGAAACGCGAATCGAAGCGCAAGAAGCAATGCTAATGCCTATGCTAGCCAGATATCAGCGTTAACACAGTGCCAGGAAGCATGGGCATCCGCGTGGCAGTGTTCGGGTTACGTGTCTATCTCATATTCGGCGGTCATTGCTTTCAGGAAGAAACAATCAATTTCTTTTTAACCTGCGGTAATCGGCTTCCTTGAGACAAATTGCGGGCTATTTCTGTTTGGAAGGGCGCGTTTCGTTCGTGGCTTGCTTGGCTTCCGTAGGGGAGATGAGGGTATATGATACCTTTTTGGTAGTTAAATAAGGGAGCTTTGGCTAAATCGCTTGTAGGTCTAGCATAGTTGCATAGACTAGCATAGTTGCATAGAATTGCTTCTTACACTAGCATAGAATCGCTGTGTAAGAAGCAATCATTATCACTCCCCGAATTTGTCAAATACGCCAAAAAGATACCCACCCGACAATAGTCGTTGATAACCTGGGTTCCTATACTATGTCGTACCGGGGTTCTTGCACCAGGCCGTGGTTCCGCAGAAAGACACCGTGCCCCCTAAAACCAGACCTTTATTAGGACTCCGTTCCACCAAGTTCCACTCCTCAGCGGATCCGACTGCGCACACCTAGTCGAACCGAGTCCGCCAAGATCTAATCGCGGTCATATCGCGCCACATGTTCATCCTCATCCGGCACATGCCCATCCCGTGGGATCGTCCCCCGCCACTATTACAGGGTTACCACCCCCCCCCCTCCGAAGAAAAGGCCGACGCACAGTCCTCGAGCCAAACCAACAATGCACCAAGAGTAACTCGAAGGCTTTGGCATCGGAGCCCCAATATTACGCCACAGTCCTCGAAAAAGCTTTCAACAGGAAGCTTGAAACTTGAGACATCCTCCGAGACAGCAGTCACAGGATCAGACCAGCCCAGGTACCGCCATAGACGCCGCTGGATCACTGGCGCCACTGGAGGAATCCCACCAACCGATGAGGGTCTGTCCAACAGCCACAGAGTGGGGAGATAGGGCCTCCCAGCCAGAGGCACGCAGCGCCTGAGGCTAGCCGACAGCACCACCGAAACGTCCGGTTCAAGGCCCACAGCACGCAGGCAAAGGCAGCCCAGTGGAGAGGAGAGCGCAGGGACGGCCAGGAGCAAGCGCCGTGGAGCCGGGAAGGTGGCCCCAAGGCCAACGAGTCAGGAGCTCAGATGCCACCGGGTCACGCAGAACGCGGATGTTGATGTGGCAGTGTTGAAAGTCTTCCAAACGGTGTGACGGTTAATGCAGGCGCAGCCGGAGCGAATGCCAAAATGGATGCTGGACGCGAAAGAAGCAAAAATAAACGTCCGGAAACAAACAAGTCTAGCTGGGGGAAAAAAATAAAGAATCGCATCACGTTGGACTGATCAAGCATCGAATTCAGGGCTAAGAAAAGGCAAACCAAAACAAAAAATCCATAAAAAGGGAGCAGCAGAAACATGCAATAGAAAAGTGATATTACGAATACGCAGATGCCATTGAGAAACAAGAGGTGTTGCGGGCAAAAGCAGATCAGTCCACGTGGTCTGCTATGTTAACCGGGCCTGCATGTTCACCTGTACTCTGTGGCGTAAAAGTTACATTATGGGAGACAGGTTCTCGCTTTCGGTAAAAGGGCCCTCCCATTTGGGGGCTAGCGACGCAGCAAACTTGCGGGAAGCGTCGCTCAGCGGATGAGTGCACCGGAGAACAATGCCGCCAACCACAAACTGAACATCTCGACGGCTCCGGATATACTGCTCCGCCTGCTGCAGACGAGCAACGTCAAGCTGCTCCCGGGCAGCCTGTATCGCGTCACGCAGGCGCTGTCGGACGGCCACAGCATGGGGCGACAGACCAGAACACGCGTCCATTTCTGGTAGTATCCTGTCAAGAGGAAATGGCATCTCCCGACCGTAATTCAAATAAGCCGGCATGAACCCGGTTGAACGATTTACCGTAGTGCGAGTGGCAAATGCAATCTCAGGCAGCTTAGCACTCCAATCCTTCTGTTGCTCCGTATGAGCAATTGGCATCGCCTTTAGGTAGCGATTCACACGCTCAGTTATGTTTGCCTGAGGGTGATATGTGGTTGTACGTTTGTGTTTCACACCTACAGCTCAGCAGTTGTCCTCAAATAACCTGCTCGTGATATACGTAGCATTATCCGTTATCAGCTGTGCGGGGATCCCAAAGCGCGAAACCTCTTCCATTAGGCACCTCCATACATTCGGGGTATTGACGGTACGTAGCGGAAACAGTTCTACCGACTTTGTGAAATGGTCCGTCACCACAAACAAATACCCATTACCACACGGGCTACGGGGGCAAGGGACCATGATATCGCAAGCAACTATTTGCCAGGGGCTCTTACTCTCAACAGACTGCATCAATCCGGGCGGGCAACCAACTCGGGGTTTCGCTGTCTGACAGACGTGACCGCTCCTGACATACCTCAGCGCATCCTGCCTCATTCGCGGCCACGTGACAGTCCGACATAACTTCTCATAAGTTTTGCTGCCAGAGCTGTGTCCAGCCAGTGCTGAATCGTGAAAGTAACCAATGAAGGCCCTCCGAAGATTACGCCGTACAACAGCGCGGAATGGGAAATTGGCTTTGTCAGCTTCCTGCGGAATATACCGTAGCAGAAACCATCCTCTGGCAACACATATGCATCAAACGCACCGCTGTTGCTGGGGGGAGCAGCGCCGTGTGCCCCAAGGTGCTCAGTGATCTTACGGCAGGGTCCGTCGGCCCGTTGCGCCGCGAGAAGATCTGACCTGCAAACCAGCGTACCCCAGCGTGCGTCAGCATCCACTGCAGCCACCAGCGCCGGCACTTCCGTGTCCGAAGATGACGGCAGGGGCGGGCGTGATAGCGCTTCAACGACTTGGTTTTGTGAGCCCTTCCTGTGCTGGGTGGTAAAATCGTAGCGCTGAAGCGCACGCACCCAGCGCGCCAGACAACCAGCAGAGTTCTGCAAACGCTGCAGCCACGTTAATGCCCTGTGGTCTGTCTGAATCGTGAACGAGGCCCCGTCAAGATACATGTCAAATATCTTCAGTGCAAACATGATTGCTAGACACTCACGCTCTGTGACCGTGTAATTACGCTCAGGCGAAGTGAGCGTATGGCTAGCAAATGCGACCGGACGGAGAACGCCCTCAAACTCCTGCATTAGCACTGCGCCCAGCACATAGCCGCTAGCATCGGTTTGCAAGACAAATTGTTTGCTAAGGTCCGGTATCCTTAACGTAGCTGTGTCCGCAATTGCGAGAGGCAGTGCTGCAAAAGCTTGCTGTTCAGCGTCCTCCCATTGTCATTTCACGCCTTTCCGTAGAAGCCAGTTGAGCGGACGTGACAAACTGCCGCCAGTTTCAACCAATCCAAAAACATTCGTTCCAAGCACGTGAACAGAAACATGTGGTGCTATGCCCTGTGCGCGCGCTTCAACACGGCAAGCAGAGGGTAAAAAACACCAGTCACCGCCAACAGCCAATTCTGCGGCCCTCGGTGACTGGTTAGTCACCATCATTGCCTCGGGCTGGACTCCCTCATCTCTATGGCTATTTGTATTTCGGTGACCAGCCATCACACGGGGACACTCACGACGGATGTGTCCTGGCTGTCCACACTGGTAACAGCCGCCAGCTTTATTTCCATCAGGCACGTAGCCTCGCGACCCTCCCGTGTCGACAACTGGACGAGAAGGACCTCTGGAGTTTAGGGGATTTCGTTGCCGACCCCAAATGGAGAGACTCGGGTCGGAAAGCGGTGAGCCTGCCAGTAAAGAGGGCCTGTTTTCCCAACGCAGGAACCCTGGCTGAAACCGCTGCGGGGAGTTCTCGCCATTGGCTGCACCATCTTCAGCGCTCCAACTGCCTGTCACCAAGGGCAGAAGGATCTAGTGCAACGGGGGAATTCAGGCCCGCCGCTGCAGAACGCGGCTGTGGACTTCGCTCTAGCGAAGTCTGAAGGGTGTCTCTCCATGCACAAGCTGGCTCGATTGCTTCCCCTACTGGCGGAGGGGGTCCATAATTCAGCTCCTATATGAGAGCTTCCTCGATTGACCGGGCTGATCGTGCCATCTTTTTCAGGCTCGAGTACTCACGACCGCGTAAGTAAGGTCGGAAGCGCGGGTGGCGTCGTAGTAAGACGTGCCTCCCCATTTCTGCGTCAGACGCACCAGAGATAGCTCGTTTGAAGAGCTCCTGATAGCTCGAATGTATTCGAGCAAGCCCTCGCGCGGGTGCTGCGTACGTGCCTCTAACTTACCGCGGATGCGGTAGTCGTTGTCTGGAGGTAAGAACTTCTCGCGGAAGCGCGCCTCAAAGTCAGCCCAAGACGCGAACGGAGCCTGCAGACGCTACCAGTGACCGGCGGATCCCTCCAGAGCAACCGGCAGGACGCGGACCAGGACGAATCCCTCCGAGGCACCCGACACCGCCTTGTATACGGTGAGGTCGCACAGAAAGTCCGCCACTGTCTTGCGCTCGTCGTATCCCGTGAATCGTGGCACCGCAATGCTCGGCAGGAACGATGGCCCGTGCTCGGACCCACCGCGTTCGAGCCCGAGACCTGTCAGCCGGTTCATGAGGTTCTCGCAGAGGTCAATGATCTGGCGGAGCACACCGACGAGCCCAGTGGCGTCCGCATCTCTTGCGGTCTCGCGTGGAGCAACCAAGGGGATCCGACGGGTAGACGCTCCACGGCCAGGCATGTCCCTGGTACGAAATGCTCTCGCGCGCCGCGAAGTAACACAGGAAGAAAAGATGGGGATAAACAACACAAGCCACAAAAAATGCGCCTCAAAATACGAGAAGGACTACTAAAAATCCTGGCGGTGACGAAAAAAAACTCCAATGTAATTCGCCCTGCAGAACGTCCAGCGCGGAATAACAAAAACCGAAGAAGACCAGAATGCCCTTCTCAGGAACCACGGCCGGCTCCACGTTCAGGGCGCCAAATGTGGTACCGGGTTCTTCCACCCGGCCGCGGTTCCCCAGAAAGACACCGGGCCCCCTAAAACCAGACCTTTACTAGGACTCCGTTCCACCAAGGTCCACTCCTCAGCGGATCCGACTGCGCACACCTAGTCCAGCCGAGTCCGCCATGTTCTAATCTCGCTCATATCGCGCCACATCTTCATCCTCACCCGCCACTATTGCCGGGTTACCGCAACTAAATGCTCGCCCTCGGCGAATCATCGACGGCCTTCCGCGTGGAAAGCGGGAAACGGCCGAACACGTTTTTTCGGCTGTGATACAGCAATGGTTTTTTTGTTTTTTGGGATGAAATCCAACAGTGTTTCCGAACCTCGTGGCCATCACCTGATCGGCCTTGAAGTTTCTATGCGGGCGGAGAAATATCGCGTTGTTCGAAATTGTGTCCTCACCGTAGGCCTCCACTTACTCTGGAAAGCTAAGGTAGATGCAGTGGAGTGTGTCCTCCATGGACAGCCCTCATGGCGGCATCTCTACAGAAAGTGGAGTGAACGATTAGCGCGCTCGGAAAACCAGGCTGGGACATGAAAATACGAAGAATTCTCTGGCGAGGCAGCTACGCAGTTAGAAAACAGACAAATGAAGAAGGGCGCAGACATGTAATCATCAGAGCACATGCACACGGTCGAGAATTTAGCGGTTGAACGCATCTTCGCTTTGTTCGACCACTTCGTCTTGTTAGTTGTATATTTGGGAGATTGGCGCATGCTTATGGCGCCGATGAATTTTCTTGTGTGATCTCATATTAGCATTTGCGGTTTTAGTCAGATTGCTCCTCCCGCCCTCTGCGTTAGTCTCGTGTTTTTCAAGTGACCAATACAGTCACCTTTGGTACCAGAGAACAACGTCTACGCACCTTGATTTATGTCCACTTTCCTAAGTGCATGCCCATAGTCACCTTAGTATTAATATTGTAACAAAATACTTTTTATGTCCGACCACTGAATACGTTGTAACCTCTTAGGTGCCCTGTATAGTTTTGCACAAATAAAGTTGTTGTAACAAAATCTTCTGGCGTGTCCCAGTGGGTGGGTGTTGGGCTTCTGTTTTCAAGGTCAATAGTTTGGATATGTGCAAAGCCTCAAGGATTTTTTTTTTTTTTTGCGGCCAGGGTTTGATCATTTTTTTACCACGGTAAACAAAGGGTACCGCGATACCTAGCCTTTTAATCTACAAGGGACGTTTCGCCATAACTTCAAAAGCAAGGGAGCGGTGAAATGTTTTTTCAACGCTTGGAACTCATTCAGCAATCCTTGAATAAGGTAGGACATCGGGTTGCAAGTAAATCCTTTTTTTTAAGTCGTTGTTTGAGGTCTTAGTTTGTACGGTATCATGGTTATAACTTGAAATACATTTTGCAGCATTTCGAAATTGGCCTGTATCATTCATAAATGAATAAAGTAAGGCGAGTACATTTTTATGCAGATCCGGGACATCTAACCAATCAAAAATAACTGCTCACATATGGTCAACAATACGTTGAAAAGGCTGGCAGAGTTTATAAAAAAACATGTCCACCAAAGCACGTCGATACAGCGGCTGACGCGCGACTTCTTCGATAGTGTAACGCGCTTACTTGCCCTGTCCTGCTTGTCAGTGGGGTGCTGCCGAACAACGTCGTTACTTTGGATCCATGTGGTTAGTACTTAACGCTGCAGAGCGAGAGAGCATTTAATTAAAGCTGAACAGGTGAGCCCCGCTACCGGTGGGGCTTGCTACTCCAGATGGGGGTGACGACAATGCGACAAAAGGGGAAAAATACAGCGACAGTGTAATAAAGGAAAATGGTGGGTATGTACACATATATAAAGTGTGTATGTTCAGAGGGTTCACAGGAGCTCTTCCAGCCCTGTTTCAGCAAGAAAAGTAGAGGTTTTCCCCATCCCTGGCTCGCCATGATTTTGCCAGCATCCAAGGAAGTGGGCGAGTTCTAGAGCACTTCCACGTCGGAGTCACACCCGTTCCTTGAACACTGTTGCCCGTTCACTAGCATCTCACGGGAAATGGCATAACGTGTGCTGATGACCTCAGTATCAGAGCACACTGGATATAAAGGCGGCTCTGCCCAGCCTAGGTTAAACAAACACTGTCGTATTTAGGCTGCGTTAAGTCGCAGCCGGTGTATCTCGACATCAGTGAGCTGCTGTGCAAGCATAAAGGCATCCACTTCGCGAAAAAGAAGTAAAAGACTCTTACCGCACCTAAGCATTTCCTCCTGGTTGTGAAGGCATCTAAAACGTTGTTGTGCAATTAGATGTCTTAGACGCCTTGATTTCACCTTCAGCAGTCGTAGAGCTTTGAGACGTTGCCAGTTGCGATGCCTTGGTTCCCTATCCACTTCTGACTTAACGTTTCCGAATGACTTTGCCTATTCTCTTACGCTCCCGTGCTCGTTCTGGCATCGTGTAATGCAAGAGTTGGTGACGATTTTGAAGTTCCTTGTGTCTGTTCGCTTATTTGAACCCGGTCTACCACGGGGCTTACTTTACTTGTGGTGAGGGAGTGCTGACGGCCACCTTTCACAATAGCCGAACATAGTTCATGATATAAGCTCAGTGATAAATTCGTGTTCACCATTTCAGAATGTAAGATCGTAAATATAGGTTCGCGTAAGAATAGAAAGAAGACGGGCGAACGAAGGTTTGCACCAAACTGAACCACGTCGGCAGCACGGTTTCATGCTTTTACTCTTGACAATGAAAATGTCCGAGCTTTTAATCACGCTCAGCGGCCGTCTCACAACTAGAATATTATAACACACTCGATGAAAACACACAATAATCTGCACCGCCTATGCAGGTTGCCACTTCAAACCTAGAATATTATTGGGAGGCACGGAGACATTACTGGATTTGCGCGGCCAACAGGTTTTATGGGCGCTAAATGGTCCGAGCGGAACCTATGCAGAACTCTCGATTTTGCAGCGAAAGTCGGGAAGTTTATTCTAGCTCTTGTAGGAACGCCTCTATTATTCCCATCTCAGTTTTCTGAAGTCCTGCTTGGCGCTTAAACCTGCCTTACGATGACGCAGCAGTCTTTCCCGTCCCTCGACCTCATCAAGGCAGTGCCGACAACGACCCCATACCAAAATTGTGACTACCAAGAGCACGCATTGCGTTGACCAATTCGGTAATGAAATAACAAACAATAATTCGCTGGAAAATAGGTAACTAAAAACACAACAGCGTTCGGGAACAAAGCGAAACATTTCAACACCAGTTCCACGGCATCTACAAAGAACCGAGCAAGAAATGGGCCGGAGCTGCTGGAGGCACACACGTCTCTGTTTGCATAGACCCCTGGGCTTGGGTTCTCTCCTGGCACCACGGGCGAGTTTCGGAGGGTACCGCGATCACGTTCGTCAGGAACGTGTACCTACTTTTACCACAGCGTTCTCATGCACTGTTACATCGTTCGATACAGGAAAACATGGAGGGCTACTTTTCACAGTGTCAATTTTCTAACGATGTCCAGTTATAGCCGTATTATCGAATATTTTCTAATGCTAACACTTTATGTATAACAAAACTTTAGTACAAAGAAGTGATGTTTTCCTGTTGCATAAGTTGTGCATGAAGACGGCGGCACGGCCCACTGATGTGTTTTTTGCCTCCTCGCAGCGCGAACACCGGCGGGAGGACAGCGTGGCTGCAAGGAGGAGGCGCCGTGGCTACAAAGCACTCGCTATGGTGTTCTGCAGAAACGTCGCCACACTGGTTTGGCGCACGCTGTACCTGCAGACCGTGCGCCGCCACTACATATACATCGCCCTGGAGCTGCTTTTCGTCGGGTTTATGTACTATTTGAGCCGGGAAGAGTACGAAAAGCCTGCCCCGCTAGAGCCGCCCATCGCACGGCCGCTGCAGAACGTCTTCAAGAGCGTCATGGCGGTCGTGTACGGGCCAAGCACGGGCTACACCGACAGCCTTATGGAGCCCGTCATTGACATGTTCACCCCGGCGGGGGTAAAGAAAACTACTGAAGGTAAGCGTTGGCACACATTATGGGGATCACGAAGGAGGGAGGCGTCGAACCAAAATGAATGTTGAAATAAGGCAGCAGGCATACAAGACGCACGAAGCAGACGCAGTAGGATTCACCGCGTTGGCGGTTAAACTCGTTTAAGAGGCTGCGGCTGATCGCCAATGAGACAGCAAGGTAATTTGCTCTAGTACAAAAACCGTCAATAAAATAGCTTGTCTTAATTGCTGCACAATTTATTCTCCAAAGTATGCTCTAAATAAGTATGTTGAACCTTGCTCTAAATAAGTATGTTGAACCGGCGGTACCCGGTTTCGAACCCAGTACCTCCCGCATACGAGGTGAATGGCGTACCTCTGAGGAATCACTGCGGTTCAAAGTTAGAGCCCCTTACACCGGGGCATTTCCCGACAAAGTCGGGTAACTTCCCAAGCACGAGATCCCGTGTGTAGGGGGTGCTGTACCAATTTTAACTGGTTGGTGCCCACTGGTACCGAAGTACCTCCCACATTCTCGTACCCCATGGTAAAAACGACGTGGTGGAACAGTTTCGAGTACACTAGATCCCCAGTACGGGGGGCGCATGTCCCCATTTTTATTCTGGTGTGTGACCAGCAGAGCCAGAGGAACCTACCACGTCTGCCGCAGTGGTAGTGCGTGTCCAAGCACTTAATCCCCAGCCGAGACAGGGGACACTTGTACCCTTTGAACTGGTGGGTGCCCAGTGGTCCAGACCCTGCCCGAAGGGGTTCGAGGGACCTACTACATGGCCTCCAACGGCTGCTTTAGTCAAACTCCAAAAGTTTGTTTCACCGTCGAGACCATCTACACTACGGGGACGCCTGTACCCTTAAAAAAACCGGTGTGAATTCGGCGGCCCAGGATTCAAACCCGGTACCTCCCGCTTACGAGACGAGTGTTTTACCACTCGACCATCGCCGTCACTCGACAATCGCCAGGGTAAGGCATAGCGAGGTTTTGTAAAAGCAGACTTTAGGCAAGGTATTTTTAAATCGTTACCATGCGCTCAGCTAAACTGGCAATATGAGCAGTGATTTCAGTCCGTGGATTTATTTGCCACAGAGAATCGTCCTCAATGATGCTTTGCGCTGCATCATCTTGGCAGTGGTTTTATGTGCCCGTCGAAGTTACGGCTAAGGTATTGTTAAGGCTAAGATACTCCCAGGATAAACAGGGAGGATTTCAAGTCAATTTTCTAGTGTTTTAATTCACTGTAACCATTTGTTACAGTGGAACTTGAAGCACTGCTGCAGGATCGACGCTCACGCGAGGTTTTTTTTGTATTTTTGGTTGGAAATATTTTTTCTAACCAGTATTTTGATTTCATATCACAAATATGCAGCACACATTTATTTTTCATTAAAAGAACACTCTTAGTGCCAATTGTGCGCTGGTATGTACCTGATTTTTTCATTTTGCTCAACAACGTTGACAAGTGCAAAGTGTGTTTCCAGATCCGATGTTTTGGAAATATTTTGTCTACATTAACTTCTCGCTGACGAAATGTTTAACCTGTTTTTCGGATATATGAATTTCGGGACAGAGAGGTGTGCACAGAGAGGGACAACAAATTTTGCTTATTGAGGTCGCCCAAGATAAACTTGTAAAACGCGCATGAGGCATTCCATAGCATGAGGCGTTTTATAGCTACAGCTCATTGTGCGAGGCAGCAGCGACAAGTTTAACGGTGCGAGCTAAAGAGCGAAGCTCTACGCGCGAACCTTCAAGAATTGGACCTAGTTCCGCTGATTGAATAAAGTGGAAAGAATGGGGATGCCAACGACACTTTTTCCGGATGCCCGATACCGTTTTCCGGTAAAGTAGTCAGGCCAGAATTACAAGCACGATGCGTTGAAGGTGGTGTTTATGAAGAAAGCAATGAACTTTAAAGAAAGTATATCATGTGCCGGACTTCGGTACATCGTCGCTCAAGCTTTCGCCTTCACGTCCTGTTCGATATAAAAGAAGTGGATTCCTTGCGTGTGTTTGCAAGATTTTCCAAATGACAAATAGATGTCGTAAAATTTGTTTGGCGCACTCATTACTACGAACCCATGCTTTTGACAAAAGCGTACATCAATTATATTTCTCTTTCAGTTTTTTCCCTAACAGGAAAAGATAATACTTCAGGAGAGGAGGAAGACAGGGAAGCCGTCGGCAGAAAGGTTGATGCGAGATCGTACGGTGCCAACGTGGTTCGAAAAGTTGGTTCGGCCGACGACGTAAGGTAAAACCCCAAAACTCGTCTCCAAGCTATTAACCAAATAATAAAAACGACGGCTCAAATCATATCCGAAGAAAAGCCATAGGAGATTTATTAAGAAAACACAACGAACTCTTGCATCGTACATTATAACCTCTTATAGACATGTTTTCTTAAGAGCGCGGGCAAACTTGGCACTCTTACCAGACGTCCTTTCTCACAGTACATTCGTCAAAACGGGATTCGAAACAATGCATACAGTGTGCGCAATTAATTCTGGTGAAAAGTGCACCTGGTATCAGAAGCACATACTATTGAATTTCAAGTAAACGATAGGAGCTAGCCGGTCCGGTTGTGGAACGTTCCCGGAAGTTTGGCAACTGCAGCCCACGGACGGCAGTTTGCTGTGAATTATATTAGGCCGCCATTTGCTCAGTGAGCAATCTTAAAATTGTCTCCACACATTTACTACTAGCCTCATGCTGCAGTTTTGATAGCTTAAGTCAGGGGACTACCAGCGTTGTTTGGCGGATGTCGCGTGTTATCTCCTTGTATTTTTTACATTTGCGAAATGCCTTTACCGCGTTTCATTCTTATGCAAAAAAGAGTCGCTTGTTGTACATACACCCCTTAGTGTTAGCGAGCGACTAAGTTTTTAAGGCGCAGTAACGGCGGGTGTGTGTGCGCCACGAGCGAAGATTGCGCAGTGATCGTTACGCGTGGACGATTTAGGGAGCGCCAAGAAGTTCAATAACTCGTTGCTTTGCCATCGCTCCCGCTGTAATGGCATTGTCGTGAGACTGACGCATACGTATGTAGACAGTTCCACAATTCCCAAACACAAGTACGGTTTTTTATGCAGATTCGTGACAGGAAAGCTCAATTCAGGAATTTTACTGTGCCTAGGCTAGGTCAAGGGGTTCGCCCTGGAAACGAAAGACGAGGGGCGACGAAAAATTCTTCTCCGTGAAAAGCTTTATGTGGTGGGTTGGACGCGTTAGGAAAGGTTTTGTACACGCCTTGTAAAACGGCAGCTTTATTGAAACTAGGACAGATTTTTTGCTACGTTTAGTACGAGGCCCGTATTTATGGGAAGAAGATCATGTACAAGTAGCTGACAACAATGAACAATATAAATTCACGTGCTCTAGGTCAAGGCCTTGGTGTCGCCTTTCGCTCCCTGGACACAAATTACTTGAACAGAAAAGCTATGACATTGGTCAGAGCACCAGCCAAAAGCCTCGGCGGCCTTTCCCTCTGCTGAACGTCTACGAACCAAAGGTGAAGAAAGCAGGCTAACCAGCGCTGTTGTTTTGTCTACAAAGGACAATCTCCGTCTCTCTCTTTTGCCCCACACAGGCGATCACGTCAAACATCGGCTGCAGCATAATGGCGAGTTGGGCTAGTTGGTGAAAGTGGATTTTGAAACCGTCAGAAAGCGCGACACTAATAAAAGGCGACACGACCAAAGGGAACACAGGACGTGTAGCATTCGCCCTGTGTTCCCTTTGTTCGTGTCGCGTTTTTTCAGTGTCGCGCTTTTAAAGGTTTCAAACGCACGAAGTCGATGTCGATGGGGAAATGTAGCACTTACTGGGAGAGAGCTCATTTGGCACTATTGTATGACTAAACACATTACTGGTGAGATCACTCGGCCTCGTGTAGAAACTAATGCTATTATTTTTTAAAAACCAGAGCTGTTTACGTTTAACACCGCATGCATCCCAGGAATGCGTTGCCAGGCGGTACCCGAGGCGGGAAATGCCCGAGTACAAAAAACAAAGTAAAGAGGACCCGCTGGAATTGACGTTTGACTTTTGACTTTGACGAAAAGGTTGACTTTTTACCACCTGGGGATTTTTAACGTGCGCCGAGATGTCGAACACACGGGCAGTTTCGCTTTTCACTTGAAAAGCGAAAACGCCCGTGTTTTCGAGCGGATCAGATATGCGGCCGCCCGGCCGGGAATCGAACCCGCGGCCTTGGGCGTAGCACCACAACGCCATAGCCACTGACACACCACACCGGGTGGCGCAGAACATAAGGCATCGTTCTTTGCCATGAGTCAAATTGCCGATATTTAGTTGACACAAACTAAGGGGTTAGACGCACCTTTAAAGTACAAGCTGCGGTGTAGATTCCGCGGTCGTAGCTGAGAGGAACATTTTGCCCGTATTAGCAGCATCATTTGCTTAAGTTATTCCTTCACACTGCATGCGTGGACAATCATTGCCTGATCAGTCGCAACCAAATTGCAGTTTCTTGCACGTGCTCGTCAGCGTCAGCAGCATCTGTGCCTTTTTCGTTTGCAGGCCCGCTTGCCTAGCCTTGGTGAACGGAACGAGAGACGCACTCCGGTCACTAAGAACCTCACCACTGTGCGTCGCTTTTCATGGCAACGCGGTTTCAGGCTCAGGGCCGGATCTGAAATTGGATCTGATTTCGTACACGGACAACTACAATAAGTTCCCTACGACGTTCGAGCTGGGCGACGGTGTCTCCAACCATGAGATATGGTGTAAGAAATTAGGGTCCCTTGACTTTTAGCAACGTCAGCTCGAACTGTGCGGGCTCTGTACATTCGACTGGATGCTTTGCCAGGAAGATAGCAGAGACAGACGCTAGAGCGGGAAGTGGGAATAGGCTTCCGGCTGCATGCTAGGCGAGGGCAATCGCAAAGTTGTAGCAATATTCTTAGCGCGCCGTCATCGTGGTGTAGGCACCCACAGTACTTTTCACAGTTAAAGTGACGCATAGCAACCATGTGGAGCTTGCATTTGTTTTATGTCCAAAACAAAATACCGCGGAGACTTAAGCACTTCTGGTGGCTTGTGAATGCGAAAGCATGAATATCCACTTGAACGCTAAGACGCCTTGCTTCGTCACACGTCGTCGAAGGGTTTGTAATGTTGGCGATGGAGGTTGTCTGCTTTGCGACCCACCCTAACTCTGTCGAATGGCTTAGATCTGTGTCCCGCTTTTAACCGTAAATCTTCACCCGACGAGACAATTTTTGACAAACCTTAAATTTCATAACGTGGTTACGTGGCCTTATATATATATATATATATTGTGAACTGGCTATAGTACAAAGAAATACGTGAGATACGTTTCTAAGCTGCACCTTAACCCAGTGTAATCCACAGTGGGACGCAAGGAGCAACGGTATCGTACATCATAAAACAAAATATTAAATCTTAAGAGTTCCCAGCTGCAATTCTTGCTGCAGGTTTGTTTGCAATAAATGAACTCAAATGTTGTTATTCTGAGCCAACTAATAGGCCCATAAATTATATTGTCCAATAATCTTTTTAGCCATGCGTGTGACCATTTCTGTTCCAAGTATTCACTCTTCCGGTCGCGTCTCATTTGTGCAAAATATCTTCACTAGCTGTGAGAGTGTTTTGGTTTATAGAATTACTTTTAACGCTGGAGCTCCTGTACGCCCAGCCTTTCTGTCGTCTACTGTTGGTCGCGCAGCACACTGAGCCACTGAGCAAAAATACATATATTAAGAGAAGTCATCCATTCCGGCACACGCGGGTGAGCGACCATATGACGTCACATTGACAACGAACGCCGACTACAATACTTCGTAGCTGTTATGGCGAAGGAGAGGGTAGCGGCTTATGATAAATCAAATGATAGTGGCCACAATTTATTCCGGGGCTGCTTACTGAAACGCCGATCGCAGCGTCTAGGCATTTTTTTGCGGTAAGGATGCAACTTGTTAAGCCCACATTCCGCATTATAGATAGAGGGCTGCCCATGCTCGGGGATGCCACGTGCTGAATTTCTTACTGATTGTTTTCAGTTTTGTAGTTCCTGTCGACGCCATTGCAACGGCTTGGATCAATTTGATCCCAGTTTCTTCGCTGTAGGCGGGTTTGCTCTGCTAGCCATTGTTATTATTTCGTCCTTTCTCGCTCCGTTGTACTCATTTTTCGTCAATTCACCTTAGGGGCAGAGAGAGAATACACTTTATTGAATGAGAAAAAAAAACAAAATGGAGTCTTCGGGGGGTTTCCTTAGTCCACGGCGCCTTGAACTCGGGCCCCATCCACAGCCCTATTGACCAGCTGACGCTGATCCTCAAGGGTGGAGCGGGCCAAGGCTCTCTCCAAAACCCCTAAATGGGATAGAGATTGGGGCGGGGAAGTGTGGCTTCGTCGCAACCTCCTACAATGTGATAGAGGTTCTCGGGGGCCTCGCAGAAGCGGCACTGCGGGGAAAACAGGTAGGAGCCAAAATTTGACGTCTGGTAAGGTGGGGGAAAGTGTTCGTTTGAAGGGCACGGAGAAGTCGGGCCAGCTCTCTCTGGAGTTGTTTTTGCGCTGGGGAGTGAGGCTGTTGCTCTAGTCGGTGTTGTTGCATGATTTTTTGGTACGTGACCATCGGGTGCATGAGCTCAGGCTTACTTCCGGCAACAGCGGCTCGGCGGGATAGCTCTCGAGCTAGAAGATGGGCGGTCTTGTTGCCCGGAACGCCGAGATGAGGGAGGGCCCAGATGATTTTGATGAAACGGTTTGGGGGCGTTGAGCAAGAATCTTGAGGGTTGCGCGGTTAATTCTTCTGATGGTGAAATTTCCGCACGCCTCCGGCGAGCCGGTGATGATGACAGCAGCTCTAGATTGACTCACGGCGAGGGCGATGGCCGCTTCCTGAATGCGTCATTGTTCCCCCTCTACCATGCACATGCACCCAGTGCACTACGCGGCGAGACGAGACGCCAGAGCCAGAGCAATTTCGAGGCAATAACAGAGGCGAATCCGACACTCCCTAGACGTATTGCCACACATCCCAGGATTCAGGCCACGATGGCTGTTGTAGTTACGAAGAAACAACACCACTCCAGTCACCTTAGGGGAATTGCGCACATTTTGTGGTGCCAACGATGTGCTTAAATAGGAGTTCTTTAATGCGAAAGGATAACTTGGCTGGGTTTCCCAAACACACACACAGCAGACGTCGACCAAATGCTTGCCCATCAGGAAAATCGCCCGCAAAAAGCGTCCAGAGCAGCTAACCTTTTGCTAATGCGTTTCATAGTGTTCCAAGTGGTTCCCAGCGGGCACATCATGAGGAATATAACCCAAAGCAATATTCACCGCATTTTGTTCCGTAGCGCGGATCAGAAAAGGAAATACAAGAAAGCACTTGGCACGCGCTGTTTCGTTTAGTGCATCAGAAATAACATTCAGTGCGCGGTCAATTCACATTGGCTTACGACATGTTTCATCGCACGTGTATAACATAACACAAAGAATGTCGTTGGTGTTTTCTGACAAGCACAGGAACCGAACCCGCAATCGTAGTTCGCCGTCAGCTTCTGCGGACGCAGTGTCGTAGCAGCATGGATAGCGAGTCTACTAAAAGTAGCTCAATGTTTCTGGTTCCGAGAGCTCCATGACAAATAGAGCCAAAGGAAACATTTTCGATGAGAAATATGCTAAAAGATCCTATGCAGCTTTTCTTAAATGCTACGTTAAGTGAGCATATCATAAGTGGTGCTACTCATTGCGTCCAGCTGAGCATGATTGGCAGTTGCTCGATTGGCAGCAGCATTTGCGGCTACGAGACCACTCTTCTGAATCACGTCTGCTCTGTTTGCAGCCTCTGTTGCTGGCACGTCATCGTTGGATTCTGCTGCCTCGCCTGCCTCCGTGGTTTATTCCACGTGCGCCTGCGCCACTACCCGCTAGTGTGCGCTTGAGCGTTGGCCAAAAAGACCCCTTCTGAGCGTGCGCTGCCTGCAGCCTGCTGCGCCTGCGCGGTTCTTGTCACCAGCAAGAGGGTTCTTAAAGGCGCGTCCACGGCAACTCTGGCTTCATTTGGCAGCAGCATTTGCGGCTACGAGACCACTCCTCTGAATCACGTCTGCTCTGTTTGCAGCCTCTGTTGCTGACACGTCATTGTTGGATTCTGCTGCCTCGCCTGCCTCCGTGGTTTATTCCACGTGCACCTGCGCCACTACCCGCTAGTGTGCGCTTGAGCGTTGGCCAAAAAGACCCCTTCTGAGCGTGCGCTTCCTGCAGCCAGCTGTGCCTGCGCGGTTCTTGTCACCAGCAAGAGGGTTCTTAAAGGCGCGTCCACGGCAACTCGGGCTTCGTTTGGCAGCATCATTTGCGGCTACGAGACCACTCCTCTGAATCACGTCTGCTCTGTTTGCAGGTCGGTTGTGTCAATATTCAATCTGTTTCTTCTTGTCTAGTCGCAACTGCTGCTGCCCAGAGTTTTTTGGCTTCTTCTGTTTCATTTACTGTCTAGAAATGACTAAAACTGCTGAGCTAGCTAAGGAGATTGAAGTGCTGGAAGCGTTGCTCGAAGGTAACCTAGAAGGGATGATCGATGCACTTGCCGAAAAGTTTAAAACTAATTTGGAAAACTTGGGGCTTGGTGAACAAGCTGAGCTCGCTGAGAGTGTTAACTTCTTGAGCAAAGATTACGACACAATGAAGGCCCAACAGGCTGAACTGATAGCGTCCAACAACGAGCTTTTGGCTCGCAACGCAGCCCTTGAGAAAAGGGTGGCCGAGCTAGAACAGTACTCCAGACTCAACAACATCGAGATTAAGGGAGTGCCTGTGACGGATGGCCAAGACTGCCATGATATATTGCAGTGCATGGCGAAAGCTATCCAGTGCCCTGTTGAGGCTACTGACATCGACGTCATACATCGTGTCCCCATCATGTCAAAAAAACAGAATGAAAAAAAAAACATAATCGTTCGCTTTTGCTCCCGTGAAAAGAAGAGTGACTTCCTTCGCAGGGCACAGAAAGCAAAGCTTTGCGCAAGCAACATCGGGTTCTCAGGGAAGACAGATGCACCTGTCTTCGTCAATGAGCATCTGACTTTCGAAAACAAGAAATTGTTTTCAAAGGCTGTAGCGCTCAAGAAGGAACACCAGTGGCCGTTTCTGTGGACGGATAACTGTCGCATCAAGGCTCGCAAAACGGAGGACAGCAAAGTGTTTCGCATAGCGACTGAGCGTGACTTGAGGGTTTTCACATAACCCAGAGTCCTGTACCCTCTGAGAACTGCCCCCACATTGCAACCGATGGCTTTGCTGTCTCCCGAGGAAGTCAAATTCCGTCTTTTTGACAATAGGCACTCCCTAATTCACTTCAATGCACGAAGCCTTAAGAAAAACCTTGACACGATTGAAAGTTTTTTAGATACGCTCAACCACTCCTTTTCCTTCATATGTATATCTGAAACTTGGCTATCTCAATATGACAATAATATGTACAGTTTTCCGCGGTATCAAACAGAGTATTGTCATAGAATTTCGGATAGTCATGGAGGCACAGCAGAGTTCATTTCGCCTAATATATCGTATACACGCAGACATGATCTGTTGTTTACCAAAAACCTTTGTGAATCGGTGTGGATTGAAACAGATCGATCATTCCTTCCACATGGTAAAAATGTTGTCATTGGCTGCATTTATCGTTCCCCGTCATCTTCTTTCACTGAATTCTTGCTCAACCTAGATACAATCCTATGCCAGCTGTCACTTGAAAATAAAGATGTTCTGTTAGTAGGGGACATAAACATTAACTTACTGGACACCGAATCTAACTTGTACGCTGCCTACACTGACTGCTTTTCTGGATTTGGATTCGAATCTCTAATGCATGCGCCTACAAGATGTGTGCGCAATGGTCCTCGCACGTTAATAGACCATGCACTATCTAACATATCACCCCAACCATTTTCAGCTGTTCTTGAAACAGATATCACGGACCATTTTCCTGTTTTGCTTATTTTTGACGTTGACGTAACAAGCATACGCAACTCCCGCGTTACTTCAGTGTTTGACGCAGTTAGATTTAAAGAAACTATCGTGGCGACCGACTGGTGTCTCTTTAATTCGATAGATGATGCAGAGGAAGCACTGCAACGCTTTTCTTGTGAATTCTTAAAAGCCGTTTCATTAAGTACCACGACGGTTAAATGTAAAAAAGATTCAGTTATCCGCACAATCCATGGATGACTAAAGGGCTGTTAGTAAGCATACGAAAAAAAGATAATCTGCACAAGGAAACGAAGAGACAGCCCTTTAATTCCAATCTAGCTAAGCGGTACAAGAAATACTGCGGCCTCTTGAACATTCTCTTAAAACGGGCAAAAATACGGCACTATGAAAATGAATTTTCTAAACACAAAAATGACCCCAAAAACAATGGAATCTGCTAAATACCTTCCTTAACACAGCTACAGGTAATGCCTCAATACCAAAAATTACCCATAATGGAATAATCTTGACGGAACCCACTCACATTGCTAATGCCTTTTGCGAGTATTTTTCGTCCGTTTATAACAATACCCCCCAGTCCTTGAACGCACAACTTGGTTTGAGGCGTGCTAGCCAATCATTCTTTTTTGTTTCCAGTTACAGCAGAAGTGCTCTCTACGCTTGGTACGCTGAAAAACACTAGCCCAGGTCTAGATAATATTTCTATTCGTCATTTGAAGCTAGTTTCCGATTCAGTCGTAAATACACTCAGTCACATAATAAATCTTGTCTTTAAGTCTGGCACTTTTCCATCTTTTCTGAAGAAAGCAAAAGTCGTACCTGTTTTCAAAAAAGGTGACCGGTTATTAATATCCAATTACCGCCCAATTTCCATTCTTTCTTGTCTGAGCAAACTAATCGAACAGATATTTGCCAAACGTCTGAACAGCTACCTCAATAAATTTAATCTACTGAATCAATGTCAATTCGGTTTCCGGTCTGGACGTTCGACTAACCTAGCATTACTTTCCCTAACGGATTTCATTAAAAAATCTATTGACTCTGGAAATTTTGTGGGTTCAGTTTTTTTGGACTTTACAAAGGCGTTCGACATGATTAATCATATCTTGTTTAAAAAATTGGAAGCTTTGGCATAACAGGACCACCTCTAATATTTTTGAAAAACTATTTACTTAACAGGCAATACTCTGTATATGTGGCTAACGCGTTTTCAGAAACTAGAACATTTAACCAAGGTGTGCCCCAGGGGTCAATTTTAGGTCCTTTACTCTTTATTTTGTATATTAATGACCTTCCGGATTGCGTTAGTTCTTCCCATTGCGTCTTGTATGCTGATGATACAACCATTTCTTTATCTGATAAATCATTTATTTGTCTCACGACATACTTGAATGCAGTACTAATTAACGTTGTAAAGTGGTGCCGTGACAACTATTTAGTGATTAACCCTGAGAAAACTAAATTCATGGTCTTTAGGTCTTATCAGAAACCCATAACTTTTTTTCCAGAATTAAACCTTGGACCTCATTTAATCACAACTTGCGACGATGTTACATTCCTTGGTATTCACCTCGACCCTCACCTTACATTTTCTTCGCATTTTTCTAATCTCAAGCAGAAAACGGCGTTCGGCATAAGAGCTTTAATTAAAGCTCGCCGCTTTTTTCCTCATACAGCTTTATTATCTTTGTATTTTGCTTTCGTTCACAGCCATTTTCATTACGGCATTGTCTCATGGGGCAACACATACCCTTCTCACGTTACATCTGTGCAACATATTCAAAACCAATGTATTCGCATCATAACATTTAGTTCCTGTCACTCCTCTGCCTCAGGGCTTCTGCGTCAGAATAACATATTTATTTATTTATTTATTTGTACCCTCAAGGCCGATAGGCATTTCAGAGGGGAGTGGGTTACAAGGTTTATACACAAAACTAGAAAGCAGCAACAAAAGTAGTAAGCAGTTAAGTACAAACATAGATGGGTCCCAATCATACAATGTTAGCTAGGGCTGCACGAAACTGACGGTTGTCTTCGATTGCGGCGGTCAGTCCGGGAAGGCGGTTCCAATCTTGTGACGTCCGAGGAATAAATGACTGAGAGAAGGCGTTGGTGTTACATGATATTGTTCCTACTTTGTGTCGGTGGTCAATACGAGAAGAAATATATGAAGGAGGAGTAATTAACTCACTGCATAGGGGCGAATTATGGTAGTAAATTTTGTGAAAGAGACAGAGGCGAAAGTGTTTGCGGGGTGAACTTAGAGTGGGCAATTGAAGCAAGTTTTTCATGGACGTGACACTTGCCGCACGGGTGAAATTGCCGAGAATAAAGCGTGCTGCGTTGTTCTGCACAAGCTCAAGCGATGTCACCAGATAGTGATGGCTCGGGTCCCAAATGGATGACGCATATTCGAGTTTGGAACGAACCAATGAATTGTACAAAAGTGTTTTTAAAGAGGTAGGTGCAGAAAAGAAGTTGCGGCGAAGGTAGCCAAGCATGCGATTGGCATTATTAATAACGGTATTAATATGAAGCGATCAGGTAAGATCAGTTGTGATGTGAATTCCCAGGTATCGATACGACGTTACAGGTTCAAAAAGAGTGTTGTTAAGATAATAGGAAGCAGTCGAAGGGGCTGTTCTTGAAATGCGTAAGACTTTGCACTTAGTAGTATTAAGATCCATTAACCATTGCTCACACCAGTTAGAAATTGCATTAATGTCTGATTGCAGTGCCGTAACGTCGTTATCGTTGTTAATTTCCCGAAAAATAACACAGTCATCTGCAAACAAGTGAATATTAGAGAGAACACAGCTAGGTAGATCATTAACGTATATCAAAAACAAAAGTGGTCCCAAGACAGAGCCCTGGGGAACACCAGAATGAACAGAACTGGGTGGAGATTCATAGTTATTGGCTGTGACGAACTGGAAACGATTAGAAAGGAAATATTCAATCCATGCAAACAACTTAGGATCTAGATTTAACTTGCTTAGTTTGTAAAGGAGTAGTTTGTGAGACACTTTGTCAAAAGCCTTCGAGAAATCGAGGAAAATACAATCAGCGGATGAGCGGCGACCTAAAATTAAATGTAGCTTGTGGGTTAAAGAAAGCAATTGGATCTCGCACGAGAACTTTCTTCGAAAACCATGTTGCGCGGGTGAGAAGAAAGAGTTAAATTCAAGAAATTTGACCAAATGGGAAAAAATTACATGTTCAAGAATTTTGCATGGAATACTTGTTAGCGATATGGGTCGGAAATTGTTAGGCGTGTGTTTGTTACCGGACTTATGGAGTGGCACCACCTTCCCGACTTCCCAGTCCGCAGGCAAGATGCTCGTGTCGAGGGTCTGCTGGAAGATTTTGCACAAAATAATAGAGGAATACACAACAGTACTTTTTAAGAACTTCATATTAATAAGGTCAACACCGGGGCTTGATGTGGGTTTCCATGACTGGATTATTTTACTTACACCACCTGGGTCAGTAACAATGGGGTCCATGGAAAGATAGTTACAGTTCTGAAGTTCAGGTAGTGAGGGGTTAGAAGAAACAACAAAGTTCTGGCAAAAAACTGCATTGAGTAGGGAAGAACATTCGCTACTGGGTATGATGGAACCATCTGGCCCAGTCAATGTAATGCTATTCGTTTTAGAAGGAGTGATCACACGCCAAAATTTTTTAGGGTCGTTAATAAGCATAGAAGGAAGCGTGTGCTGAAGAAAGTGCGATTTGGCAAGTTTTACTGCTGCAATGTATGCTTTGTTGGCGGCTGTGTATGCGTTCCATCGGTAATCACTCGGGGATTTTTTAGCCAGACGATAGCAGCGCTTTTTTCGATTAGATAGCCTGTTTAACTGCCTGTTTTACCAAGGCGCCTCCGGGTTAGAATTTATTGTGCGCAGAGGGATCTATTTATTAGTTAGTTCGTGAATTTTATTTTTAAATAGGTTCCAGTTTTCTTGAACGGTACGCGTATCAAAATGCAACAAGAAAATGTCCAGAAAGCAAGCTAGTTCGTTGTTAATAGTTTCAAAGTCAGCTCTTGAGTAGTCGCGAATTTGCTTAGTTGAGATCGTAGCCTTGCTTAGTGGAACGTTTATATTAAATGAAAGGAGCGAGTGGTCGCTCAGACCGGGTAGGTGTGAAATCGGGGAAGCAAAATTGGGGTGCGTAGTTAATATCAAATCCAGTATGTTAGCGGTCTCTTGCGTGGTTCTAGTTGGTTCAGAAACGAGCCGGGAAAAGGAAAATAATGAACAAAGATTCAGAAATTCAGTTGTTTGAGATGAAGGTGGTTTGGATGCGGGAGTGTCCGAAGACCAAGAAATATGTGGGAAGTTAAAATCACCCATAAGGAATATAGGAGCATTGGGGTGTCGTGTAGAAACAATATTCAGGGCATCGTGTAGTTCAGAGACAAACGTTGGGGGATATGAAGGTGGACGGTAACAAACGCCAATAAAAAATTTCCGGTGACCAATGTCAACGCAAGACAATACAGACTCTAAATCAGTATGAATGTGAATTAAGTGAGATGGATAAGACTTTTTGACAGCAAGTAATACGCCACCGCCTCGACGCAAGGTGCGATCGCAGCGATAGACGTTAAAACAAGACATGTCGAAAATTTCACTATCATGAATGTGTGCGTGCAACCATGTTTCAGTGAGTGCTATAATGTCTGCGCTGATGGTGTTAATGACAGAGTTAAGGGATTCCCGTTTGCTTGTTACACTGCGAGTGTTTGCTAGAATTATGGAGACACATGACATCGGTGCACCAGCTCCCCTCGCGTGTTCCTAGCTGGTCGGGCTGCCGGGCGAAGCAGACGCACTCGCAAAAAGCGGTGCTGCGGACGTGGTCTCGGGAAGTGGCGCAGTAGGCGGCGCCCGTTTGATTTCTTTTACGCTGTCAGACACGGCATCGTACATGAAGCACCGGTCATCTATTATTAGTTTGTTATAGCGCAACTGGAATTGGGGAGAGTGTGGTTGGCCTTTGCCGAATTCTAGAAGTTTCTTTCTAGCCTGCCTTGTCCCGGCTGAGTAGTCTTCCGATACCGCAATGTTTTTAGTTTTTAAAACTGCGCGGTCGGAAAGAATCGCTTCCTTCATCTTGAAGCTGCGAAATTTAATGATGACCGGGCGAGATTTGGAGCTGGAAAAGGTACCTATGCGGTGAACGCGATCGACATCGTTTCCAGTAATGTTTTTTCCTGTCGCACTTGATAGCGCAGCTAGCGTCTTCTCCTCTGTTTCTTGCCACGATTCCCGCGAGTCCGGGATGCCATGAACGAGCAGGTTATTTCTCCGTGACCTGTCCTCTAGGTCGTCCAGGCGAGATTGCAAGACGTCCTGCTGCGACATCAAGCGCTCTGCAGCGTCGCTGACAGCCGCCAGGTCATCACTCATCTGCTCTATCGCTTCCGATTTTGATTCTAAGCATTCAAGACGGCCGAAAATGTCAACCAGCTTTGTTTCTATGGCCTGCTGGCCAGACTTGATTTCTCTGATATCTGTTTGAACATCCGCTTGCCCTTTAGTTAATATGATTGTCCGTTCGTTGATGTCTTTGAGTATCTGAAGCATTGTGTTTATTTGCTCCGAGTTCGCATCCAGAGGTTCGTCGCGAGCTGCGGGTTGGTTTCGGGTAGAAGGACCAGGGTTAGTCTCTATGTCGCCTGACAGAAGCAGCAACAGCGCGACATCAACGCAATCGAGCAATGTTTTACAAAACACTTGTGGGCATGGGAGCAGTATCAAAAAGCGATTGTTAGATCGCTGTGCGAAAAGAGAGAACTGATTACGCACCTGCGGGGCGTAGAGAAGAATTTTCGGCATGGTTTCACGAATGCTGCTCCCATGCCCACTGAAGGCAAGTGTGCTGCGCGGCTTGTTTATATCCGTGCGCCACAGTGCTGCCGCCGTCACTTTGGCCGTGTTCCGAGTAAACGACGAGTTGCTTAGTCGAAGGTTGATACCGTCGCAGCCACGATTGTAGATATCCAGAACGTCATCGCCAGTTGACGCTTGAAAGGCCTTCCCAGGATCGATGCGCGTAGGACGAGATGGCCAGACGAAAAAGACGGTCAGCAAAACCTGCGGGGCGTAGAGAATTTTCGGCATGGTTTCACGAATGCTGCTCCCATGCCCACTGAAGACAAGTGTGCTGCGCGGCTTGTTTATATCCGTGCGCCACAGTGCTGCCGCCGTCACTTTGGCCGTGTTCCGAGTGAACGACGAGTTGCTTAGTCGAAGGTTGATACCGTCGCAGCCACGATTGTAGATATCCAGAACGTCATCGCCAGTTGACGCTTGAAAGGCCTGCCCAGGATCGATGCGCGTAGGACGAGATGGCCAGACGAAAAAGACGGTCAGCAAAACCTGCGGGGCGTAGAGAAGAATTTTCGGCATGGTTTCACGAATGCTGCTCCCATGCCCACGAATGCTGCTCCCATACTATCAATCAAAGCGCTGTTTCACTATAACTTAGGAATGTTTTTTTACAAATTGCTACATTGCAACCTTTCATATAACCTTATCGATGTCACTATTTTGCGCGGCAAAAGCACCACTAGGTTTTCAAGAAATGACAATTTCTTACTACCGACTGTTCACACTAATTATGGGAAGAAAACCACTTGTTTTGCAGCTGTCACATTTTGGAATAATTTGCCAATGGCCATTAAATCATGCCCGTCCCTAGCTTGCTTTAAGAAAAATCTCAGAGAATTTCTTTTGCTGCAGTAAATAACTTTTTTTTGTTCTTAACTATTGCGTACTTTCCTGGTGTTCTCATGTGACTTTGTTTCCTATTTTCTTGTTCACGAATTGATTGAACTGGTTGGTTATTTGGTCCGGCTACCTTTTTGAGTGTATGTATTTTCGTTTGTATTTTCGTAAGTATTTTCGTATGTATCATTTTACACCGCGTACTTAACCGATGCGCTCTTGTGCCCATTTGCTGCTTTCATGCAATTATCGTATGTATTCAAAATCGAGGGTCCCCTTTCAGTCTTCTGACTCTGGGACCCTCGGCTGTATACCAATATGTTTGTATTGCTTTCATGAAATAAACTTTCACTTCACTTCACTTCAAAAGCACTTTTTACACCAGGTTCCCAAGGCATCGGTAGGGGTGCAGTAGTTTAAAAAGATATCACGAAGATAACTGCATTTTTAACTGCAGTCATTAGCCGGAGAGGACTGTCATGCCCACTTGGCTATTTTTTGGGCTTGTAAGCCACCCGGATGGCCATACTACAAACGTGGCTCCAGTTATGGCGGAAATGCCATAGCCGGTGAAGAGGTTGCCACGATTAGTGCTCTCTTCGCACGGAAAACAGTGTTTTCGCACAATAATGACGGTCCTTCAGCCCACAGAATTGCCTTGTTGAAGCTGTTTCATACAAGTTGAAGACTTCCTTAAACTTTTTTGCAAGTATTTTGGTAAGCTTCCCGTAAAAAGAAAGCTGCTCGACGAAACGTCATAGTCAATAAAGTGTCCGAATCTTTGATTGAACGGGAATTCTTGAAAATAAAGAATGCTGGTGGACCAGGCAGATATCTTGGTTGTTTCTGTACGTTGGAATTTTCTTAGCTAAGGAGTGGGTCTAGACTGTACCGTAAATTCACGGACCTGCCCAATATTATAGGTGCTCATCGCTACAATGATTGGTACAATCGCTGTACATTTTGTGCGAACAGTCCCAGGTAGATCTGCGAGCGAAGCGAAACTGGCGAAGTTGGGGAATAAACGTAGCACCACCGGACGGAGTGCGCCGTCTCTACACAGCAATGTTTCGGTGCGCTGGCTCCCATTGTGGCCCGCTGCGGTGGGCAGGTCACAACCTCTAAAGCAGGTCGTATCTAAAGCACAGGCCGAACTGCTTGTGACGCTACGTGACCGCCAACAGAAGCGCCGTTCCCGCTAATTGCTGTTATACCGTGCACATGGGTAGGAGCAGGTCCCCAGACCTGCCGGCGGACTCACAAACCCTGGTTCCGATACCCGCTGACAGAGGGCGCTGTAGAATTTCAGGGCGTGGTTCTATCCCTCCCGAGACGGAGAGGGGACGGAGACTTCCGTAGCTGAAGTGTAGCTGCCGATTCACTTGCGCGAACAGTACGATTTGCGCGGTGTCCGCGCTGCCATTCTCGAACGAGCACCCATTGTCGTTTAAGCTGGCACCAGAGAAGCACACCTCCGCTCTTTCAGCAGATTTCATAGAAGGTGGAACTGTGATTATTTTTAGGAATAACATATATCCGTGGAAGCATTAACACTTAGGGTAAATTGGATAAAACAGTATGACCTACACTGATAAAACAGCCTGAAAATTTCGGGGCCAGGTACAGTGCACCTGTACTTTTCGGAGCCTACCTATCAGTACACAAGTCCAGTGATGGTGGCTCATGGTTAACCTGCACCAGCCTCTTTAAGCAATAATTTTCAGGGGCATTTCAAGTCTCCTCAGCAAGTTGATGTCGACAGTTTTTTTACTTTTACGTTACTTTAACAGCCTATGTTGCATTTACACAAGCCATATGTAGGTACTCTATAGAACCAGGAAATCGACTAACGTCGCTTCTACCCAACATTTACAGAGAAGGTTCCTTTAAGCCTCAAATGTGTTTCTCTTTCAGACCCGGCAATCATGTTCGACTATTTCATTAAAGAGTCTCACCTGGCGCTACAAAAAAAGCAACAAATGAAAAACGACTCCTTGCCAAAGGCATGTAATCTCCAGTATGCTTTGCTTTCTGCGCGCTCTGTCAGGACAAAATATCGGAACTCATGCAGGCCAGTTCCTGGTTTTATCAATAGAGGAATGGTAAAACTCAGCACTGTACATGGTGTGAGATACTTTCTTGCATTTAGTACGACGCTTCTATCTATTATTTAAAAATGAATGTTAAACTGGCTTTTTTTGTATGGAGCATTTGTAATTTCCTATAAAAAGGGCTGATCCATTTGTTTGGGGTATCACAAGCTTTAAATTCTCTGTGAATATTTGTGGTCATGATTACGCAGATGATGATGATGATTTCTAGTGGTACCCCTTTTGCAGCGGGGTATTTTAATCTGTATTTTACTCTTAGTTTTATACTAGCGCAGCTCTTAGGGCAGGCATAAAATTCTAATTAGTTCTGTTACAGGTGGTAGCCTTCCTAGGCAATATTCCCCTCTCTGCTTTTCGTCCACCATCATTCTAAATTCGTTTTCGTCGCCTCGACAGCCTTGAAGTTACCTCCCTCTGCGCGACCCTTACGTCCTAGGGCTTCTGGAAAGTGAATATTTCCCTCATGTAGGTTTGGATGGATACACTCGCAGTACAATGCTATCTGCACATAGTTTCTCTTTCTTTACTGCAGACCACGCATATCCCGTCATTTTGCATATACTTCCGCCGAAAACTCTTAGTTCGCAAGCAACCTTCTCTAGCGTAAAAGGGCAAAGCACTAGCATTGAAATTAGACATTTTAAGTGCGAATGCACTTCTTAGTCGAGCCTACTTCGTCCGCCGCCGTCCGTCCGCCGCTCCGGCGCGGCAGGTGTTATCGGGCACCTCCTCTCCCCTAGCAACGGAGATGAGCGCGTGCCTAGCAACGGCGCCGGCGCTACGGCGGGGAGCGGCGGGCCGGCGCGCGGGCAGGCGCGGCGGCCTGGGCGGTGGTGCGCTCCTCCTCTCCACTCTCCCCTCTCCTCTCCTCGCCGTAGCGGCGTGAGCTACTCTCCTCCTCCTCTCTCCTCGCAGTTTCACTACGAGCGTGGGCGCCTCCTCTCCACTTCGGGCGGGAGAGCGCTCGCTCGCTTCGCGTGCGCTTCGGATTTCCGACGCGTGGGGGCGCTCGCGTACCGGCCGCGTGGCGCGGGAGGATCAGTCGAGCTCCTGCCACCGTCGAGAGCGGATCGCTCGTTCGTCAGTCTCGATACCGATGATGGCGGATCGTTCGCAGGCAACGGTACCCCCAACAACTAGTGAAATACAATCCAACAATAAATGTATCTTTCTTTCTGTATACTTGTGTGTGTGTGTGTGATCTCTCTCGACTACTCATTTACATTACCGGACCGCGCAATGAACTCGTGCATTCGCACTTTCACATTCTCCCCCTCGGGGAAATGCGGGGGAATTTTTTCTTTATGTGAAATGTATCAGCCCTGGACATCTCGAGCGAAGAATTATCTTGTGTTTTTTCTCTCCCTTTACTAATTTCTATCTGCCTTGCTTCTTTTTCGGTTACATTGGCTTTCTTTCGCTCTCCACTGTTCTTTCCATTTTTTATCGATAGCCTTGTAGGAGTTCCCTAGCCACTGCGTGTCTAAGGAAGACTACATGTATAGGTTCTTACGCTTTTCATGTATAGGTTCTTACAAACTTTAGCTGTCCACACACGTTTAGCTGTCCATTGCTCCGAACCCCATTCCCGCCTCAAATATATTTCACTCTGAGCTTCTCCAACCTCAAACGCCGTCCAGCCCATATCTAACTGCACAGCTTGGTTAGTTCTGTTACCGTGCGCTCCTTAGGCCAAAGGACATATTGCTGGCTGGTTCACGTCAATGCATACTAGAACGTCTTATGTTAAGCAGAGCACTGCGTTCGCACATGTGAGGCCCGGAACCATTATTCCTTTCCACATTCATCTCACTAGCTTATATTTCTTATACCCCAAAGAATCTATGCTTCATTATAGCTGCGTTACGCTTTCCTTACTCTTAAGTTGGTCATCGTGAGTTCTTAAGTAGTTGTCACCTTCATTTATCCACACTGTCTCATGCATATTCGTTCACTCTCCGAGATACACATCGTTGAATTTACACTACGTCACTGCTAGTGCAGTTGATAACCATTACTCCTGGTTTTTCACTGTTAATATTTAACCCGAGGTCTGGGGCATCGTGGCCACTAATATTTATGAGCCGTTGCATACCGCTCTGCTTTTCAGCTAAAAGAACAATGCCTTCTACGTAAAACATTCCCCGAATACGCGATTGTACCACTTAGCCTTGCAACATATGCGTTAGTTTGAGCCATATCTGACTTTTTCTTGTGTGTTTTCTAACCCAGCCATGTGATACCTAAATCCTATTGGGCTCAAAGCGCATCCTTGTTTCGATTCCCGGTGGGTGTTGACCTGCTGTGCGCATTTCTGCAGTTCCCAAGTATGGTGCACTCTATTGTCTTTATAGACTGCTATAAGGAACTGTATCAACTTCTCCTCTAAGACCTGGATATTCAATATTCTCTGCAGCATTTCTCTGTTTACATTGTTATATGTTCTTTTAATGTCCAAGAACATAATCCGTACCCGTCTGTTCTGAGCTTTCGCAATTTCATTGCAGTGTGTTATCATAAAGAAATGATTACGCAAGGGACTGTATTGTTTAAATCCTTTCTGCAGTTCCCCAATGTGTTCACTTTTTTCCATCCGTGCTTGAATTTCAGCTCTTATCGCCTCCAATGTGGATCTATACACCACTGACGTTACTGTGAAGGGTGTTTATAAATGAATACTGGCTTTCTTGCCTCTGCCTTTATATAATTAATTCATCCTACTATCTACCCAAACCTACAGCACTTGCTTAGTTTGTATCACCTTATGTATTGCCTGCAAAAACGATGCCTTATTGTTTGTCCGGGCAGGTTTATCACCTGCATTGGTATTCCGTCCGGGCTCACTGCTGTTTGCTCTTTTCCAATTACGGTTTCTCAAACTTCTTTATCTTCCCGCCGTCTTCCGTGGCGCTGAGTTTATCGGTGCACTCTTCCCTTCCTCTATTCTTCTAAACAACTCACTAATCACTCGATGAATATGCGCCACCGCCTGCTCTTCGTCGAAATGTTGGCCCTCCTAATCAACCAAGAATTTTTCATAGATATCGTTTTCGGGCTTAGTAATTTTACATGGTTGCAAATTTTTTTTGATGCGTTTTGGTACTTCTTCTCTAATTCTGCCATCCGTTGTTCGCCTGTTTCTATTGATCTTTGCTTGAACCATTTTCTGCACTTCAGTTTTTTTCCGTTGTAGCTATCCCATTTTTCCTTCGCTATCTACGATTCCACACCATTTCTTCTTTCCTCGCTATGTTCTCTCGACCCGTTTTTCCGCTGCTTAATAGCCTTTTTTATTTCCTTATTCCACCAGCTTCTTGGCTTTCTGTTTCCTTTCCTAGGTTTCGTTGTTTCGCTTCACCAATCGTATGCTTTCCGAACCCGATCATTTTGTCGCAATCCCATTTTTTGTCTTGGTACTTATTGATTTTGTCGTCTATCGCATCATAAATGCTCTTCAACTGTTTATTGTTCAAATTATTTCCCCCCGCTGTACGAATTTCTAAATTCGTCTGTGTTGCGCCTCCAAAGTGCAAGGTGTAAGGCACTTGTGCTCGCTTCCTAAGCGGTCTGTTCCGTTTTCATGTATCCTCATTTCCAGAAACCTTTCGTATACTGTCTCGGAAACTAGACCATAGCCTATGCTGGACTCTCTAGTATCTCTTTCCCACGTTATTTGTCCGTTACACTTGTTTACTGTGTACTATTATACGCCAGTTTTCCGGACACAAACCTATCTCTAGAGAACCATTGTGATCTGTTTATCTACCCAAGTCTTCCATTTGTGCATTCATATCTCCAACTAAGGTTATTTCACCGAAATCTTTGAACTCGTTGATGTATCTCCTCAAACAGTTTACCATTTGCAAATTTTCCTAATTTCCAAATTTTTCTTCCGAACTTCGGTGCCGGCCCACAGATACCCAGCTCCTACTATGTATTTTTTCCCGCTATCGTGCATTTAACCCATGGATGCTTTTGCAGCTTTCATGCACTCTCTTCAAGTCGGTCCCTTGTTCAATAAGCGTGCCAACGGCTCCCCCTCTCCTCATCCCTGCGGTTTTGTTCATACGTCTCATACATTACCTATGAAAGGTAAAGCTTCCAGGTCGAGGAGGTGAGGCTCGGCCAAGACTTTCGCGTTTATTTCTACCCGTTCAAGTTGGTTTTCAATTTCCACCCACTTATCAGGCTTTCTGCATCCCTCCATATTTATGTATCTGATTAAATAATTATTGACTTTGCTTTTCCTTTTCGCTTCCCATTTAGAAGGTTTATTTCTGTCTCACAAAATTGTTTGTGGTATTGTTTCCACTCAAATTTCCTTTGTCTACGTTCTCAGCTATGGCTATAGGTTCTTGGGTTCGCTCTAGGCTTGGCTGCCGCCCAGCGTTGAGTGTTTATACGTCCCTAGGTTCCCATTTGTCTCCTAGTTTGCCTGCCTTAGCTTCGCTGTGCCCCCTAAAAAAGCTACTGCTCTTACAACCTAAGCGCCACCTCAGCTTGTTTCATAGCCTGGAACTGAAGTTAATTCCGTCCCTATGTGCATTGCTTCCCACTACCCTGTTCACGTCTATCACTTGAAGCGCGAGGTAAATCCCTCGCCTTTCAATGTCGCTGTTAGCAGCGAGTACTGGCCGTTCGGAGTGCATGCCCTGCTTTCTCACCTCCGTCACTGTGCAGGCTGCAATCAGCACATTTGGGGGCGTCGCCCGCAGCTCGTTTACCCCCTTTGCTATCTCCCGGCCAAGGTTTCTCTCCTCTCCCTTGAGAACATCGATTAGCCCCGCGGCAATCACAACTGGGTTTCTAGCATTCCTGAACAACGCGAGCTGCCCCTTTCCTTCTGACATTACGGTCTGCAAGGTCTGAAAGGGGAAACACCCGTCCTTCACACGGATATCACCGTCTACCCATCCCGTTCCTCCAGCACTGCTGCTCTTCATGTTCGAATCTCCCGCAATGATTACCACGCCATCTGCCACGTGCTGTTCTTCACCCTGCTTTCCGACTGGTTTAGCTTGCCTACCTTCCAGCACGTAGAAGTAGTGATTGCCTTTCTAACCTGCCGTCCTTTGTGTCACCGCGGGGCATGCCTCCCCTCCGCTGCATAGCCCGAGGTGTTAGTCAATGTTTGGCGAAATGACGATTCTTTCTAGCTTTCTTTCAGCTGCTTCTAACTTTGCCTTAAAGGCCCTGCGTTCGTCGCGTTTCCTACTTTTACTGCCCCCAGTTCTGCAACCCGCTTAGCTAACGCCGAGTTATCTAGTTCTACACGTTCTAGCCGTGACACCACTAAGCGTAAACGACACGTTCCTACCCCTTCGTCTGCCACGCCTCCTGAATGCTTCTGTCCTGAATGTCGAACGAGATAAAAGATCAACCGTGTTAGAACGTCAAATCCGTCACGTGATCGGCGAGACGAAACATCCACCAAGACGTTAGGTCCGATCGAGCCTCAATGTCCACTGTTACGATTGAGGCCGCCGCTGGGCTTCGTTTTAATACTCCTCGGCCGTGCGGCGAAGCCTCCACTACGTGCGGGTTTCGAGCAAGCCACACCGTCTTGGTGACTCATGTTTTCACGTCTCGGCAAGCCCGGGTCAGACGCTTCGCTTTCGGCGCGTTGCAAACTTCGGCGGTTGCCGGCGAGGCACGCCGAGATTTGCCCAAGGACACGGAACACCGCTAAAGAGACTTCCTCTTTCCCCTCTCTCGGGATCAGCGTGCGCCGATTCTACCGACTGCTCACGAACTCTGTAAAGAGTGTTGTGTGTGTTTGTGTCGTTCGTGGTGTGTGCACAATCTAGAGGGAACGCTGTTTTGACCGTTGGCGCTTTTGGGTATAAATACGAGCCCCTCAAGCGCTATAACTCATTCCTGTTTGAGCAGTGAATCAATGCTGTCACTCTGCTCGAGTCCTGTACTGTAACCTCGCCCGTCGGGGCATTGTTCTTTGGCTTCGGCTCACCTCTCACTATGATGTAAACAGTTACGTCAGCCAACGGCTTCTGGACTTCTTCACGGCTGCAAAAGCGGCTGGCCGCTCACTTCATACCACGCTACCACACGTATGTCGGAGGCGACGGAGCTCGGCTCGGGTCGGCCTTCCCGGTCGCAACACCACCGAGACGAAAGATCCACTGAAATTCAAAACAGCGCAAAAAGACGGGACAACAAAACGACGTCTTTTTGCGCAGTTTCGAATTTCAGTATGCCCCAACTAGCCCAAACCACCGTTCTAACGCAAAGATCCACTGAGGCGGATGTTACAACCGAACCGCCAACAGAGTGGCGTTGGCTACCACCCCCAAGGACAGGAAAAAAATTACATTGACATAAATACCCCAGAAAGCGGGGGGGAAAATCGCCCCGCCGGTACCGTAGTGGTTATCGCCAGACCGGTATTCTGGAGGTCGTGGGCTCGTATCCCACCTGGCGGGCATTTTTTCTCCGCTTTCTTTCTTTCTTTCCAAATTCTTTATCTGTTTCAATGGCCTACCACAATTTCCCCTTTGCTTTCCGAGGTTTTCTTGACTGCCAACCCTTACTTTCTATATATATATATATATATATATAATTTCTCGATTTTCAATTTTTTCCACGAATTATCTCCATTTACGCTATTACACATGTTGAGTTTGGAAATGATGGGAGCACAGCGACACGGCAGCAGTGGCTTATTGCTTTATTCGACGCATGGACTGGCGTCAGCACAAGGTACAAGTCAAGAAGCACACACAGTTAGGGCTGCCGGCTTATGAAGCCGGCGCACACTACGTCACCGTCGCGTAGACAGTCGCTCAGATCTTATGAAGAGATAGCACCGGGCGCGCGCTACGCCGAACACTGCAAGATGCCGAGCTGCGGGACGTAACATCCCTCCCCTCTTAAGCCAAAAGTTCACATCAACTTTTTTTTTTCAGCACATGTACAGCATACGCAGAACAACAAAATATGCAATCACTCATTGCAACAAAATCATTCGTACATCAGCCGGTCAGGCGACCGTCGACTCCGGGTACTGCGCCGAAGTGGGGTTGGCGAGGCAGCACGGCTACGGACAGTTTCTGCACGCGAGTCACTTGTGTGATTGTTCTCAGGGAAAGCTACCCAATCAGGTTGCACATCTTGTTCGCTGGTACATTGAGGCACAAAGGTTGCTGCCCTCAAATGATCTGCATGCACAAACCGTATGCGCTGTTGCACACGAACCAGAAATGTGACATCAGACACAACCTTGATCACTTTGGCCCGAAACCACTTGATGTTTTCCCCTCTGACCGATTTCACCATGACCGCATCCCCCACAGAAAAAGTGGTAGCAGTACCGCGACGTTTGTTTGCGGTACTCTCAATCCTTTTCATTTTATCTTTCATTGCTTGAGTCATGTCTGGTTTCAACAGGGCGAGGCGCGTTCGCAATTTCCTACCGAGAAACAGTTCACTTGGTGTCTTTCCAGTGAAAGAGTGGGGAGTCATTCGGTATGAAAAAAGAAAGTTGTCTACCTTGTGCTGCATGCTTCTGCCGCACTCGGTCTTTTGATCAACAAGTAGGGATTTTAAAAGAGCCTTTTTCACGGTCTGAACTGGACATTCCGCGGCACCGTTTGACTGTGGATGGTAAGGCGGGGTCAGAGTGTGCTTTACATCATTTTTGCGAAGGAATTCTTGGAATTCCAAACTAGTAAACTGGGGACCATTGTCCGTCACCACTTCAACCGGCAGGCCATAGGACGCGAACACAGAGCGGACAACTTCAACTGTTTTCTGCGCAGTTGTGCTGGTCATTAGTTTAACTTCCAGCCACTTTGAGTGCGAGTCAACCATGACCAAGAAGGATTTGCCCTCTTTTTCCGTGACGTCCATGTGTACGCGCTCCCAGTTGTTCGAACACCACATCCATTGCTGCAATGGAGCGGCCGGGGTCGAAGTTCGAACGCTGTCACAAATTTCGCATTTCTTGACACACTCCTCAAGATCCTTGTCGATGTTCGGCCACCACACCATTCCTCGAGCCAACATCTTCATTTTGTTAATCCCAGGGTGCTCTTCGTGCAGAAGGTCTAAGACGTGTTTCCTCAACGAACTGGGAATGACTACGCGGTTGTTCCAAAGAAGACAGTTCATTTCTAAGGAAAGCTCATACCTTCTGATAAAATATGGCTCTAGCGCTTTGTCGAGTGCTTTAGGCCAACCCTGCCACGTCATTTCGCGAATCATTCCGAGTTCGTCGTCTTTGTCAGTTTCTTTGGCTATTTCTTTAGCCGTGAGTGGCATGTCTGGAATGGGTGAAAAGTAGTTCACGTTTCGTCAATAGACCTCCGAGGCAACGGTAACCGTGACAACCCATCTGCATTGCCAATCGAGCCTCCCTTTCGGTACTCAATCTTGTACTGATAACTAGCCAGCAAATTCGACCAGCGGCGCAGCCTTGCTGCTGCAAACGAGTTTGCATGTTTCTTTGGGTCGAAAATGTAGGTCAGCGGCTGATGATCCGTCAAGATAGTAAACATTCGCCCATACAGATATTTGTGAAATTTCTGTATGCCGAACAGGATTGCAAGTGCTTCTCTTTCAATGTGCACATAGTTTCTTTCCGCTGGGGTCAACGTTCGAGAAGCGTACGCCACCGGTCTATCTTCCCCGTTTACAACATGAGAGGTAACGGCAGCCACGCCATGCGCAGATGCGTCACAAGTTAGCCTCAGTGGCTTTGATGCGTCGTAGAGTTCAAGTACCGCATCGCTACAGAGAAGCTCTTTGCAACACTCGAAACTTTCTTGGCATTCTTGGGACCAGTTCCATTCATTTTCTTTCCTTAGGAATTTATGCAAGGGTTCGAGCATTTCGGCAAGAGCTGGCAAGAACTTCGCGTAAAAGTTCAAAACACCCAAGAAAGCTCGCAACTCTTTTTCGTTTTGTGGCTGTGGCGCATTCCGTACAGCCTCAACCTTTTCTTTCGTCGGCCGCAGCCCTTTGCCGCTTATCTCGTGCCCGAGATATCGAACGCTGCTTTGAAAAAAATTGCATTTTGCGACATTTGCGCAAATGCCATGCTTCTGAAGCTGCTTTAGAACGCGTTCAGTGTTTTCTGCGCATTCCTTTTGAGTTTTACCGGAAATGAGTACGTCGTCTAGGTAGCAAACAGTTCCCGGAATTGCCTTTAGGATTTGGTCCATAACTGACTGAAACAACGCCGGGGCGCTTGCCACGCCGTAGGGAAGACGTTTGAACCGAAACAACCCAAGGTGTGTGTTCACCGTTAGAATTTCCTGGGAGTGCTCGTCAAGCTCTAGTTGCAGATATGCTTTTGACAAGTCTAAAACAGTAAAAACTGTACCCCCTGCTAGAGTTGCAAAAATATCTTCGGGCAGCGGAAGCGGATAGTGATCTATCTTCAAATGCGGATTTACCGTCACACGATAGTCACCGCAAAGCCTCACACTTTTGTCGTCTTTCAAAACTGTGACTAGGGGCGTTGCCCAGTCACTGTGTGGGACTCTGTAGATAACGTCGACTTTTTCCAAGCTTTATAGCTCAGTTTCTACGCTTCCGTGAAGCGCGTAAGGCACTGGCCTCGCTTTGAAAAAAATTGGCTGGGCAGTTTCCTTCAACACCAAGCTTCCTTTGAACCCTTTGATGACGCCAAACCCTTTTTCAAACACGCCGCGGTACTTCTGTTTCAACGACAACTCCGTTGTGACCGTGTTTACGGACATCACTTGTTTCCAGTTTAAGCGCACTTGCGAGAACCAATCCCGGCCCAGCAAATTCGGCATAACAAGACCCTTGACGTCTCGCGCAATGATCAACGGCAAAGTGTGGTCCTTCCGTTCATAGGTTACACTAACCTGAACTCGTCCTATTACTGGTGTCGAGCTTCCGTTGTAGGCTGTTAGCCTTACGTTTGTCTTTTGACACTGCTTGTGCGGAAACATTTTTCAAAACTCGCTTTCGCTCATTATTGAGACTGCCGCACCTGTGTCAACTTGCATATCGACCTGTTTGCCATCAATCACTACGCTTACAAAATACGCCCCCAGCTTAGGCGTTGCTTCCACTTTGAACAGCACAGTCTCATCAGTGGCAGCATCTACGCTCGTTACAGACCTAATGTTAGTTCTGCACATTTTAGCCAAGTGTCCCGTTTTCGAGCATTTATAGCACTTGCTAGCTAAATGCGGACACTTCTTTCCGCCATGTGCACTACCGCACCTAGTACATGCAGCACGAGTCCTTGGAGGCGGAAAGTTGTTTTAAGTGCGATGCACTTTATAAGCGACCCTGAATCCGCCGTCCGCATTGCTCCTCCTCCTCTCCCCTAGCAACGGCGCGAGGAGCGGAGAGGAGCGTCTGTAGCAACGGCGCAGCGACGTCACACCCCACGTGACCCGCGCGCGCTCCGCCTCCCGCGCCATGGCTGCGCGCGCCCGCGCCGGCTCCCGCACCGCTCCTCGCGCCGTGACGTCACACTCCCACGTGACCGCGCGCTGGCGCCTTTGCGTCTGCTCCCCCTCTCCTCGCGCCGTGACGTCACATGCTCTGCAGCTGGCGCGCCTCTCCCCCCGTTAGGTTTGCACTCACCCTCGGCGCGCGCCTCTCCCCTCGCCTGACAGCTCCCCCTCGCCGGTACTGCGCCTCTCAAGGCGATGGCAGAATTACTACGCCGTGTACTTTCGGCGCAAGAAATGCATTCGCACTTCCTCACGATTCCCTTCGGGGAGGTGGGGGCAATTTTTTTTACCTGATGCTGCAGACTTTCGTTGCCAGCAGACGTCTTCCATGGCACTGGCGCTGCCTGCTGTGTCGTTGCTGCGCACTTCCTTCCTCTGTGCTTGCGCTGCTTCCATCCCCAACGCGGAGCTGTAGGCCTTTTCGAAGGTGAGGTCGTGGTCTTCCGTCGCGAGAAGCTTGGAGCGGATGGCGTCGTTGTGTAGTCCCACGATGAAGCGGTCTCGAATCGCCTCTTCAAGAAACGTGCCGAAGTTGCACGTGGCTGCCATCTTCTTGAGCTCCACGACGAAGTCACTGATGCCTTCACCTGGGCGTTGGTCTCGCCGATAGAGCTTGTACCTTTCCACTACCACGGAGCGCTTCGGTGTGTAGTGCTTACGCAGGGTCTTCACAACATCTTCGAAGCTGAATTCTGCAGGAGTCTTCGGAAACAACAGGTTTTGAAGCGTTATAAACGCGGCCTCCCCAATGAGCGCCAAGAAAGCCTGCTGCTTCGTTGCCTTCTCTATCTTGTTTGCAGTTGCGAATGCTTCGAAGCGTTGAACGTAGACGTCGTAGTCACCTTTTTCCGGCGGAAATTCCGGAAGGTGGACGAAAACCGCGCTGCTACTCGCCATGGTAGTTGGTTGTCCCGTTGTCATCGCTTCCTGCGTTGAATCCATCCCATCCTCGTCGCCACTGTTGGGTTTGGAAATGACGGGAGCACGACGACACGGCACCCGCCGCGGTGGCTCAGTGGCTAAGGCGTTGCGCTGCTGAGCATGAAGTCGCGGGTTCGATTCCCGGCCCCGGCGGCCGCTTTTCTGATGGAGGCGAAAAGCAAAAACGCCCGTGTGTACGAGATTTCGGCGCACGTTAAAGATCCCCAGGTGGTCAAAATTAATCCGGAGCCCTCTACTACGGCGCGCCTCATCGCCTGCGTTGCGTCCGCGCGTTAAACCCTACAATCAATCAATCACGACGACACGGCAGCAGTGGCTTAATGCTTTATTCGACGCATGGACTGGCGTCAGCACAAAGTACAAGTCAAGAAGAAGCACACACAGTTAGGGCTGCCGGCTTTTGAAGCCGGCGCACACTACGTCACCGTCGCGTAGACAGTCGCTCAGATCTTATCAAGAGATAGCACCGGGCGCGCGCTACGCCGAACACTGCAAGATGCCGAGCTGCGGGACGTAACAACACAGACTACAGGCATTATCTACGCCAATTATGCAGTGTTGAGGAAATGAAGGGTGGTACACCGTTTGCTGAATCTCGCTGTTCGTTATTCGTATTTTCAACATTTTATTCGGGTTATTTCGAGCGGTCTTTTTTTGACTTTCAGTTAAGTGTTCGTGTTTAGAGGCGGTGTTACGACGCATATGTTTTTTAATTTTTACTGCTCTTTGTCTTAATATTTTTTTGTATTTTGATCTTTTGAAATTCCGTTCGAACAAAGATATGCATTTACGCTACTGTAAATAATTGTTTTATTACTAGAGACCGGAACTTTAGGCAAAATGCCTACTTGTTCCTTCAGTCCGCATCAAGCCTATTTAACATATAAGCACGAACTAATGAAAGGGTTGCATTTTAAGCAACAGTTTATTGTGCCTATAGTGCCTATTTTGCCTATATGGGCTTTTTGGAGCCTAAAAATTCCTTTTTTGTGTTACATATGTCTTTTCATTAATTTTTTGAGTCGATGTTCTGCAGATACTGTTCTCGCTTCAGCAGCCCGCAACGGCGTGTTTGCTTCACGCCCTTTGCGAGAAAAATCCACTAGCCATGACAAGCACGCCAAAATCCCAAACCGTGCGCAAGCCGCCACCACCCGTAACTTGCCACCTCGGCCGAGCCGCCAGAAACCCGTGCGCAGCAACGCCGGAGCCAAGCTCACCGACGACACCCCGGTCCGCGCGAACTCTTTTGTTCTATGTCCTTCTGACGGGCTGTGACCACGGACCAACAGTGAAAACTTCTGCCCACGTGCCCTATCTATAGCTAACAGAATAAAAAGACAGCAAACAAAAAATGAACGCGACACAGCCACGTACATGCCGCTCAAGCTCAAAGTCGTCTGCTGGGGGAAAGTACGTGCAAATCTTAGGTACCAACGTTTTAAGGTGATGCCACGAACACGTGCACTGTGAGCCACCCATAATGGGTGCCCCACCGTCTGGCAAGATGCTGTACGCGTACCACGAACAACGAACGAGAAACGGAGCTTAGGAAGGGGGATCTCAGCACTTTACAAGTCGTCTAGTCGTGACACCCGTCATCTGCCGCGGCCGGGTATTATTTGGGGGCATTTGGAAACCTAGTATTACGGAAATCAGTTCCGAAGAATCGCACTGTCTAATATTGATAATCGGTGTATAGTGCATAGTTACTGAATGGTGTTATTCCGGCAGCTTCACAAGTCATCCGCTTCTGCAGTACAGAATAGCCCAGTAATATGTACGGCATTATTGCAATTCCCTGTACTATCCATGGGATAAATGGGTGTTGTAAAGAGCTTAGGAGGTCGCTCTGCTCCGTCAATGAATAAGCTGCAGTAAAGATATTTCTTCAACGCACAGTTAAGTCTTCAAGGGGCAGCTACCGATTGTGCCTCTTCCACCGGAGCTCATTGTACACCGTCATGAACTGGGGTGAGGGCAGAAAACAACACAAAAACACTCCGGTTTCTATCAATAACTTTGCAATTGACAAAAGCGTCGCAGCCCAAAGTATTTGCCCCACGCTACAGTTCTAAGTGACATGGCACATTCGTGTGCTTATTTCGCACTCTTAGAAGAAAGCATTTCAGCAGCAGAGGGAGTTGGCGCCACTATAAGAATGCTAAGTTCATTTGAGAGGTTCAGGACAGATCTGCCACCATCACCGAAGGATGGTTTGATTAAATCTGCCTGACATGCAATTTCTGGATTTCGCGTGCTTAAATAACTTTCGAATATTTGAACAGCCAAAATTGTGATATTCCAGGTGTAATTAGATCATGGAGCGTCCGAAAGTACAAGAACGCTCCGCCAACTTTAATGGAGGTGGACCGTTGTTTTTTCGCACACAATTATTGACTGAAAGAGGGTACAACTTCAAGCAGCAAACCATTGAAATTGCTGTGGTTTTCTATGGCTTTCAATCTTTTCTTTTGGTGTGGAATCACCGTAAATTTCGCGCAAATTTTGAAATATGGACTCTTGTACTGCTTATTTACCGGATGAAAATAAGACTACTTTCCCGGTGCACATTATTTGTCCGCGGTTTCACTGCAAGTCAAAAATTTGTGCTAAAATATGCTTCTGAAGCAAACAGGAATTGAGCCTGTATATGCCTACTCGAGAGTATTTGGTGTCTATATATGTGTCTAAATGGCACTTCTCAGTGCCTAATATAGGCGCCTAAAACAGAGATTTGCGTGTCTAAAGTTGAGGTCTCTAGAGCGTATTACGGTCACTTTTACACTTTCGTGGAAATGCTCAGCCTTACCATGTCTGCTGATTTTTTGATCATTTTTTCAGATATTCTTTCGGAATTCTTTCATTGAGTGTTCGCTTATGGAGAAGGTGTATAAGACGCCTATCATTAATTTTGTCAGCTCATTCCTGTACTTTGTTTTCTAATTTTGTGGTTCTTCAAATGTATTTTTGGCCTATTATCTACGTTCACGCTATTAGAACTAAAGTTAAACCTCGATATAACGAAGGTGACAGAAATTCGCAATTTTTTGTTACATGCAGATTTTTCTTACATGCAGGTTTTGAGTTAAGGCTCGCGAGAATGAAGGAGAAGCGATACCAAAATACTAGACACCAGTGATGGTGAAGTAACCACCCAAGCATTGATTTCACGGTGGAAAACGGCGTCAACTGCGCCTGCTGCTGTTCCACGAGCTTGGGCACTGCACGCCACTCCAAAGAAGCCAGATCACTTACCTCCGGATTTACAAACGTAGTTTAGGGCACGTTTGACACTTTCCGGTGCCTTAAAACGTTTCAAGAACCAAACTGAGGATGATGAGGGGTCTTTTCGCGAACTTGATGCTATTTTCTGCACTCAAATTGTTGAGAAGGTGCTAGCTCTGATACTGTACCGGGCGGGGACGTTTTTTTTCTCGCCGGCGGAGGCGGCATTTAAAATTGCTAGCTGTCTTCAAGAGGCAGAACGTTTCGTTTTATGGCCAGCAGGACTTATCACCCACGAAGCGACAGCACAGATATCAGTGGAGACGCGTGACTACACGCCGACAGGCAGGCCTAGCACCCAACCGACACCGCAATCACACTGGAAACGCTGGAAGATTTGCGGCGCGGACGAAGTTGGCTACATTAGTGCATTTTCTTTTCCAGTTTTTCAGAAAAAGTGTAAAAAGTAATAGCTCATCAGTGTAGCGACTTCGGTACATCCGGGTTAGCCGTCGTGACGCCTTCGTTACATCGAGTTCACGAACACATGGATTTCAATGGGGTTGACAATGGGGAACTGAAAAACTTTGTTTTATCCAGGAATTCGTTAAACAGAGGTTTGTTACACCAAGGTATACCTGTACTATATCTATTACTGCCGATTATTAAGCATTTTTGTAGAATTGCAGGGCCTAACACGGTTTTCCCACATTCAGTCATTTTATTCTTACTCCCGACGCTTTTTCCTGGGCTTTTACTGCTCAGCCATGAATTTTCAAAGTTGTTTATAATGCGTATATTTCATACCGTGAGCTCATTTCTCTAAATTTTCTTTTCTTTTAGTTTTTTTAGTTAGGAACTCTATTCGACCGGTTATCGCAGTTTACACTACTGCGACAATAAAATATATTACTTCCGTCACTTACAAACTTTGCGAAAATGTAGGGCGTTGTGCGGTTCCGTCTCCTGGTGTACTCGGCAAGAAATTCTACGCTATCAAAGGAAAGAAATACACGATTCTTCCTTGGCCGGAACTCTACGGTTCCAGTTCACACTACGAAGAGCAAACCGCATACAAAAGCGAAATCGCACAATAGTGCAGTCCCCCTCATGCATATCAAGGGAAAGCAGGAAGTTACATGGTGGGCGCCCCTTACATGGAAAATATGCGAATCCCAAACAGTGAAAACGAGAATAAACAGAATAAAAAAAGTAAAAACCAGTACAGTGAAAAGAGGTATAGTATTGGGAATTAAGCAATCTTTATTGGTTGTTATTCCTTTTCAGACTCTGTTAGGAGTACGTGCTGTTACAGGAATGGGCAAGTTCATCATAAACGATACTCATACACAAAAATGTCACAGTGCAAAGCAAAATAGCCAAGAGTAGCTTGTGTTGGTTTAGGAAATTTGCCACGATTTGTTACAAGCCATTATTGCTCTTATTTCCCGAAGAAACTCGCGGGTCAAAGTTATTCTACTGCAGAATAGTTTCGACAAGTAAAGGAATGCTTAGAAATAATAATTGGGGGAGTTACTGAACAAAGCGGCTCGCGTAATTTAAATGTTCCTGTTGGGTCCACGAATGCATCCACCATTCCGGATGCCGGGGAGCTGGTTTTGAAATGCATCCTTCCTATACGAAGAAAAAAAAAATCTCTTCAAAAATTGCTCGTTAAATTTTCTAGGTCGCTATTATGTACACTACACCAGGATGAGGAATGGCGAGTGTTGTGTCGTTTTCTGCAGCTGCTTTGAAATAGTGCCGGCGAAAGTTTAGTTTTTCTATTGATAACATTTTTGTCTCTTTTTCCCTGCTGCAAACCTGCTTGGTTTTACCTATGCACATTACCGTTTGATAGTGCAATATGTTAACGAAATTTCCCTTCCTACATGCAGGTGACGGTCGAACCACTGCCGGAGTGGAATCTTCTGGATGCAGGGAGCGGTTCCTATAGACCTGTCCTGGGTCAAATGATATTGCTCACATACGCCTGCGTTTTGCTCATCAGAATACCAACTCTGATCTCCGAGTTTTCTTCAGGCCTGGCGGTAAGCTGCAAACAGGTGTTCGGCATTTCGTCTAGGAAGTCCTTACACACTTAAATATAATCTATTTGGGCGCTTGTGTTCAGCAGTGAAAAATGTGGTGTCGTTCGAAGCACAGTATTTAAAAAAACGTGCGCCAGCCGTGGAATTACGGACTTGCAATATTTTCCCGCGCTCGAGTAGCATGTCTTCCGAACAGTCAATGGATTGAAACAATAGTCTATGTTAATCGAATTGGACAAGCATACTTTTGTACACGCAAAAGAATAGAAATTCTGGGTTTGAGTTAAACGTTGAGATATGTAAAAAATTTATACAATAAAAGAAGTGGCGCACAATAAGTATTTTGAGATACAAATACAGCCACACATGCTCCTCAGAGAACGAATGCTCTGTCTGAAGGACATTTTGCGTACGTTTGAGGAGGTGGTTTACGCTGCAGCAGTTGCCAAATAGTCCACTTTGCATTTCATTTGAGAATATACTTCCCTTCCTCTTGGAAGTGCACGATTGGTGAACTAAATCTTGCTGAGAGAACCGACCCGCCATCCGGGATCACACTCTCACAAACGAACAGTACAACACGATCAATTTCATAAAGACGCCGTCCCGTTGATGGTACTGGAAGCAAAAACTACGTGCAGAGCTATCCCATCTGCGTACCTCAACGTTTGTTAAACAGGTATTTATTGGAGTTGAAATCATAGGTTTTATGAGGGAAAACAGTCGCGGCTATGACATGCACAAAGCCAGTGTCACTGCTCCTGCTCTGCGAAGACAATGGCAAAATAACCAGCCTTTTACGCGCCATAAAATTTGATGCTTAGTAAATGTTCCACAGTTATGGCGAACATTCTAAGATTTTTGTTTTAGTGACCTTTTCAAGTACAAGGTTGGAAGGAACATTGTCGGCTCGGCTGCACTAGAAATACCATCTCTCAGGCAAAATGGCCGTAGTTTATCATGTATTTCGTTCGTAACTATTATTAATACCACGAAATTGAGTCGTGTACAAATTAGAAGAGGGTGGTAACACGTAATATGGAATCCGTTAACATGCGAAGTTGCCCTCAAATCCACACTATTCCACACTAGACGTCTGCGTGGCAGCAACTGGAACTTTGAGTCGTGGGCAACGACGTTGAAGCCCATTTGACTGACGACGTAGATGCAGACGACTGCGACGTGTTCATGCAATAGAAGGACGTCGCGAACAGCATGTTTGCATTGAGTAGCGACGTTCTGCACACCTATGCCATGCTTCCATCGTCGACTCCACCTTCAGCTGTAGCCGATGCGTCTCTAGAGGCGGCAACCAGCAGATACAAACCACCTGCACCAGGGTTCGGAGTAGGGCTTCACAAATTAGAGCTCCTTCGGTTTGACATTTTTGAGCACAAATGCCTCGAGAATGTGCGTATCCTCATATCTGTAAGCTCATCTAGCAACGTGCTTGTTTTAAAGAAGCTTTCGAAAACGGTGTAACTGAACAGGAGGATAGTGCATACCCATGACATCTCAGAGTCTTCATACGGAGCTATGCTAAACGGTGCGATGCCCAACGTGATACCAGCTGAAATCGTTGTAAATTGCAACGAGAGTTTACGAAAATTGCTCCAGGAAGCAGCCAAACTTTCTCTGGAGAACTCGACCAATTATTGCTTAAGTTTCTCTACATCGAAGTCGAATGCTGAGAAAAAACTTCGATGATCACCAATCGGCAGAAAAGATAAGAGAACAATATTCGCGTCTTCTAGCGATTTTTAAGAAAAGGGCTGCGATTCCTGCCGCGTCGGCTCTTCAGAAAAGGACGAAGTCTTTCCTTTCGATCCGTGTTTTTTTATGTTCCGCTACCCAGCACTAGCCTGGCGACTGCACGAGCGATACGACTCTCGCATAAAACAGCAATCAACTGGCATCAAACAGTGGATGCTTCGAGTGAACAGCAAAAGGCGATATACTCCGTGACTGCAGACGAAGAGTCTGCTGTCAGGCTTGAAAACACCGGCGCACGTCATCTATGGGCCACGCTCGTAATGCGAAAACAGCGCTATCCACAAGTTCTATAAAGTAGAGCGCTACAAGTCGAGTCGTGGCACCCTGCTCTTGAGGTCCTCCACTAATAAATTTTGGGATACTCCAGACATCTCGAACATTTATGACCACGCCCGAACGTTGCTCTCACATACGCGGAGTACTCGACAATGGCAGCCAATAAATGTTCGTCATAGAAAGTGTTCATTCTAAGTGCAATCTACGGCTACTCTCACCGTGGCCGAACTCGCCATGAGCGCTTTTGATAGAGGCAGCAGCGCGAATAGGTGACAAAGAATAGTGACGTTTACGCTACCGCAGTAAGCACGACAGCCTGACTACCGATACTGAAGCTACAGTCCTGTTCTTTATATGTGAAGACGGCTGAAGGTTCGAGTAAGAGCCGCATTTTCCAAGCCATGGTTGCAGACGGGAAACAGCAAGCACATGCCTAATTATCCGAGCCTGGATTCGGAGCCAATAGAAAGTGTCCTTACTGGCTCTGATCAGCTGTGGAACGTGATGCCCAGTACAGGCGAAGTGAACTGGCAAAAAGCCAGTCCTGCGTTAGCCGTTATCAGCAAAAAATGAATTATCAGCGAGGGCTTTAGCATGGTGGTTATAACGCCGCACGCAACGAAGCAAGCAGACATGTATGTGCTATGAGAACAGCTTCCCATGAAACCTACGAGACAACTTTCCCATAGCGAATACTTGGAGGCCTTGATGCCATCAGAATTTTAGAAACGGCATCACCCCAGGGTGGCGCAGGTGCCTTGACACAATTTATCAACAAAGCCATTAGCCGACATAAGCGCTGTGCGGCGGTAGCGTTACCTTAAATATTGCCTCTTTTAGACACGGGTGAAAATGGGAAAGTCGCCCTATTAAGGCTTTCGGGACTCATCACGCCTATATCACATACAAATGAATCCTTCAGTGTTATGATGAAACTATCCAGCAGTGCGAGATGAATCGGCAGGATTCACCTTTGATACACACAGCACCGTTAGTAAATCCGAGGGGCTCCTACGGTGGCCCGACGTCACGTCGCAGACTCGGCTCTATGAGCACCGTATAACCACCATCTGTGAAACCACCCTCGGCGGCGGCGCGTCCAGATTCATGGCATGGTATTTTTATTTAGCTGAATTGAAAGGAGAGCGTTTACCAAAATGTGCAAAAACAAAGACAAGTAAACACGAAAGTCGTTATTTATAGTGAAGCAAGATTCCAGAATGTTAGAGAAAGGTCGAGCTTCGCGGTACAACCCATGGTCCGACAGGTATAACTGATCTCTATGATGAGAACAGCTGCTATTCCGCGCTTCGTTACCGTCCTATCATCAAATTTTTATAATTATAAACAGCGCCATCTAAGCTGAAGCGCTACCAACTACACAAATTTTACGTCCTTTTAAACAGTGCTGGTAAGGCCCGCATATTGCTGTGTACATGTGCCGTCATTATGGCTATCCAGTCGAAATTATTCCCCGGTATGACTGCGCGATACTCTTATTGGCTTTCCGTCGGTTTGTGCCACCACGTGGTCTGCCCAAACTTGTTTACTGTGACAATGTCCTAGAATTTTTGTGCAGCCAGTCGTGATTTGAAAGCGGCTGCGGACGTTTGGGCCTAATTACCTGGAACATATCGCCGGAGATTTTTTGCTCAGCGCAGCGCGTGATGGGGAGGGTTCAGGGAAAGAATAATTTTATCGATCAAAGGCTGCCTGTGGAAAACGTTAGGGACAGGTTGCTTCAATTTTGAGCAGCTGGCCACCATCCTTACAGAGTAGGGGAATGAGGTATATTATAGAGCGCCAACCTCAATTTCTGACGCTCCTGAGACGGGGTACTTACGCCTTCACATGTCCTAAGAAGTAAGAGGTTCACTTCCTTGCCTACCTGTAATTGTGCTGAACCATCTTCAAATCGCTGATATTCTCAAGCGTTGGAAGTGCAGCCACAGAAGGTGAAGGACATTTGAAATTTCTGGCGCAAGGAGTATCTTTTATTTCTGAAAAGCACCTATATCCGGTGAATACAGCCCGGTAACCAGCTTAATAAGGTTGGCGATGGAGTTTTCATCCATAAACACAAAGTGCGAATCCCCGCACGGAGCACCTTGAGTAATCTTGGTAACGGTATTGGTGACACCGGGGACCCAGAGCCCCTACTAATGCTGTGTTCTACCCTGGCAAGGAGTTTTAAGGTGAAGGGCAGAAGCCACAAACGGTGGCCGTCGGAGCCGTTTGTGGCGGATGGGCTCCCCCTCTATTTTCCAGGCAGGGACCTCCAGGAGCTCTCTACTAAAAGGGTAAGACAAGAAAGGACAAGATTGTACCCACGTTCCCTGGTTTATACAACAGCGTATTGTATATTCTATACCCTCTCGACCAAATGATCGAGCCCTGAATAAGGCTCGCACCGACGTAGTTGCTTCTTCACCATTTTCGGTTTAATTGTTTCACCTGAAAACTTCTTTCCTTCTCTGCTAATTCAGTTCATTGATAAAGATACACCAATCAGCAGTAAATCAGTTTTTGTTTGATAGCTAAGCTCATCGAGAGCAGTGTTGCGGAGTTACCACTCCGGAATTGGAATCACTCCGGATTCATTCCACCTTTTCGAGTTGCCGGAATGGAATGGGAATGGAATGATGACAACGCTTGGAGGAATGGAATGGGAATGGAATTAAGCGTCTTTTTCCCGGAATGGAATGGGAATGAAATGGTGATTTTTATATGAAGGCGGCCCCATCGCTGGCGCCTTCCGGTTACTTATTAGTCTATGGCGACGACGGCGTTGGTATATCTCAAAGGGAGCACCGGCGATGAAACCCAGAACGCATACCGGGCATCTCGAGTAACCGAATCCGGTAGCCTGTGGCAGCGCGTGTGAAAGTGAACTTCGAGTTGTGCAGCGTCTGGCCGCCGAGCCGGTGGCGACGTTAAATCGGCTCTTCGTTCTTTGGCAGGCTTTTTGAGGCTTAGCTTTCTCTGTGCAACTGTCCGTGGCACCGATGGCAGGTTGCCGTGTCAGTTGCAGGTGCTGTGTGCCCAGGCCAGGAGGCGGGGTATAGCATCGAGAAGCAGGGGCTGGGGAATACAAACGGCGCGCATCCGAAGCCACGGTGTTTATCAGCACAAACTGGTGCTGCGAAATCTTGGAGCTAGCGATATATAGCGTTCGCGCATCAAGCATGAAACGAGTCACCTTGGCGTTCTCCTTTCATCCTCCCTACCCGGCGCTCAATGAATAGCGTTGTAGCTTGTCACCGGACCGAATACAGCGCCAAGCTGTCGACCCTCTGTCCGTCTGTTGCAGCGGGGCCCGGTGCTCCACCAAATCAAAACCAAGGCAGCAAAAAAAAAAAAAAAATGTGGGTGAGGACACTGTGTGCCCGAAACCCGCCATAGGCGTAAGAAGCGAGCTTCGGGTGTGTTACTGGGCTTTCTACCTCCACGCTCTGCTACAGTAGTGGGCAGCTCTGATATACCATTACATTAGATATTAAATACGACAATGCAGGAGACACAGCTTCCAAGGGGCGTTTGTTTCTAAATGTCGCCCTTGTTTGCGAGTGTTTTGACAGCTCTCAGCAGTGCGACGCTGTGTTTTGCTTCTATCCGAAAATGCGGCACTCTCCTCCAGTTGTGCTAAACTCGTTCGTGGTTTGGTTGTTGTGTTTATGTACATGTGGCCTTTGTGGCTGGGTACAAACTCATCTGATTACTGAAGCCTTAGTCTTCGGTTTGAAAGTTGGAGCATCGCCACTACTCAGGAAGGAAGGCCTCGTTTTAAAATTTTGATCAGGTCCTTCGCATATTGGTTACGCATTCATGGAAACAAGCTGTCTGACCACACTTTCTGGTTTTGCCTGGGCCCCCGTCACGATATGGTTCTGTCACTTCAAATGAGGGGGTCATAAATAATGTCCTGTATTGAACGTATTGGGCTGAGGTAGTGGCAGGGCAATAGACAAGCGGAATGGAAATCAACGTGGAAGTGGTGGCGACTTTCCTACGGTAAATGCAAAACTTAACTGTGTTCCGTGACGCTGCCCTCCCGTCTCTCACGTTGGTACAATAGATTAGTGCTCAGTGCTGTAAATTCCCTTTAAATCATTCAAGTAAGCATTTAGAATGCGTGTACATGTGGGAAATCTCCGCGCGATATGGCTGTGAGTTATCTACGGCATACTAATTACGCTGGTGTGACGGTACGCCAAGCATATAGCAAGAAAGAACGCGATAGACTGTGACACGAAACGGAAAAAGCAGACATCAACGGAATAGCGGCTTCACCTCGCGTCGCGCAAGAGCAAACCGTTAAAACATGCTAACATGCAAATATCATAGTAAGCAGCGGGATCCCGCTACTTATTATGCAAAAAGGGAAAGTGTGACACTGCCCCTTCTTAAAGCGAAAGCTTTCTTAGAGGGACCGATGGCGTTATGTGAAAAATTTATTACATTTCCCTTCAGACCGGCAGCTCGACCGAAATGCTCTAATATCATCTCTGGACACACAGCGCGTGCGCGAAATCGGGGACTGCAAATAGTCTGTCTGTCTCTGTCTGAAACCGGCCTTCCACTGTGTCAAAACGGTTACTTTAAAATCGCGAAAAAAGAACGGTTCTAAATGAGAAAAGAAACGCGTCGATCATGGAGACGGGGTACAATACTAAATCTTTAACTCATGAACCACGTAACCGTGCACATTTCTACCATTCGTAGATGCGTTTACTTAGTGCGCGAAAAATCGTCCCATGGGTGCGTTCTTTGCTGGCGATTTGGGTGTTTGAAGGGTTTACGATCGGTTGGACGCTCTTTCAGCGAAATTAGGACGCACGTCTGGCTTTCGCACTTCGCTCTACTTTAGTTAGGAAGGAGTAGTAAGCGTTTGCATTAGAAGGATAGTGGTTCTGCTGGAGATACGTAATCAACCTGCTACCACCTCCCAAATCGGTGACAAGCGACACACCTTGCATAGTTTTGCAGTTTTCAAAGCGTATGATAACGTCAGATTCATGTTGAGTTCCTCGATACCTCGACAGAGCACCTGAGGCAGCTTTTACGTTGAGGAATTAAAGGAATGGAATTGAACTGCCCATCCATTCCAGGAGTGGGAATGGGCTAAATTTTGTCATTCCGAGGAATTGAAAGGAATGGAATCACGACAAGTTCTAATTCCTCGGAATGGAATTGGAATGGAATGGGGATGCCCATTCCGCAACACTGATCGAGAGCCTAGTTGGCATAAACTACAAGGCAAAGAAGCTAACTTGAGGGGATATTCTCGTTTAAGTGCAAACTAAAGAACAATCCATGAAACTATTGAACCAGACTGACATCCACGATGTCAAAGTATCTATCACTCCACACCAAAAGCTTAAACAGCTCGCAAGGCGAAATTTCTGAACTTCACCCTTTGAAAGAAACAGATTCTAACACCCTAGAAGGTTTGCGTGACCAAGAAGTTACTGCAGTCAGGAGAATAATAAGTCGTTAGGGTTGTGAAATACCCACGACGCATGTGATACTAACTTTTGATTGGTGCATTCTTCCCCAGTAAGTCACGGCAGGATTCTTGCATTGCGAAGCCCGACCGTACATCCCCAACCCGCGCCGATACTACAAGTGCCAATCGTATGGACACAGTACAACCTCCTGCCGCGGACGTCTAACGTGCGCCAAGTCTGCAGCACATGATCACCCGTCCTGATAAATGTACAACCGATCAGGAGAAAAATACCAACTGTGAACAACTGCACGCAAACTATTCCAGAACATGTCAAACATTCAAAGCTGAAAAACAAATATTCAGCCTCCAAGTAAGACAAAACATCACCTACGAGGAAGCGCGGGGAAAGCATGCCATATTTTCTCTTAGTTATGCAAACGCGGCTCGCCGTCTGGGGAGCCTGGTGTGGTATTGGTGGCGATCCAGTACAGCAGTGCTCACTTGGTCCCACCCCGCCACCCCGCCCAGCGTTGTGCTACCCTCGGCCACCAAAAATGTCGCCACAGTGCCTGTGCTTGTGGCAACAGTGATGGCAAGCACTGCGGATGGTGGTGCCGCCGCTCCGTATCTGTTGCACCCACTCCCAGTGTTCCTGTGGGGCTGGGGAACATCGAGACTGGAGAACCGGCTGCGCCTTCCACGCCCGCCGTGCCGCGTTCTGCGCCCGCTGCGCGCATGACCAAGCAAGGCACCAACCCTCTGGGAGCACGGCCGAAAGAGCAGCCTCTGATGGGTCAGTCGTCGAACAAATGGACGTAACGCCCTCCCCGGGGGCTCCAGAGCTGCAGAGGGAGCGGCGCCCCTCAGTTGATCGTAGAAAACAAATAGCAAGAGTACCAGGTCCCCCGTGAAACAAATAATAAAACAGAAACAGCCATACCCAAATAATCATCACTCAGATCAGGTGCAAGACGCAAAATATATTACAATATAATCATAGGGGCCTGATCAAAAATCTTGATGACCTTTATGAATTATTGTCAGACACAATCCAGATGTAATGTGTCTCCAGGAAACACATGTGAACGCAGTAACACCCCTTTTCTGACGAGGTATATTGGTTTTTGGAAAGAATAGAGACGGTTACGCTCACTCTTTGGGAAGTGTTGCCCTACTTGTACAGAAGTCAGTAACAGGTTGCCAAACAAGGCGCCAAACTAACCATGAAGCGGTTGCCATGAGGGCAATTATTTTTGATAAGTTAACAACATTCTGTTCTTTATATATATCACCCGATTAGCAACTCCAAGCAAATGACTTTGAAAGTCTAGTTGACCGACTCCCACATATTTTTATACTGATTGGTGATTGCAATGCTCACATGAGTCCTAGGGCTCTCCACGACTTATACATTTTTTTTGCTGTAATCTGGCATGCTTATTTAACGGAAACGGCCAACTTGTTACAGTACAGCACACAACACATACTCCACGATCGACCCGGCAATAGGCTCCCCCGCTCTCTTTCCTTTAGTAAAGCGGAGTGTAGGTTTCAATCCCTACGGCAGCGACCACTTTCCTGTCACGTTAAGCGCTCTAAGCACCCAATTCCAGCACGTGCAAAGAGATTTCATATGGTGGGTGCGGATTCGAAAATTTTCATTGAAATGTTCCAACTGTGTTAAGCACAATAAGAATACCTTGGCATTGACCACACTACGGATATCATTACCGCGCACATCATAATTGATGCTCATTCTTTTCTGGGACCTCTGGTGGAAACAACAACAAACCGAGGCCTTGGTAAAACAAGGAGTGCAGTGGAGCTATAAATGAGCAAAACAAGGCCTGGGTGCCTTTAGAAGGCATCCTACGACTGAGAACATCATCTCTTTTAAACGTACAAAAGCAATTGGCAGGCAAATCAGACGGGCGGGCAAAAGGGAGTTAGAAAAAATTGATCTCATCCATCAACTCATACACTGATATACACAATGTTTGGAAAAGAAATTAGTGCATTGCAAGGACGTAACACAAACACTCTCCCACTTGTTAGCACGACTAAAGACACCCTTGAAGACGAAGCTAATGCTCTTGGCCAACATTTTGAGGGTGTTTCCAGCTCTGCTCACTACACCGCACACTTTTTAAGACACCAAAACGTAATGAAACTGCAGCCTCTGCAAAAGATGAAATCTGAAAAAAGGGATACAACTGTCCATTTACTATGCATGAGTTCTTGGTAGCACTCTCGACATGTGAGAAAACAACCCAAGGGGCGGACAGTATCGCATACGGAATGATAAAAAATACACACAGGGACACCCAAGATGCAATTCTTTATTTATTCAATAAAATATGGCAAACAGGACGTCTCCCAAAATCATGGGAAAGGGCCATTTTATTCCTATCTTAAATGGAAAACGTTCTACCATGCAGCTATAGGGCGATTTTGTTGACGAACTGCCTGTGCAAACTGTGTGAAAAAACGGTTAACAGATGTCTAGTGTACGTTTGGAACATAATGAAACTTTAGACAATGCCCAGGCAGACTTTTGGTCATAAAGGTGCACAACTGACAGTCTCGTGGTCGTTGAGTCTTATTCAAGGAATGCATTTTTACATAAGCAGCGCTGCATGACTGTCTTCTTTGACAGGGAAAAGGTTATGACACTACGTGGCGTCATGGTATCTTACTAGATCCCTGCTGGTGTGGAATTTGTGGCAATATGCTAACTATTGTCACTATTGTCACCTTGGCGAAGAAAATGACTTCAATGAAGGAGCGAAGATTATCCAGGTGTTCAGTTATGACGAAATTCTGCTCCAGAGACACGCGCCACTGCAGTGATCGGAAACCATGCTGGTACGCAGCCTTGGAGAAAGGGGACGACGACGCTTAGACATTTGCAGACGCGCGCGCTGTTCTTTGGAGATTGGAGCCGCCTTAGCTACATGGTCGTATTTGCCTGTTAATACATTTTATTACGAACAGTTCCTTCACAGCCACGTCACATCGTGTGGTAGAGGTGTAAGTTTCCTACCTGTCTCCCGCCACTCTTGACACAACACGAAGCTTTGGCGAGGACGTCGCACCCATCGCTGGACGTCACCGCCAACCCGCGAGCCTGCATCCACCAACCCGATAGTCATTGTCTTCTCACCTCGCAACACCGGCTTTTCTCTGGGGCTGACGATGTTGGCATTGATCAATGGCTGAGCATGTACGAGCGCGCGCGTCAGTACCCACAAACGGTGGGATGACACTTTCATGTTGAAAAATCTCCCCTTACATCTGAAAAAACCAGCCATGGAGTCATTCCAAACAAACGAAGCGAAACTGACCAGCTGGGATCAATGCAAACAGGAACTGCGTGATTGGTTCGGTAACTTCCTGGCGCGCTAGCTTGCCTCAAAGAAAGACCTCTATTCCCGCGTCCATTCATCCACCGAGTCTTACGTAGCTTACATTCTAGACGTTTTGCGCTCTCCTCAAAAGAATACCACAGCATGCCGGTATTGGACAAAGTTGGGCTCATCCTTAAGGCCATTCCGAACGATGCTTATAATTTGCTGATACGCCAATTGTGCACGACGGTTGAGTGTGTCTTCAAGGAATCCCGCCGGTTTGAAGATGCGAAGTGTCGTCGGATAGCGAAATCGTTCACCTGTTCCCTCCCACCGCGGCACCATCGTCGTGTGGGGATGTGGCAACGCCTTCCCGTCCACCGCTGACACACGACCTGCCAACTCATACTCACCCTTTGACGACGATAGTGCGCCGTGAAATAGAGACCATCTCTCCGGCTATCGAGTATCAATACGGCTACGTCCGAAAGGCCCCGACTGTAGCACTTATCCAGGCACTCGTGCGTGAAGAAGTTGCCAACCTGGGTATTTATCCTGTATGTGCTCTTACGAGCTCGCACTCACACGAAATCGCCTCCACTCGCTTTTCACGGAGCAGAATGCACCACCTTTACTACGACCCACCCCGTTACCGCCACCGCAGCCCTACGGAATGGCGCACCGCTGACGACCGGCCAATCTGCTTCAATTGTTCTCGCGTTGGACATGTGTCTCCCTACTGCCGTTACCACTGGTCATCGCCGCCGCGGCCAAGGTTTCCTCATACAAGCAACTCCAGCGACAGGACCCAGCAAATCATGCCTGGTTCCCAGCAGCATGACGTTTCGGACAGTACCCTAATGAGTCGTTTTGGCCGCTCCCCGTCTCCACAACGTCGCTAGTCTCGTTCGCCCCAACCCCGCCACCCTTCCCCGCCTGCTTCGTAAGCCGCCGCCTTAAGCCGGAGGTGATGCTGCATTCCCGACCTGGTCCGAAAATGCTCTATTCACTAATACGACGAACCAAAATCTCCTGGAAATTGATATCGATGGTATTCGTGTGAACACCCTAATAGAGACAGGTGCGAACATTTCGGTCATGAGCTAGCACCTTCGCCGCCGGCGGCACAAAGTTATGACCCCTGCTCCGTCCAACGTTTTACGAGTCGCCGATGGCCGCATGTCCACCGTAGCAGGTCTCTGCGCAGCTCGAGTTGGCATCGCCAGACTCAACATTTCAGTCCTATTCACCGTCCTGGACGAATGCTCTCATGATACTATTCTTGGTCTTGGCTTTCTTACTGACCACGCCGCCCTCATAGACTGGGCCTCCGGAATCCTTCATCTTGACCTGCCGACCGCTCCTGTGCCGATGCTGAACCTTATCACCGTCTATTGTCTGCCGAACACCTTCGATTAGCTCCAAAAGGCATAACGTACGTCCTTTTTCCACGTCCCCACCTCTCCCGAATGGTTAGTACATTCCCCTCTTAGTGATGTCCTCCTACGGCACAACGTGGCGCTCTCTTATGCAGTCGTCATGGCCGTACGAAATAAAATAAGGTGGCCGTTCTTGAATATTGGTCCTTTCTACCTCGTGCTTCCACAGGGAATTTCACTGGCCACTGTTTGTCCCTTCCATATATGCTAGCTCTCTTCTGTGTCCACTGATGTCTCTCCAAGTGCTCCCGACGGTCCGAAAGATCATCTGCCGACCTCCGATGACTTAACAAAGATGATGTCATCGGTCCTTTCGGCCTCACAAGCTCGCCAACTGCACGAGTTATTTGCATCCTACCGGGACACCCTTGATTTGGACGACCGTCCGTTAGGCCAGCCTTCGGAGGTAATCGTCTACGCGTGCATTTATGTTCCGTGATGGCGTCTTGTTCGGCCGAAACTTTTGTGAGAGCAGGCCTGGTGAGCTACTTGCTGTGCCTCAGAATCTCCGCTCTGACGTCCTCTGCTAGCTTCTCGCCGCGCCTATAGCTTGTCACGTTGGCGTGGCTCTGAGTCACGACAGCGTGCGTCGGCGCTTTTACTGGCCGGGCCTTTACCGGGCCCTGTACACGGGGAGCCTATCGGGTGTGTCATACGGAACGAACAATCATACAAATCGTGGCAGAGAAAATGCTGAACAAGAAAGTCATTGAACCTTCAAGTCTGTGGGCGCCACCAGTCATCTTGGTGTAAAATAAAGATGGTTCGTGGCGCATATGCGTTGACTTCCGGCATTTAAATAAATTCACTAAGAAGAACGTTTACCAGCCCCCCCTCGTATAGACGATGCCCTCGATTGCCTTCACGGTACGTCCTACTTCTCGTCTATAGACCTAAGATCTGGCTATTGGCAGATTGCTGTGGATGCCATGAACTGCGAAAAGGCCGATTTTGTGACACCCGACGGCTTGTCTTTGTAATAAAACTGCGACATTCTAAAGGATGATCAGCTCGCCTTCGCGTGGTTTCAAGTGGTCGAATTGCATCTGCTATTTGGATGATACCACCGTATTTTGTCCCCAACATTCTAGACACACCTACAACGCCTTTCGGACATCCTTGCGGTCTTCCGTCGTGCCGTCCTCCACCTCAACGTGTTTAGATGCCACACACTAAAAATTTTTACGCCCAAAAGGGTGCTTCAGCTTGTCGCCGCAGGAGCACCCTAAAAACTGAATATTTTACGCCCTTTAGGGTGCTTGGATTTTGTCGCCGCAGGAGCACCCTCTGTGAAGCACCCCAGATGACAGGTGCCTTATAAACACCCTTTTCCGCCTAAAAGTATCCTAGGGTGCTACTTAGCACCCCAATCTGTAGGAGCATCTTCTGCAAAAGCACCCACCTAAAGGGGTACAAAACGGGTGCGTCATCCTCGGTTCACAGGTGCAGCAGGTGTGAGACCACATATTGCACAATATCACACACGATTATGGTATGAAACATTCGTGCTTTCCAAGCTCGGTTCTGTGAGACATTCCATTGAAGCTCAACATCAGCTGATAATTTCCTTGAACTTGTGTCACCGATTGTTAAAACATCAATTTAAAAAGTCAGGAGCCACATCTCAGTACAGTTATAACTTTAGAGGTAGTTGATTACCCAAAACTTCGTAAAAAACCAATTATATGTTCACTTTGCCGAACTGCAGTACACATCCTTCGAGATTCACTGCAGAGCCTAACCATGCTGTGCAGTGAAAGCAATTAGGTGTGCAACACTTCAACCACACAAAACTTCCTTGAACCTTAAAACCCTTGGCTTCTTAGTATTGCATCAAACTTCCAATCAAGGTAGCTACCTGCAATGTTTAGTGCCTTATTCTTGAGCTGAGCAGGAAGGTTCAATATCAAGGAAGACCAAATGCAAAATGTATAGTAGTTTCCTCCGTAATGCGGCTCATAATATAGTTCCCTCCGTACTGCGGCTCATAATCTACTTATAAAAGTTGGGTACCCAAGCCATTTATTTTCGTTTGCATTATTCTTTTTGCTTTACGGAAAAATATTCATATGGTAGAGCACTTGCAAGGTTTGGTGGTATTTGGAGTTTTATAAACATACCTTTAGACTAGATGACCCCACATAGCAATAACAAGAACTGCAAACATCACAGAACAATGCATACAAGTTCCCTGGTGAAGCCCATGGTTGAAATGTAATGCCATTGTTCAGAAAACATTATTTTATCATGAGGCTAGCTTGTACATGGTGCTTTGCATTATGTCCCTGCCGGTGGATGTGGGGTCATTTGTCACTGTTGCAAATGAAAAACCAACAGCCAGGGCCCATTAGTTTTGGCTAGTATTACGAGGTGCCTCACGGTAAGCATTCTACGTCGATAGACTTTTTTAGAGTTGACTAGAACTGAAATCAGCAAAAGATTCTCTACAAAACATTCATTCTATCCGCAGCTTTAGGGTTTGCTATTTCCATAGTTGGGTTTCTTCTGCCTTTCTTAACAACATTTTTCTTTTGATAAGAAGGTGCACAACCAAAAGCAAAAAGCTTTTCTGAAACCTTTGGTAGCTATATAACTGTTACGAAATATTTTACTCTAAATATGGCAGCTTAAACTGAGAATATTTGCATTTAAAAACATTAAAATAAGTTTAAATTGATCATAAATTTTTAGCTGTTTTTACGCAAAACTGTTCATGGGATATGAAGTGCACCACAAGGAGGGCTTTGGATTAGCTTTAGCAAATTTGGGACATTTAAGGTGCACTGAAATCTCTACACATGCGCTTTTTCACTTTCTGTATCCACCAGGAAAATGGCTGCCAATTTAGACAGCGATTCTAAATAGTAGTTGACGTGCATTTTAAAATAATCACAAACATTATAGCCACAAAATTAATTTTTACAAGTTGTAGACATTGCCCGTTACACCAGACATTGGACTACACTGTCAAGAGCTTTGACATCTACAATGACGTCTACAAAGCAGGCTTATACTGGTAGAATGTTTCATACCATAATTACTGTGTGTTCAGAGCTCACGTGTGAAGTATGGATACTGCTGCTTCAGCAAGAACCGAGGATGAGCACCCTTCCTGGTTCTGAAAAAAAATAACAGAGGAAATGCCTTAAGCAGGATTCTGAAACGGGGTTGAATGAAACAAGAATGAACAAGAAATTCTTTCAAAACATGTAAAGCAATGCAAACAAATATTTATTTCAACTTATTTCTACAAAAGACCACCTCATGAAGACTGGTGGTGGGGTATTGGCTCAAAAAAAAAAAGCAGAGAGCACTTATACAAATGCTACAGGGAGCCTTCGCAGCCAACAATTGTTTGAACACACCTAAACTAATCACTGTTCAACAAACTCATAAAAAATGTTTGAATGCATAAAAAACCAGTGGTAAACACAGGAAACAGTTAAAACAGAATGACGGCACAAGTTTGTCCCGTCGTTCTCTTCTGTGTCCTGGGTTTTCCTATGGTTTTTCATCCATTCAAACATGTACCAGCTAGCCCAGTCCAACGCCTTGGTATCATAAAAATATGGATAGTCAATCCTTACACAAAGTTGAAAAAAAAAAGAAAGTATAAAGTAGGTGACAAAATTAAAACGACAGCAAATTGGTTGGCTTTTAATTTTAAATGATAATATAAAAAATAATGGCATGAATGAAAGTGAGCAGCACGCGAAGTACCTTGTTGCTAGCCCGACATTCCACTTTGAAGCAAAATGTCCGCTTTCAACACTACATAGGCTAAACATGCAATGAGGCATTCCTTCAGGCACACAAAATATACCATAATTGTTAAAAAAGCTACGAATTAGTTGAAAAAACCTGACCACGACAAATTCGAATTAGTGACTAGATACAGTTTCAGAAATACACAGCGACATCATATAAAAATATATGGTTCCCATACAAAGATTGATCATAACAAAAATTCAGGACATTTATCAGACTGGCATCAATGTGCAAAGCAGCTTAATGAAGGAAGACGGTCTTCACTAAAAACATGTTAATATTGGGAGCTCATGTGCTTCCCTGCAAGTTGGGTGTGTAAACCCACTGACATCTTAACTAACCCGCCTGAATCATCACATGATAGACATTGAGGAATTTTACGAATTGGTTTATTGTAGCCAGCTGTCTAGATTATTTCCCCATTTTTCTTGGCATTTCGTGTCTAATTCTAAATTTGGTGACTAGATAGCTTTTACTATGGTCATGCACTGGTGACAACGAATATTTGATTTCACTTTAAAAAAATTTCAGTTTTGTTTTATTGCTCACCAGCCAACGATCTGAAATATCAGAAGTGCTTAAAACGTATGTTGGCATTTCCTTCCTGCAGTGTAGTACAACTAATCATGACTTTTACCATAATTTGTTCACAAATCGTAATATGTGGAAAGTATTCAGCTTAATGAAAATGTCATTTCAGAAGCATGCACAATCAACAAGGCCTCAATGACTCTCATGACGTGGTCCACTTGTTTCTGTCACAAATAACCTGAGTGCAGACACATTCCACCGAAGACGAAGGTAACATGCCCTCTTGGGTGATGAATATTTAAAAAGCCTTACGAGTAAATTTGCTGCTGAGCACGTGAAATTGTGGCATTAAAACAAAAGATCCCTCTGCGGCATCTTTCACTTGGAGGAGCACTTGACCACAAACTTTGAGAAGCTGAAAAATGCTCCATGAACCGCTCCAGCCAGCAGAAACGATGCAGGACACAAGTTGGTAGGCGGACCGTTGGCATCCTGCGATTGTGAAGATATTTCTGTTTAGTAGATGCTCTTCTTTTTGTACCACTGTTTATTTCACCTTTAACAAGCAGCTGAACTCCCTAACGTTCGCATAATAAAATGCTGCAATGCGGAACAGTTAGCAGGGTTACCTCAATTTTGCTTTTCTACGAATTAACACAATGTAGGTAATCTGCACACAACTACAATCAAACTACAATTTTCACCTACTTCACTGCTAACATCAGCGTTTGACTGCTCAAGCACAAATACAGGTTAGACATGTGAGCAATCTGCTAAACGTATCCCCACAAACTGAACAATCAGGCATCAGAAATCGGCAAGGAAGGAGGTGTCACGTTTAAATGGCACTTTTTTTGTTCAAAACATAAACAACACCTGGAAGCTTGAAGCGTGAGAGGGGGTCTTTCACGCTGACAATGTCAGAACATAGCTTGCTAGTGGGCACCTGCACGATGTGCACAATGTGTTTCTTGAAAATGCGTGCGAAAGTTTGATTGATGTGTAGGACGAGAATTGCAGCACGTTTTGACACAGGCCTTGTGGACGCTTCTGCCTGCTAATGTCAATGTGGATTCTTGCTAGTCGCCCTCTTCGCTTCTTTCTGAATATAATGCTTTAGGCATTAGATTCAGGACAACGACTGCATCAAAACGTGCAGCAATTACCTACGTTCCACACATCGGTGAAACTCTCGCACACATTTTCAAGACACGCAGTGCATACATTGTGCATGTGCCCACTACAAGCTGCGTTCTGACATTGTCAGCGTGAGAGACCCCCTCTCACGCTCCAAGCTTCCGGGTATTGTTTATTAGATTCCATGCGCTGAATGCAAATCAGTGTACATTGGCGAAACGGGCAATCTGCACAGAAGATTAATGCAGCACTGGAACGAAGTGAACAAGGGCCATGCAAAAACAAGTCCACTGGCAGAGCACCGTGAGAGGACGGGACACGTGGTCGACTGGAACAAGACAAAATTACTGACAACTGAGTGCAATCTATCTTCTCGATTACTGCTTGAGTCCCTCATTGTTCAGACGACGCCCAACATTATCAACATAATGGATGGCAATCTGCACCATATCTATGCAAACTCACTGCGCCGCGTAATGCCCAATATATAGCTTCGTTTTCCACGACACATGCTCACCGTGAACAAGCAACAAACCGTTAAATGGCTTTCTTGACTTGGTCAGTGACCTACGTTTCATCACTGCAATAATGCTTTTACCTGCCTACACGGCATTCCGTCAAACACTGGACTACACCACATGAGCCATTGGCGTTCTTAACCTGCACCAGAGTATATAAACTTTCACTACTGCTATGAGATAGACCCATAAACGCACTTCAATATGGCCTTTATATTTAGCTCTTGGAAACATTATGTATAATTTTACCTTTAAGTTGCACCGGCTACAGCAGCTGGTACTATACCAAAAACATGAAAAAAAAACCGGTGGTTTAACACGCCAAAGCTACACTTGGGATATGGGGAGCACTGTAGGGGAAGGCTTCGCATTAATTTTGACCATCTGGGTATTTTTGTGCGCATCGAAATCTCCAAACACGGGCGTCTTTACGTGTTGCCTCCATCTGAAAAGCGGCTACACCAAGCGGTATCTCACCGACATTCGCCTCCACAGCACACCACCCTTGCCACGGCAGTGGGTTAAACATATGAAATAAAGCGAGTTTTGGAGTGCAAATGAAAATATTAATCACACGTCTTATTTTCCCAATCGATGTACCTTTTGAAATCCACCATGCAATCCCCCCTCCCCTACCGGCCTACCAAAACACCTTTGTCTCAAGAGGTAATCAGGCTGTTGTTAATGAAGTATTTACAATCCGGGACTTGCCACCGTTAAAGTCATGCACTTTGTTTTAGAGATAAGCGACATTAGCCATTTGCAGCACCAGGAGTTAATTGTGTTAAGATCAGATTGAAAGCATTGACGGTAGTAGTTGAAAGAAATTGTGTGATAAATTACAACATCATCTGCAAATAGACCTACATGGGAGGATATGCAACATGGAAGATAGACCAAGCAACCTGCCTGGGGGGACAACAAAGTGGCACGAGCAAAAGAAGTATATAGTTATTAGAAGTAAACTGCATTTGAGAAGAATGAAAATCTTTTGCTCAAGTGAGGACATTAGGGTGAAGTTTGAGAAGTAGTCTGTGGTGTGCAATGCGATTGAATGCTTTAGAAAAATCGAGAAAAACTACCGCAGTTTGTAAGCCTGTGTCAATGGATCAATGTAGATCGTGAACAAATCCTGAAAGTTGTGTTTCTCAAGTAACCCTTGTGAAAACCGTGGTGATACTCGAATGTGATATTGTGATTTTATAAATAATTAGCGACCTGAGAGTGGATGAAATGTTTCCTGACCTTGCATATGGTGCTTGTTAGGGAAATTTAATGGTGAAGTACCGTCTCCTGATTTAAAGACTGGTGCTACCTCGACTATCTTCCAACCATTGAGATTAGTGCCTGTCATGAGAGACTGCGAAAAAAGCGCTGTCAGAATTCTACAGACTGCAGGATGTACTTTTCGGTATAGTATGATTATTACCAGTATGATCTGTTTGTATTGCAAGTTTAAAACCATATCAAAAGATCCTAAATGTTTGCTTGGCTTGATTACATACGAATACTTGCTTCAAAGTCAGTTCAATTTCTCTTCTTGCCCTTTAGTCGTCAGCCCCAGATTCTCTTCAATATCTCTGCTAAGCAATGACACGCTCCATACGCACAGCACTGCTTCATGAAAATGTTTCAAATAATCAGAGGCCACAGCACTGCTAACAGGTATACATCATGGCAAGTTCCACAACATGCAATAACTAACCTGAAAATACATAATCGGTGGGTGCACCGATATGGCAGCAGTGCCTGGACCGATGTGTAGAGCAAATGCGCTGACTTCTGAACGGGTGGTCCAAGCGGCCAGATGATGGATGAATGACCATTCCTGGCGGCAAAGCGTACGGAGCACCAACGAAAGGCCAGGCAGTACTTGGGTACAGCAGGTGCAGTGTCGGTTGGCCAAGGGAGGCCCTGGCAAAGCCTTTGAAACTGGACTGGAAGGCAGCTGACCCAGGACAGCCAGCAGCAGCACCTGCAGGTGCATAATCTGTGAGTGTGCTGACACTTGTTGAAATACAAGAAGAACACACACAAAGCACGAATGCTTACATCAAGTAGATTTTTAATCGTTTAAAGACAGTAACCTCCAAGGCACTAATAAGAACATTCCCGGAACACCCCAAGTGAAATTTAGGTCACAGTAAGAATGTATTTATTAGACCCGCAGGTACTGTGAGTGGGGTATGCATGATATATGCAAAGCCAGCTACTGAGCTAATTTGCATGGAACGCATGCTAGCAGCTCATCTGTATCCCTTGCTTTCAATCGGAACTGGTGTGTGATAGTTGAGGCTCCTCCATTTCAATGTCTGACTTGTATCTGCACGTTCAATTCTCCAATATAAATCGAGTTGAGTGAGTGCCTACAGCTTTCTTGTTAGTCTCTGTATGGCCTGCGGTTTTGCGAAAATGAGAACTTGCGAATTGGCTCAATTTTCTGCACTAATTTAAACAATACATATGCCTCAGATATCAAGCCCCAGACTTCCCGAGAGCTACTCTGACAGAATCGGCAGGCGCCTCGTAGGCGTTGTGAAATCTCCCCCACTACCCCGAGACTATGCTAACTCCCTGCGAGGCCACATGCGCGCATTTCACCTTCAATTTGCACGTATGTGAATTCTATACCTCTATGAACTCTCAGACGGGCGTCGTCATATTCGTGCCGGACTCGTGAAACTCGGCAACGTAAATTACCGCACTCGCTCGCTGGCGCGCGGCCCGAACTCTCTCACCGTTTCCGGCCCTTGCATACTATTTTCTCCACCTTGCACTTTGTAAATTCTCATGTTTAACTACACCTCGTGCGCCCTCATCTCTTGCCTGCTTTTCTTCCAGCACAACTCCGGCAGCACCCGGTCGACGCGTACGCTGTCGGGGCGCGTTGGCGAGCGAGTACGGCAATTTCGCTGTTGTCGAGCTTCACGAGAACAGCACACATATCGCGGCCCGAAGACCGCGAGGCGTACGGTCGCCGGTCTCGCGAGCGCAATAGCTGCGAAGCGCACTGCACGGAATTCGTGAAAGGGGGGGGGGGGGGGGGGGAGAGACGCCAGCCATGGAATCACGAGTACGCGTTTTCACATGCACTTCCAGGGAACCTCCTGTTCATGTTATTTCTTGGTATACCGCGGGTATTCACGAGGGAGGACTAATCACAGCGTTGTGCCACTCACGCGAAATTGCGACTGCGATCTGCAACCGCAAAGGCACTGTTTGAGAGACACATAAACAAACGCCCCGGTGTTAAAGAGCCTTGCGTGATGTGAAATTATTAGCAGCCGTGTACCATAGCGCGAGCATCGTAGCCAAGGTCTAGCTTCAGCGTAAATTGATGCTGACTTCTGCGGAAACGGTGGACTGGGCGCCAAACAAGTATACTAACTCACTAGGCTCTCAGAGCAAACGAGATGGGGGTCTAGCGAATTACTGACCCATAAACACCAGAACTCGTTCCAACCAAATACAGAATAATAAAAAATGCGTACTTACCCGAGCAAAAACGATGTTTCCAACGTAAAATTCTCCTTCACTGTCGTCTTCATCTCGCGGACACACGAACACGCTTTGTTCTGATGCAATGTCATCCACTTTTGACGCGCAGTATTTTATCCGGCGATGATCGTTCTTCCGGGGGTCCCCATGTTCAACACACGCGTAGGTTAGAAGGGTAGACATCACCCATAAAGCTTCTATAACTATGATTTAAGCTTGAAATAGATAAAACAGATTAAATCACGCCACCAACCACTCGGCACAAAACGCCATGAAACAACACACACAAAAGTGAGAGATAGTTGCCAGACTTCAAAATGCAGCACCTCTACGTTTGACGAAAATTGTGTTACTACTGTAATGTTGGTAATTATCTTTCTGCTTTCAAAGTCTGAAATGTGTTTATAACTTAAATTTAAGGTTTTTAAACACAAAAAGTGAATACACATAAAGTACTTGACATATATACTGATATTGTAAAGAGGTTTGACGTTTGTTTTGGTTTTGTTTTCACGGCGGGCTTCTCAAGAGAGAACGTGCGAGAAAACGAGCTACTTTGGGTTTAGGAAGAGGGCGGTAAATGTCGGCGTGATAGAAAGCAAGGAACAGGTGCTTGCCCTGGTCGTTAAAAAAGGAGCTAATAAAACCCTCACGTAAAAAAAAAAAAAAAAAAAAAAAAAAGACACGTTCGACGAGGAATCGAACCATTGACCTACAAAACAGTAAACGGACGCGTTAACAAACAGCTATGTCGGCGGGCGGTGTTCGAGGCGCCTAAAACAACTCTATACTTACGTAAGTTGTCAACGAATATTGTTGCTTGTGTCTAGTCATCGCCTCCTTTAACGATGGTCTAGTTTATGCTGCATTTTTGAAATTCTGGCTGTCCTAACGCTTGTTTCTCACGCACCGGTCTTGCAGACGAGGCCGCATTGCTAGCGCTGCAAGCGATTGAGCCAAAGCTCCATTATTTGACTCAAGAAAAGCTATCGCAGTCAACCCGACCTTTTCTGCGCAAGCCACGGCAGCCACGAAATAAATGGAATGTGCCGTTAGAATTATGGCGTTGATAACGATTGTTTGACAGGCACCGTCTTGCAGACAAGCAACGTCGCTCTAATACTACAAGCGATGTCACTCCTGGCATGTCAGGCGCATCAAACCCATCGTGTAAAACGACTGCTAACAGTGCGAAAACCTCTGAGTTTGTAACAAGTGGGGATTTGCGGTGGCGGCGACGTAATAGGTACAGCAAGCAGGTAGGCAGAACAGCAGCGTAGGGTTACAAACTTTCCCCGAAAAAAAAAACGGGCCTTCCGGGGGAGGGGGGGGGGGGGGAGGGGGGATTGTGTTGAAAAAAGACGCCATGTTTTTTAACATGCAGTGCCATTTATTGTAGTGTTTTCTTAGAGAGAAATCAACATAACGTTTGTACTGAAAGTGATTGAGAGCTTGGTTAATCGATCTGCATGTGCTTCACTGAAAAGTAACCGCAATTGCTGACCGCGGCGGTAGAATTTCGTTATTTTGTTCTTCCCTTAGGTCCCCCTCCATCTGAGGCAGCGCGCTCGCCCGCGTATTTTCTCTGCTCGCGTGTCCTTGCGCAGCTTGTCGACATAGGCGTGCGCAGAGTTCTCAATTTGGGGGGCAAAGTCTTACCGCTGCTCCACCCCCCCCCCCCCCCCCCCCCCCCCCCCCAGAGCAACTCCCGACCTCTTCTCACTGAAGGCCTTGCGGTGCGAACGCAGTGCAAAGAGGGATGGTTATAAAATTTTTATTTCAATGTGATGGAATTGCAACACACACAAAATATTTCTGAGCAGAAATTTTACTTTCATGTGTTACATCGGCAAGGCATGGGGCAAATTTGGCGCCCCCTTCAGATGATTAGGGGGGCGGCCGCCCCCCCTGCCCCCCCTGTGCGCACGCCTATGTTTGTCGACACGTATTTATCGTCTTAGTTGTTGAATTGACGCTTATAAAACGCCAAAACGGGCATAATCACGGCACAAAAGCCAGAAAACCGGCTGATGACGGCTGGTTTTAGATATGGACCGGCAACCGGCCCGCTGTTTAAAAAACGGGTCGGGCCGGTCCAAAACCAGGAAGGTGGCAACCCTACGGCAGCGACGAGCGAAAATGATTTTACACGACCGCCCCCGTCGGCCTGCGCAAAAAAGGAAGATAGAACCCCTGCATACACGCCCTCGAAGAAAGCTGTACAGCCGATTCAGTTTGTTGCGGACGAAGAGCAACCGAGGCTGCAGCCACAAACGATTGCGCTTGCCGTGGTATGAGGCAAAGCATATCTTCACATAGTTATGTTATCGTCCGTCTGACTGTTACTTACTGAAGGGAAAATTCAGAACACAAACGTTGACGTCTAGCGTCTATGCCAGACATAGACGCTGCTGTTTAGGCCCTAAAAACCACCTTCAGGGCGTCTGTCGGTTCTGTCTGATGGCGCGCTCGCGCCGCTGATTACGAACGAGGCGTCTGTTGGCGTTGACTTATCGTGTTGGCGAGCCGGTAAACGCCATCACGGTTAAACTCCCTGTTGGAAGACTACGCTGTTGGGACGATAGAGTGCCGACAGAGCTTCTTATTGGCCCCACAAACGCCATCAAGGTTAAATTCCCTGTTGGAAGACTAGGCTATTGGAACGATAGAGTGCCGACAGAACTTCGTATTGGCCCCACAGGCGTGCTGTGAGCCCAACAAGAAAGTCTTGTTGGAATTTTTGCCCGGGGCATAATAATACGGGAACAAATTCTTAGGTAAATTCGATTTCGTTGAGGACACCGATGCCTCGCGTAAAAGTTTTATTTATAGGACTACAAGAGGCATTTTGTAGCCTTTCCTTCCCGTGCACCCAGACATCGAAACGAACCTTGTGATACACTCCAAGCAGTAGATTAGTGCAGAGTGGAATTTAAACATTCAGCACGTTTTGTTCAATTTACGAACAGCAATTTTAGAGCCTTTCCCCTGGTCTATGTGGAGAGTTCATATTTATTCTCTCAACGGGCGGTGAAATAGTGCAATGTGCGGTTTAAACATTCAGCCTGCTTTTGTGCAATTTTGCATGCTTGCATTCACACACCGTTCTTTTAGGCACCCTAACGATAAGGTGCCGTGGTAACACCCCAATCGAGAAGAAATACTTTTTAGCACCCCTTTAACGGTCGTAGCACCCTATGAAACTGTTGATTACACCCCTGAATTTTGGCACCCTCGAGGTGGGGTGCCCGAGCAATATTTGGGTGCTTGAAAGGTGCAAAAAGGGTGCAAAATGTTCAGTACACCCTCCTTGCACCTTAAAGGGTGTAAAAATGTTAAGATTTACACCCCTTAATATGTGGCACCCTCATGATTGGGTGCCGGAGCAATGTTTTAGTCCTTAAAAGGTGCAAAAAGGGTGCAAAATGTTGAGTGCACCCTTTTAGCACCTTTAAGGGTGTTAAAAAGTTTAGTGTGCATTTCGGCGGTCGAAAACTTAAGATCCTGGGACAAGTGGTTGATGCCGATGGTGTGCGACCTGACCGTGACAAGGTGCGCACCGTCAAAATCTCCTGTCCCTCAATCTGCGAAGGACGTTCGCAGATTTGCGGGGCTTTTTTCTTACTTCCACCGCTTCATAGAGAACATCGCTTACATAGCCCGCCCACTCAAGAATCTTCTGTAGACCGATACCTCGTTCTCGTGGGGCTACGCGTAAGCCTCGCCATTTTCGTCTCTCATTGACCGCATGACGCGTTGTCCGATTTTGGTCCATTTTGATGATACAGCTCCGACAGAAGTTCGTACTGATGCAAATCGGCATGGCATAGGAACTGTATTGGTCCAGCAACAGGCCGGTCGCACAAGAGTGATTGCGGATGCGCCTTTGGAGTCCTTCCTAACGAAACTGTTCTACCGCTGAGCTTGAATGCCTCGCACTTGTGTGGGGTGTAAGCAAATTCCACCCGCACTAGTACGGCAAATAAATCGCTGTAGTTACGGATCACCATGCGCTATGCTGACGTTCCACAGGAATGCGAGTATTCGGTTGTCTAAAAATGTGGTCGAATCCACAGGGACGCGGACTGCCTGGCTCGTCACCCTGTCTACCCCCCTCACCGTCGACAGAATTACAACTACCCCGGCGTATTCGCTCTGTCGGACTTGCTCAACATTGCTGACCATCACCACGGTGATCCGTAACTTTGCAAGATCATCGAACGTCTCAGCTCCGAGCCGGCCGACTCCTGTATGCGTGCATTTATTGTTCTGTGATAGGGTGTTCTTCCGCCGAAGCTTTCGGGAGCACGCGCCTGACGAGCTACTTGCTGTGCCTCACCATCTCCGCTCTGACGTCCTCCGCTAGCTTCACGCCGTGCCTACAGCTGGTCACCTTGTCGTAGCTCGAACTTACGACCGCGCGCAGTGGTGCTTTTGCTGGCCAGGCTCTTACCGGTCCGTGAGATGATACGTCACGGCTTGTGACCGCTGCCGACGCCAAAAAGGGCCTCGTTTGCTTCCAGCCAACGCCCTTCAACCAATCAATGTTCCCGGAGAACAATTCTTCAGTGTAGGATTGGACCTTCTCAGCCCTTTCCCCTTGCCCCGGTTGCGTATTACCAAACCATATCCCGTAGGGGCCCAGGCCGACAACACCACCTTCAAACAGCGACGTCACAGCGTGACGTCCCTTTCTCTTCGTGCGCGACTTCATGCGACGTGGATTTTTTTTTCTCTCGTTTTCGAAGGCGGCGGATGGTTTCGCTCAGTGCGCGAGGCTGGGGCTGCGGCGCTGGGGAGCTGACGCACATTTAGTAGAAGTTAAAGGCCCAACCACATGCAGCGTACTTTCGGCGTTTTCTCGAGTGGCGACGCGAGCTGACGCGCGAGCAAGGACGATGTCTACGCTCGCAAGGTAATGGCGTCGACGCAGCGCGCGAAAGCAGCGGAAAGCGGCCAGCATCGGTATGGTTTCACGTCCTTCTCCTGCTTTGGGGTCATTCCTTTCAGCAGAAGAGAATCAATTTTTTGTTTAAATTGCTGTTATCGGCTGCCTTGAGGCAAATTGCTAGCTATTTCTGTTCAAAAGCGCTCATTCATTTGTGGCTTGTTTGGTTTTCATCGGGGAGATCAGGTATTTGCGATAGCTTGTTTTTAGTTAAATCTATTTATTTTATTTTAGTTATACATACTGCATCCCCGTGGGGCTATCGCAGGAGTGGGGCAAACAAAGGATACATCACCCGTACAACGTACACTGAAATCGTTCAACAGAACCACACAAAAAAATAACAAGCACTCCAAATGCACACTATAATGAACACGGTGATGGCATGGATACATTGGTGCATATTAAGAAACAGCAGATAGAAATGCAGACAAAGAAAGAGAGCAGGTGGAGTCAGCAAGTAAGTTCCATTGCTCTACAACACGTGGAAAAAAGCTGTATTTGAAAGTGTTGGTGCGGTCGAAGTAGGGGTCAGGTTTAACTTGGACTGGCTTCTAGTGGTGCGTGGTTCTGAAAAAGTTGTAAGGGAATCCTGTGAAAGGAGACGGGAGCCATTTATGATGCAGTGCAGAAATTTCAGAGCTTCAATGCGCCTGCGCTCCGAGAGTGGTGTCAAATTCAAAGAAGACAGTTCTGAGGACGGAGAAAAATAACGGTCGTAGCGGTGGAAAATAAATCGTACAGCTTTCTTTTGAATCCCCTCAATTTGATTAATTTCAGTTTTCTTGTGAGGGATTCAAACTGGAGAGGCATATTCGAGAAGCGGTCGTATGAGGGTCTTATACAACGTTGATTTAGTGTCCTTAGGAGCCTTTGTTAGTGCACGGCGGAGGTAACCTAACTTTTTTAATGCTTGTTTGCAGATGTAATCAATGTCTAGGGACCAAGAGAGGTTCGGGGTGGTTATAATTCCTAGGTACTTGTATTCTGTGACCCTTTCCAGAGTTTTATTGTTGAGGATGTAATGAAAACGGGAGAAGTGAGGACTGTTAGTGAAGGACAGTAGAGCCGTCTTGCGGAAGTTAATTTTCATGTCCCAGCTATCGCACCATCTGCAAAACCTTGCCAAAGACTCCTGCAAAAGGCAGTGGTCCGCAGGTGAAGTGATCGTGTGGTACAAAACAGAATCATCAGCATAGAGGCGAATTTCGCAGTCAATGTCAGATGGCAAATCATTAATAAATAGTAAGAAGTGTAATGGTCCCAACACTGAACCCTGTGCTACTCCCGAAGTCACTGTGACAGTGCTGGAATTTCGGGACCTATAGGACACATATTGACAACGATCTGAAAGAAAACTGGCGATTCCGGTGACAAGAAGCGGGTTTTGTAGAATAGCGTTAAGTTTAGACAACAATTTAGTATGGGGCACCGAATCGAAGGCTTTAGCAAAGTTAATGAAAATCGCGTCGACCTGTCTTCCCGCATCGAGGGCAGCTGAAATATCATGAACAAATTCACTCAATTGGGTTACAGTACTAAACCCCTGCCGGAAACCATGTTGGGTTTTAGTCAAAATGTTGTTTTCTCGAGAAATTCCATTATGTGTTTGTATGTTAGGTGCTCTAGTAGTTTGCGAAAATAGGCTGTCAAAGAAATTGGTCTGTAATGATTTAAGAGTTGTTTATCTCCCGACTTAAACAAGGGAGTTATCTTAGCACGTTTGCAAGATTTTGGTACAACACCCGTAGCCAACGATTTTCTAAATATAACTGTGAGATATTGGCACATCCATAAGGCATAACGTACTAAGAATTGGTTAGCTATGCCGTCTGGGCCAGCAGATTTTTTATGTCTAAGTTGAGAACAAGATTTAATACTCCATCCTCACTAATGGTAATGTCGCGGATTGAAGAAGAGTGATTGGGCACATCGAAGGGGATAACCGCCATACAGTCGCAGGAAAATACGGATTGGAAATAAGCGTCGAAAGCATTTGCTATAGTTTCCGCATCACTCGTAGTCTCACTACCGACAATGATTGATGTGGACGACGAGTTGCGTGGCAAGACAGAACTCAAAAATTTACGAGGGTTGGTTGTTAGCAAGTTATTTAATTCTACGCGGAAGAAGAAATCCTTTGCTGAGCTAATTTTTATTCTAAGTTCTTCCTTTGCCTCGTTAAAACGAAAGACGCTTTCCTGGTCATTCAGTCGCCTCTGTCGCGTTAATCTAGAAACACGACGAGACAGATGCAAAATCTCTCGCGAAATCCAAGGAATTTTAGCGTTTTTCTTTTTTCTTTTAAGAGGAACGAATCGTCTTATGCACGTTTTTACTAAATGTTCAAATTTTTCAACCAATGAATCGACGTCACTCGTTGCGGCGAGTTCGTTGAACGCGTCGAAGCTATCCGTCAAATAATCGGTGATCGAAACATCGTCAGCATTGCTAATGTCCGGGAATGTAGTGAAAGTAAAGCGTGATTTGGAGACTAACGAGTTTAAATAAACGATAACTGCCTTATGATTCGAAATTCCCTCTATTATTTCATATTCGTACCCTGTTTCAGTGATACTGGAGCTGAGAAATAGAAAGTCCAAAATAGCCTGCCCTCTAGTAGCAGCGTGGACTATTTGAATGAGGTTGAAGTTTAAGGAAAAGTTGATAATGTCAAGGCTAACACATGAATCACGGGCGGAGTACGTTAAGGTTGGCCAGAAAATCGAAGGAGCGTTAAAGTTACCCATGAAAATCAGCTCACAGGAAAACAGATTATGGTCATAAATGTGTTGGACAAGGTTGTGGAATACCTCAACTGAAGATCCAGGAGGGCGATAAAACACGCCGATTACGAAAGTGCGACCATTGAAATACAGTTTACAAAAAAGCGATTCTGTCTCGATAGGTGCGCATAACACTGAAAACTTCAGATCTGCTTGGAATAGCAGGTCTGCTTGAAATAAGGGAGCTCTGGCTACGTCGCTTGTAGTATTAGCATGATGGGCTTGGCTGCACGGTTTGTGCGTGACGACCAAGCCTTATCAACGCCAGAATGCTACCTTCGCATGTCATTCTATTCGTTGCTACCGTGGCTTGCGTAGGGGATACCGAGGTTTTGCGATAGCTTTTCTTGATTCGTATAAGGGGGCTCTGGTGACATCCCTTGTAGTTGTAGCAAAACTGCCCCCGGATCCAAGATGGGTGCGTAAGAAACAAGCGTAACCACGGCTCAGATTTCTCAAACACGACCAAAGCAAATCACTCGACAATATTCGTTGGCAGCCTGTGTTACGGTACCAACTTATTGGGACCAGAGTCGCCTCCTGGCGTGGTCGAGCAGTTTCACGCTTGTGTGGTGGCGTTTTGTTTTGGAAGTTCTTGGTTCGAATCTTGGCAAAACCTCGTTTTTTTAGCAATGAAGGTTTCACCGGCTCTTTTTTGTTTTCAAGGCAAACAAAGGGGGCCAGAGTGCCTTGCCGTTTAACCTACGATTGACTTTCGACGGTAACCTCACTATCAAGGCAGCCCCGAAATTTGCTTTGCTCACACTTTGAATTCATGAAGCTGCTGTCGGTACATAACATCAAGGTTAAATCAAGTAGCACGTAAATTTGTGCTAAGTGCGTCTTCGTTCATCATGCTACTAATTTTGTTCAGATTTGACGGTAATCACTTGAAATACATTTCGCAGCATGTCAACATTTGCACGCTAATATTTTTATGAGGCTAGGGTCTTGTTAAGTGCAGTTCAACAATCGACAATAACTGTTCATAAATGACTCCAACTAATGGCATGTTTAATAAAAACGTGTCCAGCAGCGCACCGATGCGGCGGCTAGCACTTCGCAGGTCTGATTCCCCTGTGACACGGCAGTTTCAATCGCGATCGAGCTCGATCCCGCTCGAACTCAATCCTGGTTTCTCAAGCGCGATCGAGGCTTCCAAGCGCGATCAAACGAAACCGGCGATACTCTCGTCCGCGCTCAGTAATGGCACAGAAGGTGACAACTTCAACTAACGCCACAAATTCTGCCAAATAACTTGACCCAAATGAGCGTGCGTTAACATTTACATAGTTACGTATACCTACGGCCGCGCGTAGTTACCAGACGCCGGCCGAAAGTACATTGTTAGCGCCATCTGGCATACACGAATTCAACCGGTGCAACTTTTCTATCGCGATTGAAAGGCGCCGTGTAACAGCGGCAGTGCGTCGAGCTCGTTCGAAAACTCGACCGCGATTCACTTCAATCGCGATTGAAATTGCCCGTGTCTGAGCGTTGCCGCCGAACGACGCCGACGCTCGCGCGACGCGTGATTTCGCGTTTTTGTAGTTCGGAGTTTAACCTGTTCGTACCTATACGTTCCGGAAAGCACTCTCATTAAAGTAAAGACAAAAATTTGTTTTGGTCTTCTGTGGTCGCGCTGCTTCGCGGCGGTCGACGGTTTCGCTCCGTGCGCGAGCGTGACGTACGCGCTGGGAAGCTGAAGCACGAAGTGTACCTTTGCATACCTGTTCTCGCTTATCACTCTCCGCACTCTCTTGCGAGCCTGCAGACGCTCGTCTTCCATCCTGTTCCTAGTTAAGCTAGCGCTGGGCGCGGTGCTCTAAGTGCCCACGCAGGCGGACGCTTTTTCACGTACGTGTGGTAATTGTTTACGTTCCTGAAAGCGAACACTCTCGATCATTACAGTGAAGACGAACATGTTTTTTGATCTTGGGTGGTCTTTTAGATTCTGTACCGTAGCGTAGAACGTTTGCTCCCAATCGGCCGAAAGCACACGCGTATGTCGGTCGCTCATCTGCTGTTAAAATCAGCGAACGTGTTGATCCGTTTTTATTATTGTGTGATTACCGTCAAATCTGAACAAAATAAGATAGGATGATGAACGAAGACGCACTTAGCACAACTTTACACGCTACCTAATTTAACCTTGATGTTATGTACCGACTGCAGCTTCATGAATTCAGAGTGTGAGCAAAGCAAATATCGGGGCTGCTTTGATACTGATGGTACCGTCGAACGTCACTTGTAGGTTAAACGGTAAGGCACTCTGGCCCCCTTTGTTTGCCTTGAAAAAAAAAAGAAAATCCGGTGAAACCCTGATTGCAAAAAAAAAAAACACAAGGTCTTGCCAAGATTCGAACCACGGACTTTCAAAACAAAACGACAGCACACAAGCGCGCAACCACTCGACGACGACAGGAGAAGGCACGGGCGCCAAGAATTTGGCACCCTAACAGAGGCTGCCAACGAGTATTGTCGGGTGATTTGCTTTGGTCATGTTTGAGAGCAGTTATGCTATTACTACAAGCGATGTAACCACCGCCCCCTTATTTGAGTCAAGAAAAGCTATCGCAAAACCTCGGTCTTCCCTACGCAAGCCACGGTAGCAACGAATGTAATGGCATGCGCCGCTAGCATTCTGACGTTGATAAGGCTTGGTCGTCACACACCAATCTTGCAGCCAAGCTCTATCATGCTAATACTACAAGCGACGTAGCCAGAGCTCCCTTATTTAACTCAAAAAAAGCTATCGCAAATACCCGATATCCCCGATGAAAACCAAACAAGCCACAAATGAATGAGCGCTTTCGAACAGAAACAGCTTGCAATTTGTCTCGAGGCAGGCGATAACCGTGCAGGCGATAACCGTAAGTTAAAAAGAAATTGATTGTTCTTCTGCTGAAAGGAATGACCCCAAAGCACGAGAAGGGCGTGAAACCCGACCGCTGCTGCCAGCTTTCCGCTGCTCTCTCGCGCTGCGTCGACGCCGATATCTGTCCGACATGGCTGGAAGCAAACGAGGCCTTTTTTGGCGTCGGCAACGGTCACAAGCCGTGACGTATCACCTCACGGACTGGTAAAAGCCTGGCCAGCAAAAGCACCACTGCGCGCGGTCGTAAGTTCGAGCTACGACAAGGTGACCAGCTGTAGGCACGGCGTGAAGCCAGCGGAGGACGTCAGAGCCGCAGCATCACGTACGGAGCGAAACCATCGGCCGCCGTCCAAAACGAGAAAAAAAATCAGCGGCTTATGAAGTCCCGCACGAAGAGAAAGTTACATCACGCTGTGAAGTCACCGTTTGAAGGGGGTGTGGTCGGCCTAGGCCCCTAAGCGATATGGTTTAGGAATACGTGCCCCGGTTGGGAAACAAGTGCAGTGCTGTTGCCACCGATTATGCCACGCGTTACACTATCACACGTTCCTCCCCACCAGCTGTGTGACACGCGTAGCCTACTTCCTCCCGCATGATGTAATCTCGCACCGCGGGGCTCCTCGTCAACTGCTCCCGAACCGGGTACTTTTTGTCTAAGGTTATTTGTGACCTCCTTCGTTCCTGCCGTACGAAGCACAACCTTACCACCGCCTATCACCCACTGACAAAAGGACTTACCGAATGCTTTAACAAGACCCTCACCGATATGCTCGCTATGTACGTGTCCACCAAAAACTGTGACTTGGGCGTACCACTAACCTACGTTACTTTTACTTATAGTTTTCGCTTCGACACTGCTGGCTACTCTCTATTCTTTCGCCTTTTGGGCGTGGCCCTGCCTTGCCATTCGACACCGTATGGCCGAACTCTGGGACGTTGACCACCAAATACGCACGAGACGCGGTAGCGCACGCTGATGTGGCCTGGCAGGTTGCCCTTGCAAGGATGCCGATAGCACAAGCAGCCCAGAAGGGCTGCTGTGACCAGCACCATCGCGATGTGTTCTTGGCCCTTGGAACTTTAGTACTCCTGTACCCCCACCTCACCACGTTGGCCTGTCGGAAAGGCTTCTTTGACGTTTTACGTGCCCTTAGCGCATCCTGCGCATGGTAGTTTCCGTGGCCTACAAAATTACACCCCTCACACCTTCGCCGTCATCTCATTCAACGTCAGAACTTGTGCACGTATCCTGTCTGAAGTCGTAGTCTTCCCGCGATCCAAGCTGCCTCTAACTTTGTTGCGACGTCTGAAACGGGCCGGTGCTCTCGCGGCCGGAGGTTATGTAACGGGCGGTTGCACCTTGCCCAAGGAAAGCACTTCAATGGAGGAGCGAAGATTATCCAGGTGTTCAGTTATGGCCACTCTCCTCCGGGGATACGCGCCGCTGCACTGATCGGAAGCCAAGCTGGTACATCGCATTGGAAAAATGAGACAGCGGGGCTAAGAGCCTTGCAGACGCGAACGCTATTTCTTGGATGTTGGAGCTGCCATAGCTACTGTTTTCCTGTAATTAACTTTTTATTACTCACAGTACCTTCATTATTACAGATTACTATATTTCGCACAGGACACATCGCACACGGCTTGGCAATATTTTATCGGGGGTTTAAACTCAAGAAGATGGTGTACCCCAGGAGGCGTTATGAGTTGCTCACTCTGTACAGTGAAAAGGAACTTCTCAGGGAAAGTTTTTCCCCACTCACTCTTTTATTCTGTTTACGTGGATGACATTGAGATCAATTTTAAATCATGCAATTTGGCCATCTGTGAGAGGAAAATTCAGCTAGGAGTCAGCAGCATCTTGAGAGGGGCAAATGAGAGCCGTTTTAGGTTTAACGGAGAAAAGAGCACCTGTGTTCTGTTTACTAAACTTCGAGGTGTGCGGTCGCACACATGTGTGAGTCGTCATGAAGCAATCATTAAAGTAAAAAAAGATCATGAATTTTTTTGGTGTGCTGCTGGATGAAAAATTATTTTTCATACCGCCCATATAAAACTACGATTAATAGGTATAAAAAGCCCTGACAATTCTTAAGATTCCCTCTCGTCCATAGTATGGCACGGATAGGTCATGCCTATTGACAATCTTCAGCAGCCTTATCAGATCGAGTCTTGATCATCGTAGGGCGGTGTATCAGTCCGCCCCAAAGGCTGCGCTGAAACTGCTGGATCCTGTTTACCATTTAAGCCTGCGAGTGGCAACTGGTGCTTTTCGTTGCAGCCCAAAAAACAGTTTATGTGTTGAATCAGATATTTGGTCACTCGAAAATCAGTGTGCCTACACGGCCTTGCTATACGCAGTAAAAACAGCCTCAATCGTAAAGCATCAATCGAACGTCTTAATACATGACACTTCCACTGTATCTTTATTCCAATAAAGACTTTAACTTCCACAGCCCTACACGATAACTGTAAACACTCTTGCAACAATCATGGCGATTTCTTTCAAAGACGCCTAAAAACCACTTCGTCTGATGTTATAGCCCCTTGCAAGCTAGCGCCAGGGGTGTGTCGCATGAATTTTACAAGAATAGACAAGAACAAAGAACCTTTGCCTTGATCCGTCAACATTTCGTAACCCTTCAAAATAAATATCAAAGTACAGAGTCACAACAGCCAGATGAGTCAAAAACAAAGTCTGCAGTATTCTGTGCTCTGCATGGACCGAAACTCTCCACTTCAAAAACGCTACATCCGAATACCAGCATTTTCACAGGTGAAGCCCAAGGTATTGGGATAGCTATAGAACACATTATACAAAAGAAAATAGCTTGCTCAGTCATATACACAGAATTCGCTGGTTGTAGTGACATTCCTATCATTAGCGAAGCCCCATAACAATGCAGTGTTCAACTCGCTCATTAACACTATCATGTCAGCATATTCTATGAGGCTCAAAATCAAAGGCTGCTGGGCTCCTGGCCAATGTAGAATAGCGGGAAATGCGGCTGCTGATTGAGAGACAGCTGCTGCTGCTCTTCGTAGAAATGGTGGCATTGTGTCCGTGCCCTACTGCGACCTCAAATCGCGGATTCATAGAAAACTCCGGCAACTGTGGCTGAAACACTGGGACACACAGACAGAAAACGAACTTAAAAAAAACAATGCATAGGCAGACACCTAACAGAAAAACTACGAAGATCTGTAGAAGTTGCTCTTTGTCGTTTAAGAATAGGGCGCACACATGGCACGCATTAATGCCTTTTGAATGGAACACCACGGCCAAAATGTGATAAGTGTTGAGGATTTCTCTCTGTACTGCATATCGTAGTTCAGTGTAGACTACTGGAAACACAGAGTCCCTTCGCTAATCATTACAGACAACACATACCACTACACCCGGCACAGTTTCTCTCTGATGAAGGAATAATTAGTTACAAAACAACTTTTAGACTACTAGGCTCAGGTTGAATTTTTAAGGAAAATTCTTTATCGCAGATAACCACAGCTTGTCCGTCTATAATGAGGACACTGCTGAGGTACTTCTCCGTCACTCAGGGGCTCATCCTTTTTTTCAAGCAAAAGTTCTCCCCGAGGCTCGCTGATTTTTTGCCCAAATCTTTTCCTACGCTCTCAACTAGTTTTATTCCGTTTTTAATGACAATATTTGGCCCAATACACCAATTTTACACATCTATCTTTTAAGGAAAGCATGCAACGTATAACTCACCTGAGACACAACATACTTTTTTGGCGCTATTTGGCCTCGAAGCCCAAGCGCCAATAAACACAGGCATCATGACAAGGTGCCAACGTCTTGTAAAGTGGGTAGAGTAGTGCGGTGTACTTATCGAGGGATATTCATGTTAACGTACTCGAAGTTACCTTACCAGAAGATAGAAAAGTTAAAATGCCAGAAGGGCTGTGGAGCTGGTTGGAGTAGGGTGAGTGAACTTCGGGGGTGGAGGGTGGAGATAGAATTTTAAACTCTGGCGCCAATGTCACGTGGCTTCCTCGTGCTACGCAACGAACGGGCTGGCAAACGACGATGTACTTGCAGCAAGAAAATCACGCTAGACGGGCGAATAGCCATGTCTGCTTCGGTGCTGCCAGCTAGAGCTAAACGGAGTACCCATTGTATGGGGATTTGCAGAACAGTGCTTACTGATAAGTGGTGTGGGGACCGCAGCCGTGCGCTTCACCCTCTCCCATTTCGAGTGCTCGCTAGCGGGTATGGCCCAACCGGCCGACACCCCTGGCGTATGGGGTCAACCGCAACGCGGTAACCCACTGCGCTCCCCAGCTCCCATTTTCTTCGCGACGCCTCGGAGGGCGCGCTCGTAGCTCCAGTCGAAATTCCATGTCATTCTCTTGAGCCACGCAACGGAGGGGCTGGCGAAGGGTCGATGCACTTGCAGCATGAACATCACGGTAGCCGGGGGAATATCCATGTCTTCCTGTGTGCTGCAGCTAGAGCTGAAGGGAGTACCCATTCTATGGGGATTTGCAGGCGAGTGCTTCCTGCTAAGTGGTGTGGGGATCCAACAAGCGCTTCCCCCTCTCCCATTTCTAGTGCACGCTAGCGGCTATGGCCCAACCGCCAGACACCGCCGGCGCATTGGGTCAACCACCCCGCGGCCACCCACTCCGCGTACCGGCTCCCGTTTCCTTCGCGACGCTTCCGAAAGCGCACTCGTAGCTCCCAATGAGTGCTTCGCTAAAAATGGGTCCACGGCACGAGCCGAGGTCGGAGATGGGAAGCGAGGATGGACCAGTTTTTTTGGCCCGACGACCTCCGTGGAAGTAAGCCTGTCTTGCCCCGCTGCCCCCTTAACGCGGCCGCCACCCGCACCGGCGACCTTGGTGCAGTACGCCAGGCCCTTTGTCTTCCCTTGCGAGAATGCCACAGTAGAACCGGTATGTCCAGCTTGTTGTGTCCTCTATTTGTTATCACACGCAACAATATTCGCTGAAATACGAAAGCTTATTGTTCTTTTGCGAGTATGTGCTGTAAGTTTTTCGCCTGAACCTTGAGCCACGCGCGACTCTGCGCTCGGCGGGTTGGGAGTCACGGGAGAGCCGCCAAGCGTTACGGCGGGACAATTGTGCAAATGCTAGCACGTGAAGAGCGGTTCCCAGGCTAGCGTTACGTAGGCGACCCACCAGTGGTGAATAACATCTGCGAACGATGTGGCTTGTGCCACGCGAGGGATTTTATGGATGGCTTGCGTAGAGACCAATGGTAAAAGTCGTCGCCAGTATGGCCCTGACTGGACTTGGCTTCCTTAAGTCGTCGCCAGTACGGCCATGACTGGACTTGGCTTCCTTTAGAGTATTGGCGACAGGTGGTGGGGCATGATTTCACGCAGGCAATTACATTGATAAACCGAAGGGACAGACAGGGACATATCCCATTGTATATTATCGGTTAGTTCACTGAGATATGCAATGGATTGGGCTCCCGTGAAGGAGTGGGCTTCCTCCAGAGTACTGGAGACAGGTTGTCAAGCATGAGTCCACGCAGCCTATTAAAATGGAAAACCAAAAGGACGAACGAGGACATAGTACATAAACTACAGAAGGAACGAAACTATGCTACGGGATGGTTCAAGTAACACTAAGGCTGAATGCCCACACAAAAATTGGCCGCGTATCTGCTCCTTTTGTTGCAAATGTCGTCAAAAGACGATACCCTTTGTAGGCATTTGAAAAGGAAATAGCCCCCTTTGCTTTCCCGATCACCTCTCATTCTGTTCCTTTACCGTGACGCTCATCCCAAGGTAAGGAAGGAAGGAAGACAGACTGTTGAATGCCTACAACAGACACAGTGTGTACACTGCGCCCGGACGTAGCCACTCGTCGATCCCGACGTCACCCCTACTCGGACCACCCCTTCGCTACTCCCTACGGGGTTGGACGCCGCTGCCCCGTAAGGGAGGGCGTCGCCCCGCAGCTTTCGCTCCGGTGCTGCGTTTCGAGGGCCTCCAGGACCTTCTGGACGGCTGATAGTTAGTGTCCTTGTCACAACTGCGCACTGCTTCTTGGATTCACGGCGGTAGGTCTGTCCTGGTTGCCGCCTCGTAAGGTCGCACTTCACATTCCCAGAGTAAGTGGGCGGTCGAGGCCCTAGCATTGTTACATAACACGCACGTGTCGTCCGTATAGAGTTCTGGCTGTATATGCTTCATGACCGGGGTCATCAGTGAATTCGTCTGCAGCTCTCTGAACGTGGACGCTTTCTCCCTGGTTAGCTCGGGGTGAGGCGGTGCCAAGCACCCTCCTACAATTTCTATAATATTTGGTGATACCCTGAAAGGTATCGTACCTGTCCTTCGTCTCGGTCCACCACTCTCCAGACGATTCAACTGCTGCCGCGCGGCCAGCTAATCCTCGCGCGACTGCGTTCGCCGTCTCGTTGTGGTTGGTGGCGAGTTCTGATACCTCGTTCCCCGCATCGGGGGGAACCCACTTGATTATCACCTTGCGTCCGTCGATGTTTACCCGCTCGAGCACCCGCACCGCATCACAGTACAGCCAACCCTTGGCGAAACTGCGCACTGCACTCTTTGAGTCGCTAAGCACCGTCGTTGTCTCTGGGTCTGCGATGGCCAGGGCGATGGGCAGCTCTTCTGCTCGCTGCACGTCTCTCGTGACGATGCTCGCGGCGTTCACATTGACTCCCGTCTTCCCATCTATCACTGCCGCCGCGAAGCACCGGCGGTCGCCGTACTCTGCGGCCTCGACGAATCTGGTGCCCGGAACGTTCAGGTGATGTTCCAACACAGCCTTCGCTCTGGACGCTCTCCTGTCCGCGTTGTGGGTCGGATCCATGTTCTTTGGTAACGGGTACACTCGGACGGCGTTCCGGACTGCCGCCGGTACTTTGCGCTCTTCCTGCTTGCCGAGACTCTGAGGGTCGGCCATCGTCTCCATTCCAAGACGGGCGAGAATGGTCCTCCCCGTTCGCGAACCCTTGAGCCGCTCTATTTGGCCGACCCGCTGGGCTTCCATGATCTCCTCCAGCGTATTATGTATTCCCAGCTGGAAGAGCTTCTCCGTGCACGCGCTGTCGAGCACGCCTTGGGCTGCCTTGTACGCCTTCCTCATGACCGCGTTCAGGCGGTTGCGCTCCTGAAGCAACCAGTTGTGGAAGGACGCCGCGTAGGCGACGTGGCTTATCGCGAAGGGCTGGATAAGTATGAGCAGGCTGTCTTCCCTCATCCCGGATATTCTGTTCGCCACTCGCCTGATCAGCTGCGTTGCGGCCGCTACCTTGCCTACCAGTCGGGTGACCGTGTCATTGTTCCGGCGGTTGCGCTCAATGAGGAACACCAGCACCCTGATCATGGCTACCTTCGGGATCGCCTGCCCGTTGCTCGTGCGCAGTCTGATGTCGCTCTCCCGCTTGGGTCAGGATTTCGGCGGGATTACCAGTAACTCCGACTTATTCGGGGAACAGATAAGGCCCGTGCCCCTCAACTGGTCTTCTATGGCATCCATCGCCTGTTGCAGGGAAGACTCAACGTGCCCGTCGCATCCTCCCGGCACCCACAGCGTGATGTCGTCCGCGTATATGGTGTGACGGACCTCGGGTATGGCTTCCAAGCGCCTCGCGACTCCGATCATAACAAGGTACAGCAGCGGCGATATCACCGAGCCTTGGGGTGTGCCCACGCTTCCTATCTTCCGCTCGTCCAGAGAGTGGTCTCCCGCTTCCTCTCTGGACGCACGGCCAAGATCCCAAGGTAAACACACTAAAGGTTTGCGCAAGGCGACTTGAATGTACCACGTTCCACTGCTACAGGGCGGGTTCCTGGATGACAGCGCTGCAGTACGGCGGAGACGCGCGTGAATGGAGGCGGCTGACTACAAGGTTTATGGAACCACGTGGCCGTGCTATACGTGCGTTCCGAGCAGAACGTGGAACCTAGCTTGTGGAACCTTTCGTTGCTGTTGCCGCGTGATTTTTTATATGCCGGCAGGAGGCGGCGGTTTTCTGCAGTAGATGTAGAATATCATTTGTTATCGAAATACCAAGCATCCATGAATGTTTTAATAAAGGAACACTGTAAATATCCCTTGTGTACTGATTTCCTGTCATATTTGCGTAATGTCTTGTTCTTGTTCAACAAAGTTGACAAGTATGAACATATAAACCCGGCTTAAACGTTTACATTTGGATGTGAGTACATAAAACTATTGCGCAATATTAATTTGACTTTGGCCGGATGGCTGAATCGAGTTACAGACAGATGGACAAACAGACGGACAGACAGACAGACAGACATACAGATAGACCAAAATTTCTGGGTTTAAGTGGCCCAAGAAAGACTATCGTCTTTGAAAAACCAAATGCCCTATGTAGGCCTTTCGCTGCGGCCGGGGTTGTGGGTGCAGCGGCATCGCCTCGCTGTTCGTGGGGAAGTCTCGTTATCGCTCTCGCCAGTGGGAGTGATGCGGCCCGGGCCCGGCTGCTGGCAGGGGAGCTGCGAGGACAACAGGGCGCGGGGGAACTCGAAGTGTGGGCCATTTCCTCACCGGAACGCTGAGCGAGATGCCCAGCCTGTCATGGCGCGTCCCGGACTGGTCGTCTCGCCTGGCACTGACGTCTCGACTGACGTGACTGCTTACGGCCACAGCCGTTGAATCGGACATCTTGCCCCCCCCCCCTCCACCCCTTTACTCAGCCGTTTTCCTCTTTCTCCTGCCTGCTGTCTAGCGGATATTCTATTTGGGTTCTTCCCTAACCTTCAGGGCATTTTTCATGGCTGTTTGTCCAAATTCGTGCCACATGGGCCACTTCATAAGAATGTCACCTCTCCCCCACCCCGTTTTAGAAACGCTTGCCATGCACAACAATTCGCTTGCGTTCCCCACCATTGAACGGTTTCGATGAGTTCAAAGAGTAGTGAGTACTAAAAAAACCAAAAAACAATGTCCATCTCGGTAATAGGGAAAGCCACGGGTATTGCACTTTGGGCAATCACAAGTCTCACAGACGTAAATATCACGTGTATTGCACATGGGAAGGCTAACTCTGAGGCGACTACTGAGTAGAGTACTTACGGCCACGGCCTTTCAATCGCAAATCTTCCCCGACATCCACACAACCGTCTTCTTCTTCCGCTTGCGTTCTGTCTTGCTCTTATCCCATTGGGGGTTATCCCCTAGTCCTCGGGCCATTTTTCACCGCTGGTCGTCGAAATTCGTGCCACATCAAAACATGTCCTAAGACCAAGTGTGGTACATCCCCGGCAGCGGGGGGCATACGAGTGCAGCATGCACCCCGCCATTGTTCACGCTGTCATCTAAATATACAATTACCGCCTCTGTGTCTCCATCATGTACGCGAGAGACTTGCGAAGTGGCCTGGCGAAGTACTATGGGATGGGGGCGACTGATTGGTTTGTTGTTGGTTAATCGTACTAGCTGCAATGGCGGATTGAACCTTCCACGGTTGTCCTTAGTAAAACGTACCCCATGTACCAGGGTAACTCAGCGGCTGCGCCGACCACGGCCACTTTACATGCGCAGGCAGAGCGGCGTTGGTGCATCAGCTCAGCAATCGTGTTAGTTAGGCCTTTGTTGGCAAAGTTGTTATCGGCGTCATTCTGAGTAGTCCGTGAGAGCCTGCAGGGCATTCCGAATACTTTCTGCCGGAAGATTGTAGTAGAAACCTGACGCGAGAGATGAAAAATCGCCCGTGCAAATCGCCAGTTTTCCCTCCCCGGTGGAGTTCAAACCTCTCCGGTGACCGAACTGGCCGAGAGCAGGTTGTGCTGCGGAGCTGGCGCGTTGGAATGGCCTTTAAGCCGTCTGTGACTGCATTATGCCTATCGCACCACCACGGGCCATACGGCTCCTCCTGTCCATTCCTGGACTCCGCCATACCGGGAGGTAAACTGCAGCATCTGCTGTGAACCTGCCCTTGACCGCATCAATTCCTTCTACGGCATCTTCCTGCAACGGGCCTCCACCCTTGCCGCGCTGCATATTTACAGTGCAGTGTTCATGGACAATGTTATCTACAACTACCGGATTTATTCACGAAGGCAGCTTGCTCTTGTACCTGTGAACTTGTGTATAGCTCTGTCACAGGCAAACTTTCTAATTAAAGAAACTAGCGTGATTCAGCGCGTGCATCTCTTCTGTGCTTTGTGCACGAGGCGGAGAAAGACGGTCGCTGATGTGGACGCCTGGGTTTGGGTATTCTCTCTCGGGCGCCACTAGGACACACATTTGTGGGTTTCCCACCGTCATTTCGAAATCTTCGTGGAAGGTGATAGCAACGTTTCAAACACGAGATATTTGCTCTATGAGATGTGGCTGGGCATGTGAAACCAAAAATTAAAACACTGCACGTGAGCCATACGTTCTTTTGGATGTCCTGAAAATAGTAATGACCTCCCAGATGATCTGCTTTTGATAACTTTGTGAGGTAAGCCCACATCGGCCACACTTTCTTTTGTGGATGGCTGATGCAGTGGTGAACAATGTTATTGTTACACTTTTTTCATTAGGTATTTCTCCTTTGTGTTGTATTTGTATTTACTGTAGATTTTACTCCGCTGTTTTTTTTTTACTGGTATGTTCTAACTAGGTGTTGTGTGCAAGCACCAATCTTCGCGTCTGTGAGCCATTGCCACAGAAGCCTGCTGAAGCCTACAGAAGCCACACAAGTTTAGCTTCGCCCGCAACTATTTTGCTGTACACTTGTGAACTGATGTGATCTTATCGTTTTAGCTTTTTCGCATCATATATTCAAGTCGGGTATTCTGGTGGTTAGAAAAAAGTTGCAGTTATCAACAGCAGAACTACTCTTTCGTGGAGTGGGATACCCCCGCTATTTCAGCCGCAAGTTCAACATTCGTGCGCTCACAACACAGTATGAGTGTAAAAGAGTAGTTTTAGATACTGCAGGGATACAACAGAATTGGTACGTTGTTACTCTGCTGTTATGCACAATCCTTGTGCTGCCCCTTGACCCAGCGGCCTCGCGCATATTTTTTGCTATCCATTTTTTACTGCAACGTAAAAAGAAATATTAGACAGTTTTAGTTTTTCGTACGTAGAAGCTTCAGTTGCGTAAAGCTTGCGCGGGTGACGAGTGTGTATGCTATGAACGCAAATAGTTTGCGTGAGTCTCACGTGTGTACGTGAAACTCAAATTCGTACGCTGCGGGTATTATGTTGCTCCTGTACATAGAGTTGACCAACATGGCGACGCCCTGCCCTCCCGCTTCGCAGCGACAACAGCTTTGTCGCTAATCCCTCTATGCGATATCGTGTTGTAAGCTGTTGATTTTGCCCTCAAGATGCCCTTCCTTACCCTAATATAAAGTTCCATGCAGAAAATAGGTTTTGTTTTTTAGAATGGCGATTTCGCAGGTGTTAAACGTGACGAAGTAGCATTTGTCGTCATCGTAGCAATGGTCTTAAGACATCACGAGTGGCTACAGCAACGTCTGTGTCTGTTTGAAGATGGCGTTAGACACTGAGAAACCTTACGCGCAGCGTGTGTCGCCTCGTTGGGGCTATAGAAGTTTCAAACTACATGCGCGTGGACTACGTATACTTCTCACGTTTGCGTGCGTGAACTGTGTACGTACGTGAAACTAAAACTGTCTATTGGGGATCATACAACGAACTCATTCTTCATGTGCAGGACTATCAGCAAATCATGGGTTTGGACGAACGCCAGTTCTTCGTCGGCCATTTCACCTCTATGATGCTCATACTTACCGTGGAAAGTGTCATAGCCATCTCGGTGTTGTCTTACCCACCTGAAGAAGCTATCTAAAACTTATTGGTATCCGCTCATTTTTGCGACTGTTATGCAAGGTTAATTGAAAATTTTACAACTTTTCCTTCATTGTGAACACGCTCGTATCACACCGACTGTCCGTTTCAAGGTGGCTTGACAGCACAGCGTTCAATCATTGTTCACTCTGAGGCAGAATGCATGAACACAAACTCTTGTTTGGACTGGGCTTGTATCAATAATTTCAGTATTGAACAATTACTGGTAATATTCTGGCTCCCGACACCAGCTCCCATGCGTTGCACGTTGCAAATAGTAACAGAATCTTCAAAACTGATTAAAGCCCCGTCAATAGTACAGCTGTGTGGCAGGAAAAACTGGTACTAAAGCTGTTAATGACACTACCGCTGGTCTTCAGAAGATGGGAAGTGTGCGAAAATTGGTTCCCACTTTTTTGTTCTTCTGGAGGAAATAATCTGTTTAGATGTGACAAAGGATAACGGTTGTGACATTTCCACTTCACAAAAGGTTGTGGTGTTTCTTCGTTTTCAGGGCTTGGTATCTTGAACAACGTGGACATTACCCTAGTGTTCGCGTGCTTCACCATGTGCGCGATCGGCGTCGTGCTTCTGGCCATCGTGCTTGCGTGTATCTTCCCGGGCGGTGGTAAGCGAGCCAACATACGGCGCTTTAAGCAAGTCTGCACTGAAGTCACAAAGCAATGTGTCCTTCACTCGTCGGCACTCGCCCCGCTGTGGTGGCCTCTAATTTACTCGATCTTTTTACTGCAGGCCTGCATCCCTTTCTGAAGAAAAGCGAGTGGGCACTAAAGCGGGTGCCGGGTGTATTCAAGAGAGATAGGACGCGCGTGTCTGGTCGACATGTTTTATCGCGATGAAGATTTTATATAGCTTCTTGAGCACAGGGGAAAACATGGCTGAGGTTATTTTCTATTTGGCCTTCCTCAAACAATTTCACAAAGCTGGCAATACCCACAGGCGCGTTCGACAAGTCGCACGAAATTCATACTTTTGCCGCCCCAAAACACAAACTTTTTCTGCTTTAGGCAGAAGAGTTTTGCTGTGCAGACTTTGCGTAATTTGAAATGGGTTTACAAGCTCATTTGTGATGTTCACATGAAATTCTTTCCAACAAAAAAAATTAAAATTGACACATTTTCAAAACTTGCCAAAATTGCGAGCCCTATATCTCTCACACCGAAAGAAGCGCAGTAAAAAACAGAGGACGAGGTGTGAACAGGACAAGCGATACCTCTGCATGTAGACAAACTTGACAGTTGTCGTTTTTGTATTATTTCTTCTTCCTTTTCCGTTTTGAGTGCCACTTTTAGTTTGTGTAGTAGAAATGGTTCACTATATAGAAAATTTCTATGAATTCGGTTTAGTCGCGCATGTCGTTATAATACGGACACCAACGAAAAAAACACTACCTACGATTTCTTTAAACTTTCTAAAATCGAATCCTACGTTATTTTATACCGCACGTTTGAAACACGTTGCACCATTTTTTTTAGTTTTGTAGCTACAACGCACGAAATATGACCTTGTAGCTGTATTGTGGTGACAGACTAGGGTGTTCTTTAGCAAACATTTGACGGGAACGCAAGACGAGAAGTAGTTGGTACAAATAAGACATAATCAGAGCAACATTGAGGTGACAAGGTTTTCTGTAAATACCCGTAAATAAAATACCAAGCATGTTAACAAGCAGTAAAAATGTTTTCCAAGCGCGTTGCTGAGGTTAGTGCTCCCCATTTTCTTGATGCATCCCTTACTGCAGTGCTCGAAGTTTTATGCGCGCCCCATATACACCCAGTGACATAAACGGAAATGTTAAGATGTGCTGCAGACGACTGTGAAGCGACCACTGTGTTTACAATGCGCTAATTAAAAAGATGCACGGGTATGCGAGGTGCGGTTGTTAAACATCTCGGAGTAGCACGGATTTGACACAGACATATGAAAACTAAGGTAGAGTGGAACGCCGCCACCTGTCCATTTTGTTGTGTTGATTATCGAGTCTGTGTTACTTCAAGGCGTTGAGGTCAGCTTGGTGCTGAGGGGAGAAGCGCGCATTTGTTTGATGGAAAGCGACAACTACTGAAGAACCGTGGCTGTTCTACCAGCTCTAATAAATCAGAGAAACAGGTCACAAACACTCCTTAACTCAAATCCAACGCCCATTTCCAAAAAGTGCTTCAAATACTCATGGTTCTCTCCAGCTTTGAGGGATCGTAATAACTTAGTAGAGACGGTTTTGATGTGTCTATTGTCAACTGCTTTGTTAGTGTAGAGAAGCGTTTTTTGTTTGAATAAACTACTGGTTGCTTTTAACTTGTCTTATTAACAGATGTTTTTAAAATGATGTCACATTCACAAATATTATTTGTTGTCACCACGCTGCGTCTTTATAAATAAAAATGTTTCACTATTATTGTCGGCAACTCCACGAGATGTGCGTTCATTTTCGCCTTCCTGTCCTGATGTTGCATGTACTAATTAAAGCGACCCGATGTGGGATCTGTAGAAATTAAATTCATTATTAAAGGAAAGCTTTATACCTTTACCACCCAAGGGTTCTTTCGCGACCATCGGTGTCAACAGAAAGCTCCTGCGAACAAATAAAACCATTTACTGGCACCGACAGCAATCGAACCTGGAACTAATAGCATAACAAAGCGAGCGGTGGCTTAGAGGTACAGCACTCGCCTCGTATGCGGAAGGTACTGGGTTCGAATCCTGGTGCCGCCGGGCACCCACCGGTTTTTTTAATGGGTACAGGTGTCCCTGGTCGAGTCCTGGCCATTGAAAGGGGAATCCACGCCTGGAAAGCTGCCTTTACCCTATCGAGGGGCCCCTGACCCTTGTCCTTCTGGCGGGGCCCCCGGGCCTTCATGCCGCGTTGCGCCATTGCCGGGGGTGAAAGAGTCTGGCGGCATGTCCAGGCACAGGCGGTTGCGAGTCGAGCGTCCATCGTGGCTGTGGAAGGCACAATGTGAATTCGTGTTCTTTGGTGGCGCCGGTCCCCTACAGGTAAAATAGGCACAAGCGACTCCCCGGCCTGGTGCTCGGCCCTTGTGTGGGACTACAACGCTTGGGAAGTTCACCCGGCTTGCACGGGAAATCGCCCCTATGGAAAGGGGCGGCTGCCAAAAACGCAGGAACTTTTTTTTTTACCGATTTGGCTACGAACCCTCGCGGAGACGGGGAAGACAGGTGGTGGACTCACCAAGCACCTGTACGGGTTTTCCCCCTGCATTTTCGCTGAATGCCACGTGATAGCGTCACGCGACCTCACGCGCCGCTCTGCGCTTCGTCCATGGCACGTCTAGCGGCCCTTTGCGCGACTTGCGAGTGTGCTAGGAGTTACCAAAATGAAAGGAAGCTCACACCAATGCATGACATCTCACTTCTAGTATGCCAATGTGCTAAAGCCTCTGTCCTCCAGTGTACCGGTAAAAAATCAAAGCTCCTTGTCGCCCGCCCTCACGAAAAATGACAGATCAAGGAACACAATCAAATACTCCTTGATGGTCAGGCCATCACTCGAAGCCCCGGCATCAAGATCCTGGGCATACATCTCCAGGCCAACACCAAGAGTGACTTATCGTTGCAGTGCCTCAAAAACAGCATCAATCAAATCATACACATGATCAGGCGAGTTGCCACCAAGAAGCGAGGCCTCAAGGACTCCGATACCTTTCAAATAATTCAAGCCTTTGTCCTCTCGAGAATCACTTACGTCACCCCCGTGTCTTCTCCTCGGCAAAGAGCGCATAAAGATGCTTAGAAACGCGGTTGAGCAGGCCATCGGTCTTCCCCTTAGTGCATCCACAAAGAGGCTGCTTAGCACGGGGCTTTACAAGACGGTGGAAGAGCTCATAGAGGGCTATCTTTGTAACCGGAAGCTGCGAATAAGCAGAATTGCGGTGGGTTACCGCATCCTTCACCAGATTGGCGGGGCAGCACAAAATGCCACTCCGCTTGATGTACTCCCACAGCGACAAGAAATAAAGAGGCTCTCTTTGCTTAGAAATATGAACTCCTCACACGACGAGGGTCTCCGACAAGCACAGGCTCGAGCGCTGAACACCACCCTCTGTGGCTCTGTGGGGATTACTCAGTTATCTACACTGCCGCCTCCCAACATCGAGAGCAGTAGTACGCTTTCACGCTCCAGAACCAACCTCGTTGCGTGTGCCTCAGTCAAGACCCTAGACGTCATGGCACCAGAAGAGGCAGCAATCGCCTTGTCTCTCAGGCAACCAGGGGTTCGAAATGTAGTAACCGATTCCTAACAAGCCTACCGGAATTACCAGTCGTATTGGGTGTCCGCCATGCACGGCATGTGCTAAAAACCCACTCTCCCCATGGTTTCATTAAGCGCATCTGGACACCCGCTCATGCTTCCATGGAGGGCAACGAATACGCCCACCAAGAAGCCTGCGATTTTACCCCCCGTGCTATGGAGCTGCACGACGACAGTCACCCGCTTGTCTCGTTCAGGGACATGACCCAGTATTATCGTCTTCAGAGACAGACCCTACCTTTGCCTTAACCTGACCTTTCCAGAGAAAAACAAACTACCCTACGGCAAATACAATCCGGCTCCTTCCTACACCCGGTGCGTCTTCAATTAATACACCCAAATCGCTACCACGTTGAATGTAAATATTGCTCAGAAGTAGGAAGACTCCGCCAGATAATCGTAGTGCGCGAAATTAGCCCTGAGCACTTGTCTCTCTTTCCGCCAACTACCCAAAAAGAGAAATGGGAGATGCTGCTGTGCAGCGCCTGTCTGCCTACCCAGCATCAGTTTGTGGACAGAGCACAGGCAGCGCGAACTCAATACGGGCTCCAGTGAAGAAAGAACGACTCCCCCGGGCCGCACTCTGCACCGTTGTTGAGAAATCTGAATAGAAGTACTTCCTTCTCTCGCTCCTATCCTCACCTCCTCCTCCTCGCTCTCCGCCTGCCGCTCCTACTCGTCCTCCTCCACCGTTTCGGCCGCCGATCTCGACGCTTCCACCCGCGGCGGCAGACATGGAGACCTGAGATCGTCTAACAACGGGTTTGAGCTTCCTATAATTTTATAGAAAATGTTTCCACTTATGTGCAACAACAATACAACTCAACCAACCACGGTTCATGGATCATCATTGATTTAACGTTACCAAGAATATCTCCTTGAAGTCAAAAAAGGAGTGGTTAAGTGCATTTCACTTTTGTCTGGTTTCACTATTTGTAGAGCGACTAGACTGAATTTAAGGGACGTCGTATGGGTAAACGTTGTGGGTGCCGTTTACAGCTTTGCTTTCCAACCACATTCATAGGGTGGATTGGCGGAATTTTTTTTCTCGTTTGACATACAGATGTATATATTTTACTGTTTATTTTTTCATTCAGCAATTAACCTCATCTCATTGCTAGTGTGTAAAACTAATTAAAAAGGTAAAATATAACCTTTGTGGTTTGCGGATATACTAAAGGCAGCCATTAAAGCAAGAAAAAATGTGATTATAGCTGCAGCGACAGATAAAAGGAGGGGAATTCAAAAAATATTCCGTGCTGCGAACAATTTCTGCATGATCATTGCTTGCAGGTGTTGGACAAGTCTACCACCCTCATTCGGTTTTAGTGTCCGAGAAACGTTTTGTGAGAAGCGTATGCTTGGCCATGATTGTTTAACACTCCGAAAAGAAAAAAAAAGTTATTTCAGAGGAACTTACGCACCGTGACAGGTTTATTCAACGATTGTTCTTAATATTTCTCGTGGTCATTCTATGTTATCAAATATTTATCTAATCGTTTTGAGCTCAGCAATTTTGTAATCCAAGATTTAAAATTTCGTAGTTTGGCGCGAAAGTAGAATAAGCCGCAAATCATTAATTTCAGAGCCGGAGCTTTTACAACAGATTACGAGCGGAGTGCTTTTATCACGGTTAATTTGCCGACGGGTTAGTCGCCTCAATTTCAGTCTGAATATTTTTATTTGTACCGAATATTTTTCGTCTTGAGTAGCCAGCCAAAGGTTGCTCAGACCACTCCAGTATGTCACCGCTAAGCTAAGCTAATAGGTTTTGAGGAGAGGGGAAAAGGGCCCAAAAGTATCTCGCATGGGGTGCGACACCTCATGTGCCTGTGGGGGGTGGAAAAGGGTACATAAAGGATGGGATAGCCGGAAGTAATAGGACGAAATGTAAATACAATAGGAGGTAGATTTTTGAAATACGGGAGGGCGGCTACTGCATTTTGAGTGCGCGCAGAAAGGACGCCGAGCGAAAGTGTTGCCGGAAAGGCGAAGGAAAGAGCAACGGCGGCTACAGATAGAGGTCAGTGACATTGAGTAAATGGAGCTTTCAATTGCTCCCCGGTACCAATGACGTACATCCCGTTTAGTACCCAATTGAAACAGTACATGAACAGGCCAACCGGCAAAAGAATTTTGTCCACCAGAAGGTGGGGAAAAATAATTAGGAAAGCTACCTTGCGACAGTGGGAATGCGGAAGAAGTGCTTATAAGAGTACCTCAGCTCCTGTGGTCATGGCGGCGTGCGGGCGAGAGAAGGCATGAAGCATGGAGGAAAGAAAAGGTTAGGAGAGGCCCTGACGTCACATTTGTGAAGCCGAGTCCCGCCATGACTTGAGCCCACTGAGCCCAGCACTCTATATCATCATCCTTTGCTGTCTCCGATTTGATTTGACTAACATGGCGTCGCCCTGCCCTCCCGCTTCGCAGCGAAAACAGCTTCGTCGCTAATTCCCCGGTGCGATGTCATGTTCTAAGCTGTTGATTTCGCCTTGAATTTGCCCATTCTAACCCTCACCCAAAGTTTCAATCGAAAAACGGCCTTTATTTTTGAGATAGAAGGACAATTTTTCAGCTCTTAAGCCTGGCAAAGTAGCGTTTGTCGTCGTCATAGCAACAGGCTCGCGGGATGGCGAACGCAGTCGACGGGAGCAGTGTTTGGGGTCATACAGCACGGCGGTCCTTGCGCGCTACTTCTCAGCAGCAATGAATTTCGCTTCACTTCACAACGAAGAAACACAATGTGAGCAAAGAACGAACTGTGGCTCTCGCCAACGCTGAGGGAAGGGATTTTCCCGGCAGGTCGCCGGCGGCGGCAGCGGCTCGCTCCCCCGATCTCGACGCGACGTAAGCGCCGCTGCGGCCGGGCGCTCCGACGGCGGAGTTTTCAAACTGGCCTAATCTAAAAACGCTTGTCGTAGCGACTGCGCTGGTTTGCAAGCGTAGCGAGGAAGCCACATACCAAGCGCCTTAAAATTTGTCCGTTCTATGTGCCCAAATTTGGCCACCGCAGTTGTAAAAAAGTAAGCAACATTGTCTATGGGCTCAAGAAAAATGACGTCACTTCCGCCACACTTTTTGCACTGCATTGGGATGCCAGGGGCTAGATTGATTGATTGTAGGGTTTAACGCGCCGACGCAACGCAGGCGATGAGGCGCACCGTAGTGGAGGGCGAGTCTCATCTCGTACACACGGGCGTTTTTGCTTTTCGCCTCCATCAGAAAGCGGCCGCCGCGGCCGGGAATCGAACCCGCGACCTTGTGCTTAGCAGCGCAACGCCTTTGCCACTCAGCCACCGCGGCGGGTATGCCAGGGTCTAGGGGCCTCTCCTGAGTATTCTTTCCTCCATGGCATGAAGCCTAGCGGAGTTGGCTGACTAATAAAAAAAAACCCCATGGTTAGAAAAAAAAAAGAACAGAAAAATTGTGGTTAGCCAATTGTGTCACCGCCATACAGCTACAAGGTACTAGTTCTTGCGCTCCAGCTACGAAACTAAAAAAACACCGACGGCAAAGTGCCGAATCAACCGAAACCACCTCTTATGGCACAAGCACAAGCAAGGGAAGCTTCAGAGGTATGGGCGAATCACCTCGCAGTTGAGCTTATCCGATGACGAGGAGGGCGTTCGCGCTCGGCTAGTGCAGGTTACAATTACAAGCACCGCTCACACGCTTCTCTGATGCATTCTACAGCCGACAACATTGCTTAAGCATGGCATACCGATTCCTAAAGTATCGAGAAGGCCTAATTAGGAATAACTTCGGGTTAGAAGCATATTTTTTCAATGAACCGACACCAAAGCTGGTTTCATTTACAATCTTGGGCATTGCCCAATCACATCGCAACTCGAAGACAGGTCACTGCTATAGATTTTGTGGCCTCCGCGCATGTCACATGGTATTTTTTGCAAGCTTTATAAATTAAATGGGGCTTTATCGACCGTACTAATTATAAAAAGGGTTTTTACGTAAGCCTGCCTACGCAATGCGAACAAAAACAGGGGCTTGAAAAATACAGTTCAGTTTGCAATGCTGGATATCCAAATTGAAAGCGTGGCTTAGCCTGATCAAGTCTTGTTATTAGTTGGTTAATCTTTAATTTAGCTGCAATTATTATAGTATTCGTCCAAAGCCTGCCTTTGTTTATGATTGAACTTCCGCGTCGGGCATTTTCCCAGCCGAACGGCTGGCTCTTCATCAGTCTTGGGCGCTAGCTTCACGCGCTTGGCCTTTCGGACCCTCTCCAGTGAAGCAGCTCGCCGGGCGATATTCGTGGTGGGTTCAGACGCAGTTTCCGCTTGCCAACGATGGCTCAAACCCTCCAGATCACGCGCAACGCTCCGAGAACAGAGGTCCCGGCCTAGATCTCCACGGTGACCTAGTTCTCGTACCTGCGGCGAGTCACGTAGTAAGGCGGCGGCTCAGCTGCGGAAAGCCCATGTGCCAAGCCGGCAGAGGCAGCTGCGGCTGGTGGGCGTGGCTGTGGGCGGAGCTCGGCCCTGTGGGTCACATAATGTTTTGCCAAGCATACGGCGTAGATGCGGTCAAATTAAGGTAATATTCCCCGCAACGGAGAAACACCTTTGCAGTAATAAATGATTTATCGGAATTCTTTATATACGTCATGCCTTATCTGATATGCCACACGTTTTGTTAGACTGTGCGAAGCCTTAAAATATTCAGCCACTTCGGGCCGGTTTTGAATAAATGAGTAGGACCAGGGCGGTCATGATTCTCGCGTGATGGGCATGGTAGTGCATTACACACATAAGAACACGTATGTGGCTGGATGTGCTGGCCCTCGCTCAACATTACGGTAGGCATCGACTGAACACCTCTACAGTCTCCGGAAATAGCAAGAGTAGGTATACGTCGGCCAGACACGTTTGTCATGGCGGACAAAATTGTGGTGGTGAAACTTGCAGCACTTACCACCAACTTCTGGTATTGTATTTTAAAATAAAATATTTTCTCCCAGAAATCTCCTGCTGCAAGAATTACAAAAACCTGGTCACCATCATCGAAGCTTGTTGCGATAAAAAATTGCGCATAATCGTTCCCTCTCCAACTCTACCGCGAACGACGCGACGAAACCTTCGCGTTCTCACCCTCCCAGGGGGGCGGATCTTGCCGTTCTGTTAAGCGGCCTTTCGATATATCACAGGCTGGGTTTTTTTCTGTTATTCTCCCCAACGTTTAGGGTTCTTTTTCTGCTCGTGTGCAAAAAAAAGGCATTGCTGCCTGCTTGCAAGCGTGCGCTGAGGTCGGCAGGCCGTTTTTGATGCTATAATCGTTTGTTGTCGAACAATCTGGTTGAAAGGAAAGCACGGAGAGTGTCACTCTTGAAACGCGCGCACGCAAAACACAAAATAATTGCCAAAACTGTTCAAAATATTCAGGCATAGAGGAGGTTGGTGCACAGCGACGACGACGGCGGATTGTTACAGAAAATGCGAGATATAAGCCGTGAAGTAGACCAGCAACAGCCAGTAGAACAGCCACTGCTGAAATTGCGTATTTGTGCGAGCCAGTGCTTCATAAAGAGGGACACCGAGGAAAGCGTCGTTGGTTTTTCCGCGTCTTTCACAACGATTTGACTGCTTACAACTTCACGTGCACGTGTATTATCCTGCTCAGGTATTCCTGCCACTGTAATCCAGACGTCGCGCAGCTTTATTTGCGCTGTTAAAAGAGTGCTGCAGTGTTACTTTAAGCGCGGTACTATTTCTTCCCTATATTCACGGGTAGAGTGTCCTTCCACGTACATCTATTGTGAGTGCATCATCGCCCTGAAAATTGTTAGTTGTATGGGCAAGTTCAGGCATGGTAGTTTTCATACGTTCGCAAAAAGTACGTCAGGTAAACGATTTTGAACTTGGTTGTTGGTGCAAGTCAAGCTGGTACTGCACTTAACATAACGCACAGGAAGAAAAGACAAATCAGTGCGCTGATTAGCAACAATTTATTTAATTAGGGAAGGAAGCAAGCAGATGTTGACTAAGCAGCGTCATGCGCGCCCAGGAGCTTTTTCACAGATGCGAAACAAAAAAAACCCAAAGTGCTCCTATGTATGCACAACGCGTTTTAGCGAACCTCTAATTATTTGTTTTCTCTTGAAATAAGCAGTTGCTACGCAGTACTTATGACTGATGTTCTTCCTGTGCCTTGTGTTAACCGCTTTTCAACTTTCAGTGGGTCCCTACGATGTTGTTCCGTAAATCCCGATGAAGTTGGTCGGCTTAGTCACCTCTTTTGTTTCGCGTAGAGAGATACCGGAGAGAAGTATTGGTTTAAAAAAGGGAGAAGGAGGACATGGATTCTACCCGGAGAAATATTATGTTCCATTCGAAAAAAAAACCGTCCTGTGGAAACCCTCAAGAAATACCGTAAACATATTATACAACAATTATTTTGTTCAGAGACATCTACGTATGTATCCTAAGACGTAAGACGCAATAGCGATACTTCAACTCCCACGAAGCGTTTCCGTACGCAGCTGCTAAGTTTACGATATATGCGGCATACCAACGACAGGTTATCGGAAAGGGAAAGAGTAGCAACCTGGATTTTTAATCGCCGTGGTCCAGAAAAGACATAGGCTCTCTGCACGTCTGTGGCTTAAAATGTGAGTGTGAGAGGTTGCGAAAGCGAGGTGTTGGTCAGTTTGAGCGGGCACGAGTCAGTGTCAGTCTTGTTCAGTGTCAGTGTCAGACATGTTCATAACCCAATATAACACCGCCTTCCCACAAATAGAAAGAAAAATTATTCCTAAGAAGTTCAAGAAGCCTTGGATGAACCGATCACTTTACTCAAGGATCAGGAAGAAAAAAAACATGTATCAAGATTTTCTCGACAGCAGAAATCTAACTCCACTTGCTGAGTATAACAAATATCGAAATAAACTCTAGAAAGATCTAAAAAACGCGAAATCGGACTACTATGTAAGACATTTCTCCCGCATTCAAAATGATAGTCGGAAAGTTTGGCGAGAGGTCAACAACTTGACTAATAAAACCAAATGTATGCAACTTGATGAAATAATCACAGCAAATGGTAAATTAACTGGTCACGAGCTATCAAATGCCCTGAATGACTACTTTAATAATGTCGCTTCTCCAAATTCTGTCACGCAAACTCCTGTAAATAGCTCACTGAGCCTCAACACTCCCTTACACAATTCTATAGTACTCGCGCCGACAACTCCTCAAGAAGTAGCTACATTGATCATTTCTTTAAAAAATGACGTATCTGCGGGGTACAATGATATAAAAGTGGTTCCATTAAAGCACGTTTGCGCCGATATATGCGATGTCTAGTCACACATTGCAAATCTAATGCTGTCAACTGGTGTTTTTCCTGAAAATCTCAAATTGGCCCCAGTCGTTCCAGTACATAAAGGAGGCAATATAAATTAACTGTCGAATTACCGACCAATTTCTGTTCTGCCTGTGTTGTCAAAAATTTTTGAAGGTATTATCAATTCTAGGATAGCCGATTTTCTGCACAAATACAATGTGATTGTTGATTCACAATATGGGTTCACGAAAAATAAGACCACAGAGCAAGCACTGTTAGTTGTTAAAGACAAAATAATAGATAATATTGGAAACAAAAAATGTACCCTTGGCCTATTTTTAGATTTTCGCAAGGCATTTGATTGCGTACACCATGAGACCCTTCTTAAGAAACTCTGTAACTATGGGGTTCGAGGTATTGCGTTGAACCTATTGCGGAGTTATCGGAGCAATAGGTCCCAATATGTTTCAACAAATAACATATCCTCTGATATACAGGTGGTTAAGCATGGTGTCCCACAGGGATCAGTACTAGGGCCGTTATTATTCATTACATATATCAATGACCTAGCCGGCATACATACCTCTCCCGATCTGGTGATGTACGCTGATGACACTAATCTTTTCTTCTCTTCCTGTTCATTACCGGCGCTTCAAAATATGGTCAATTCTTATTTAATCAACCTTCGTGATTGGTTACACAAGAATAAGCTTAGTTTAAATATAAGTAAAACGAAATATATTATTTTCAAGCCCATCAACACCGTGGAAACTAATTGTACACATATTCATTATGACAGTATAACAATCAATTAAGTTTCTTCCCAAAAATTTCTTGGTGTGTGGTTTAATGAAAATCTTTCGTGGTCTGTTCATATTTCCAAACTTGCTTCTGAACTAAGTAAAATTGTTGGCCTATTTTATAGGATTTCTAATCTACTGCCTGTTTGGTTAAAAGTGTCTATGTATAATGCCCTGTTTTTTTCAAGACTTTCTTATTGTAATCTTGTTTGGGGTACGACCACGTCTTCCAATTACCAAAAATTACTTGCCCTGCAAAAAAGAGCCTTGCGGGCTATTGAGGGATATTATGGTGCACCACGAAAGCCGACCAAGTGTATTATCTGCGGCTTCTTCAATACATTCACCAGAATCGCTTGTACTCTGTTCCTGATAGCAACATAGGTTACAATCTTCGCGTGGTAAAACTAAGAGTTCCGCGAACGCGAACAAATTATGGTGAACAAAAACTGAGTTGTCAAGTACGCAACGCGCTAACAAATTCCCCTTTCCTGATGAGTTTTTTCTATCTGGAAACATTTAAAAAAAAGAGCAAACAACATCTGATTAAAGGTGAAATTCTAATGTAAAAATGCAGCTTACCGTCTTCGATATATATGCGTATGTGTATCTATGTGTGTACATGAATGTAAGTGTATATATCTATTTTTCTATCTTTTTCTCACAAGTACTTAAGTCGAATGATTTACTTTATTTCATCCGTATGTACGAAATTGTACTCGTAAAAGTATCAATTTGTATTTGCCCATGATTGTGCACACGTTTTGTATTCTAGTAAGTGTTACTGCTTATATATTACTTTTGTATTTTGATTGCTGCCCCTTCTATATATTAAGTGTTTTTGCATTTGCATCTGTACTACTTACAGGCTTAGGGTACCGAGGCCCCGTCAGGCTTAACCGCCTTTTGCCTCGGTCCCCTCCTTTCTATGAAAAGAAAAGAACCTTCACTTCACTTCACTTCTATAAAAATGTTTCTTCTTCTGGAATGTCTAGGCCGGGCTGAACAATTTCGTTTTTTTCAGAGAGAGAGAGAGGGAGGAAGCGAGAGAGAAGATCTTTGTACAGGAAGAAATAGTTGTGGTTTAGGAAAACGGTGTAAAGAGATGGCATGGAGATCAAAGGTGGAACCTGAGTGTAAATCTCCAGATGAAGCAGCTCCTTCCGTTACCCTCTCAATCAGCTCGCACTGATCTTGTGGTGACGAACTGGTCCAATCTCCCGTCCATGCCTCAAAGAAGTGGAATATGTTATATTCGAGTTGTTCTTCCCTGGCCATACCATTGGACGTGGCTAAGCCGCTGTCACGCGTCTCACGCAGCAAAGAAATGAGGGTCGGGTTGAGGCATTCGATGCACACACAATATATTTACAAAACCAAACCTCTAACAAACGTGATCATAGCAAGTGAACAAGCGTATCACACAACACAAAAAACAAGCATAACCTCTCACTATTAAAATATAGTCAAAACAATTTCCGCCAATCCATCCTGTGAATTTGGTTTGAAAAGCAAAGCTGCAAACGGCACCGACAACAATTACACATGCGACGTCCCTTAAATTCAGTCTAGTCGCTCTACAAAGACTGAAACCAGAGATAAGGGAAATGCACTTAACCACACCCGTTATTACTTAAAAAGGGTATTCTTGTTAAGATTAAATCAATGATGATGAATGACCGGTGGTTGGTTTATTTGTTTTGGTGTAACACATGAGTGGAAACTTTTTTTATAAAATTAAAGAAAGCTCAAACCCTGTGTTAGACGATCTCACTTCTCCATCTCTGCCGCCGCGGACGTAGGCGATGAGATCGGCGGCTGAGACGGTGGGGGAGCACCAGAAGTAGGAGAAGGAGGAGTTGAAGGCGGAGAAGGAGTAGATGAAGAAGAAGGAGGACACGAAGGAAGAAGTACATCTAATCAGATTTCTCAACGGCCCAGAGTGCGGCCCTGGGCGGTTGGAGCCCATATGCAGTCCGCGCCGCCTGTGCTCTGTCCACAAACTGAAGTTTGGTACGTAGACAGGCACTGCACAGCAGCATCTCACATTTCTCTTGTTGGGTAGTTGGCGTAAAGAGAGAAGGGTGCGCAAGGCTAAAGTCGCACACCTTGATTATGTGGTGGAGCGTTCCTACTTGTAAGCAATAGTTACATTCAGCGTCGTAGCGATTTGGATGCATAAGTGAAGACGCGTCGGGTGTAGGAAGGAGCCCAATTGTATGTGCCGTAGGGATTGTATGTTACAAGCGTTTGTTTTGTTTCGTTTTGTTTTGTTTTGTTTTTTGTTTTGTTTTTGTTTTGTTTTTGTTTTGTTTTTGTTTTGTTTTTGTTTTGTTTTTGTTTTGTTTTTGTTTTGTTTTTGTTTTGTTTTTGTTTTGTTTTTGTTTTGTTGTATGATTTACGAGACGAGCGTTTGTTTTTGTCTGTAAATATCATGGTAAGGCAAAGGTAGGGTCTGTCTATGAAGGCGATAACGCTGGGTTATGTCCCTGAACAAGAGAAGCGGGTGACTATCTACGTGCAGCTCCATAGCACGGGGGTAAAAGCGCAGGCGTCTTGGTAGGCCTATTCGTTTCCTTCTTTGAAGCGTGAGCGGGTGTGCAGATGCACCTATGGAACCGTTTGGAGAGTGGGTTTTTAGCACACGGAGTGCACGTCGGGACACCCAACCCGACATTTAATTCCGGTAGGCTTGTCAGGAATCCGTTACTACCTTCCGAACCCCTGGTTGCGTGAGAGCCAAGCCGATGGCTACCCCTTCTGCTGCCATGATGTCTTGGGCTTTGAGTGAGGCACACACAAGGAGGTCGGTTCTGGAGCGTGACAGCGTACTACTGCTCTCGATGTTGGGAGGCGGCAGTGTAGCTAACTGCGTAATCCCCACAGAGGGTGGTGTTCAGCGCTCGAGCCCGTGCTTGTCGGAGACCCTCGTCGCGTGAGGAGTTCATATTTCTAAGCAAAGGGAGCATCTTTATTTCTTGTCGCTAAGAGTGCGGGAGCACATCAAGCGGAGTGACATTCTGTGCCAAACCAATCTGGTGAAGGATGCGGCGACCCACAGCAGTTCTGCTCATTCGCAGCTTCCGGTTACAAAGATAGCCCTCTATGGGCTCTTCCAGCGTGTTGTGAAGCCCCTTGCTAAGCAGCCTCTCTGTGGATGAACTAAGGGGAAGACCGATGGCCTGCTCAACCGCGTTTCTAAGCATCTTTATGCGCTCTTTGCCGACGAGAAGACACGGGGTTGACGTAAGTGATTCTCGAGAGGACAAAACCTTGAGTTATTTGAATGGTATCGGATTCCTTGAGGCATCGCTTCTTGGTGGCAACTAGCCTGATTATGTGTATGATTTGATTGATGCTGTGTTGGAGGCACTGCAACGATAAGACATTCTTGGGGTTGGCCTGGAGATGTAGGCCCAGGATCTTGATGCTGGGTCTCGGAGTGATGGCCTGACCATCCAGGAGTATTTGAAATGTGTTCCTTGATGTGTCGTTTGGCGTAAGGGCGGACGACAAGGCGCTGCGATTTTTACGTGAACACTGGGGGCCACAGGGTTTACCACTTAGGCGTACTAGAAGTGAGATACCATGCGTTGGTGTGAGCTTCCTTTAATTTTAGGGGCGAAGCTCCTCTTGCTTGGGGCAAGTCCTTCGGTGCGCCGTGTCCGAAGCTGTTCTTGCTCGGGGCAAGTCCCTCGGCACGCCGTGTCCACTAGTTTTAGGGGCGAGGCTTCTCTTGGTCTGGGCAAGTCCCTCGCCGCGCCGTGTCCACTAGTTCTCGAGGCGACCGCTAGAGGCGTAGCTGTGCAATAGTTCATAGGTCACCCGCTAGATGGCGCGCCGCCGCTCTAGACGGTGCGGCACACACGTCTACTCCAGCGTCTCCGCTGCTCCGCAGCATACTCGGGCGCGCGCTAACAACGTGTCGAGTCTTAATATGATGTGTGGGCGAATGTTTCACGGTTTTACCAATAAGCATTGGAGCTTCACCCCACTAATCAACATTCACTTCGTGGAGATAGCGGTATTTTTTTGTAACTCCTGGTCCACGCGCAAGGCGCGCACACGGCCGCTAGACGTGCCATGGACGAAGTGCACAGCGGCGCGTGAAAACGCGTGACGCTATCACGTGGCATTTAGTGAGAATGCAGTGGGTAAACCCATAGATGTGCTTGATGAGTCCACCACCTGTCTTCCCCGTATCCGCGTGGGTTCGTATCAAACTCGGTAAGACAACGGGCTCTCTCTTTCTTACGCTTTTCGTGCAAGGTTCTATTCTTGCCGGTGCCATTAAATTATTTTATTTTTTCGCGGGAGTTTTCTGTTTGCACCAATGGTCGCGAAAGAACCCTTGGGGTAGAGGTATAAAGCTTTGATTTAAAAGTCACTATAATAGATTAACTGTCTATACCAAAGGGAAACAAGTCCTACAGCCTCCAGCAGGACGAAACCGCTGCGATGCCCATGACGTGGCCCGGTGGGTCGGCTTGCTTACGCATAGACGCACGTAGCAGCACGTAGCGATGGCCCGTGCTGGTCGTCAGTGGTCTGGATGGCCGTGGTGCGATGCCACAGGTTCCTTGATGAGCACGGCTCAGAAGGAGGCCAGCAGTGCAAAGCCGCTGATAATGGGTGGTTCCGAGCTCCCCGCTGCCAACGGTGTGAGGCCGCTGGTACCTTGAGGGGCATTGCCCGGCAGGTCGCCGGTGGTTCGATGCCGCCGGTGGGCTCTCAAGTAAAGGCGCGTACAGGGTTCAGGGGGCTCAATACCGGTCCGCCAGCTCTCGTCCCGGTGGCGGGAGTACCACCTGGAAGCCCCGATGCTAGACCGGAACTTCCCACGTTGCCTCCCAAGACCTCGTTCCACACTCCCTACACCAACTTCGTTGTTCACCTCTTCAGCTCGCATTGTACCGTGTGAGGCTGTGTTGGTCCAGCTAACCTACTCCTCCTCTTCGATCACCCTGTGTATCTTCTTCATTGGTCTCTTCAAAGTCCTTCTAGCCATACCGAAAGCTGTTCCTTCTTTCTCTTCGCCTTTTCTTCAATCATCTTCTTCTCGAGCCAATCCCCCTTCGGGTATGGGGTCTTCTTTTCTTACCCGCGACCTTCTTACCACGTGACAGTCGCGTGCAAGAGGGCGGATTTTAGCAGAGTTCTAAGTTAATGTCTGGTTCCCTCTGAGCACCTTAATTGTCATGGATTTTCAAATAACTGTGTTGGTTTTCGTGCACAGAGTTAATGGTTCACCAGCATTGACAACTCGTTGTAGCGAGGCGAAAGAATGCGTTCCTAGGCATAGGACGAAAATTCGTTCTTAACGTTTGTCGAAGAGGACAGTGTGGTAGTCGTGGTCACAAGTAGCATGGTATGCGAGTTAATGTGGCTCTTGCTTAGTGCGTCATTCGCTTTGCAACCATTGGATCCGGCTGTACAGGGGACGTTGTTAACTTTTTACTTTATGTATAGTAAAATCTTGCCGAAGTGGGTGGTATTCTGCCTCCAGAAACTGGATCATGTTTTCTGTGAGTCTGTAATGATTTTGTGTTTCTATTTGATGATTCCGCTTTTCTGATCGCAAAGAGGATGGCTCCAACTTCTACTTATTTGTTCTTGATTGTTGGAGGGTCGTGCAGTCACAAAGATTGCCAGAGGAGTCAACTACGGCAATTGGGGGCTCGACCTTTCGTGCATCCCGAAGTCGGTCTATACTGTGGTCTCACGATATTGTAACTTTCCCGAATGCACTTGAGCCTGCCATACCGCCCCTCCTTGTGTAGGATTGTATACATATTTTTGGTAGAGGAGAATTTTCGTGCGGGGTCGCTGGATCGGTGCCATGTCTATCATGGCGTGCAATGGTTTTCTTTCAAAGGGGAGTGCCTGTCTTTTCTTATCTGGTTGGAGGTGCCTATTTGGGGGTGCCTGTTTCTTTTCAAAGGGGGATATGGTGGCCCTTCCTGATTTGGTTTTTGCATTCGCTTTCTTGGTGCTAGAAGAGTGGCTTCTCTGATTTCTTGAAATGCACTAGGCAGGCATAAGTTGAGGACCTATTCGTCGCCATTCTCACCATCTACCTATTGAGGACGACTGCCGCGTAAAGGCCTCACCCATTGACCTTTATTCCCTGTTGTCCTGCGCTTCCAGAGTCCATTCTTTGCTCAGAATATTGTTATTTCATCCCTCCACCGAGTCAATGGCCATCCCCTTCCTTTAGATCCATCTATACATGTTCACTCTGTTACCCGGTAGACCACCCTTTCTTAGTTCGTCTCCCGGTCAAAATTGCAAGGTTGCGAACTGCCTTATATGCTGTCCTAATGATGCCGTTTTGTTCAATTTTTTGCGGTGGTAAAGTACAGCAGGTTGTGCAATATTCTGGTCATGATCAGTGGTTACATGAGTCTTACGGGTTTTGTTTTCTATTTTTTGCTCTTCTTTGGTTAGACGTTTGGCTTTTGGGCAATAGTTGGTTAAAGATTTTCTGTTTTTGGCAATTGTGAGTTAGGAACTACCCGCTTGTGTAGAGCCGTTAAACAGGCCAATAACTACACATAGTTAGGCGTTACGTTCACTGCTAACCTGTCGAGGATTCACACATTGATAACATTTGTGCATCTGCTTTCAGAAAATTATGCTTCTTGAAACACAAGCTTCGCAATTCACCACCAAATGTAAAACTTCTGTGCTATCAATCCTACATTCGACCAAAATTAGAATACGCTGCGCAGTGTGGGATCCCTACAAAAATGTAACATAGCTAAACTGGAAAGAGTTCAGAGAAAAGCAGTTCCCTTTACATATTCTAGATTTCGTCGCATGAACTCTTCATCGGAACTGATGTCAGCTAACAACATTCCACTACTTCAATCAAGAAGAAGGCAACTCCGCTTAGACTTCCTGAGTTCCTTGCTTAAGCATGGATTTGCGATTGACCCTTCATTGTATTTACCCCTTTGTCAACCAGAAATACACCACATCGCCAACCAAACTCTTTAACACCATATTTTGCTAAAACAGATAAATATAAATTTTCTTGTTTTCCGCACACAGTGTCTGAGTGGAACTCCTTGTGTCAGAGCGTGAGTGCCTTGCATAGTATGTATGTTTGTCGCATTGTGTATATTTGTCTGTGTAGCACTGTATATATTTCCTCATTTTACGTACTTTGTTATTTATTGCATTCTTGATTAAGCTTAGTTCACTGTTTTGCTCATGGTGATTCGTGATTTCCCGTCGTGCTTGGACCACGTGTTGTGGTCTGCAGTAAGAAATAAATAAATAAACCCCGCCAAGCATTCTTACGTGGCTGTTCTCTGAGCGGATATTCGCACCTATTTTTAGGGTAATTTTTACTTTGCCCCATAGTGTCACCTGTCGTTTACCAAATCGAGCTTGGGCGGAGACATCACCGTGCAAATATTGAAAAGTATTTGTAAACCTATGTGATTAGACCCTATGTAGTGGGCTTTATTCTAGCTATTTTCTGACTTATATCCTTTGCCTTCTTTGATTGATGAGGGACCGGTGTTAATCCTTTGTCCCCTGTTTTAGCTGGTTCACCCACTGTTGGCGCCGGCATAAGTTCCGGTAGAAAACACAGCGCAGTGGCTCAGTGGGCGAGAGGCTGCGTTGCTAAGCCCAAAGACGCTGGATCGATTCCCGTCCACGGCGGCGGCTTTTCTAATGGGAGCTGAGAACAAAAACACCATTCTGTCGAGATTTCGGCGCACGTTAATGATCTGAAAGTGGTCAAACTTCTTCAGGAGGCTCCCACTAAGGCATGTCTCATAGCCCACGAGTAGCTTCGGGGCATGAATTACCGGAAATAAATGTATTTGATCTTCTGGTGCAAACACGATATGGTTTGATGGCGTAAATTGCGGGCGCGGCTGGAGACCGTGTCTGCCGATCAGGCTACCACCCGACTGTGCATAGAACAAACTTCACCGTGCAGGCGCGACACCTGGTGAAAACGCGTGTCCTTTCTATCGTGTCCGACGTTGTATTATTGTCCCCCTTTCAAAACTCCTAATGCCGTAGCGCCACATTAAAGGTTTAACGGAGCCCTGGGATCTTGCTGCCTCAGTCGTAGCTTCCGGGTGGGAGCGGTGACGTATTTCCCTGGACGCCTGATGAGCACGATTGTTGGCGGAGGGCTAAGAGCCACAGGTAAATCGAAAAAGGAACCTAATAACGCTGTTGCGTTAATATCCATTTCAATGCCGCGGTGTCCTGCTTGTGGTTGTGCTCTTCGAGTAGTTACAGTAGTTGCAGCACCGTGTGTGGTCAGTGGTGCGCGTGCTTGATATGACATTTAGCTGCTCCCAAACTACGCACTCCGCGCTTCCCACCTGGGTTTTTTTAGGGCCGGCTGTGGCCCAGCAGAACGGCGCTTCAATTGTGTTTTGAATACACCGAAGCTCGATTGTGTTTCAATATTCAGAAACACTTTCTAGTCGTCTGGGCCCGGAGCCGTGGTGGCAGTGGTGGCGCCATATTTCTTCCTCACTGCGGCACCATTTAATTAGTAGTTTCTGTTTAAAGTGAAAATAGGTTGTATAGTTGACTACGCATGACGTTCGCTGTGTTAGGTATATAGAGAGGCAGCGGGAAAGCACCAAAATAATTAGAAAAAGGCCCCTGACACCAAAATATTAGGGCGGCTTGACGGTTTTCCTCCATCGCATCGATGTTGTCCTCAAGCTGTTAGAAGTTGGCGTTGGCGATATTTCAGAAATCGCGGTAGAGAGCCGAGCTGAACGTGGCCATCCTACTGGCCGGGCCATTTGTTGCATTGATACCAGCAGGGAGCGGCTGAACACCGGAGAAGTTGAATCCAACATCATTGTCATTGGCTAAAAAGTGTAAATGGTACCAGGGAGCCTACGTTAAGTTAAAATGATAATATCCTTTACCATGCACTTTTCCCAAAGAATCCTTCGATGGACATAATCCTGCAATAAGTACTTACATACAACTGTAACCCGCCAAGACCATAACAATGCATTATTGTTGCTCTCTTTCCCCAACGTTTGCTCAAAATGAGACATAATACACATATTGAGGAGTACCTTTGCTGACTTTACACAGCTACAGAAATAAAAGGGTCGCCTAGTCAAGCGTTTTGCTCAACGATCCGCAAAGGCTGGCTTACGGTTTGCATTGGCCAATGAGATAAATGTTAACCGAAATTGAATTAGATTTTCTGCGGGGAAGCCGCCAGTCGTTTGTATTGATTCCGAAACTGGACAGTTTCAGCCAGACAATAAATATTACGACGCAGACACCAGACAGCGAGAGTTTAAGAAAACGTCTTCCATAGGGCACCGATGCTTCGTCTACCAGTCCTCAATGGAACTTCACCGTGCAACGTTTGTTCCCGAATTATGTAGCATTTCTACAGGACTGGCTTTATTGAGTGTTCGGGTTGCATTGTTCTGTAGCCAGTTTGGAAGAGCAGTCCTATGAAAGAAGGAAACCCAGCTAGGTTTCCATCGCAATATCTGGTTAGGAAAATGTGATGTTGCTGCGAACCCATGTTGCGCAACAGAGGGTAATGTATAGAAACTAATTGCGTATATAAGCGGACTTCTCCAACCAAGAAATACTTGCGTTATTTTGCGTGGTTCATGCATATTATTGAATCTCACTGAAAACCGTTCGAGATGGTGGCGGGAGTTTCCCCGTCAACACTGTTTTTTTTTGTTTTCCTCCCGCCGGAGAGGTATCGATTCGAGCACAGGTCCATAATCGTTCAAGATAACATCGTGGGCACAATTTGCAAAACAAACTTTTGGAAGAATTAGTGTTGTTTTGTTTGTCCGGATTGTTTTGTTTAATAGCGATAATATAGACGCACGTCTATGCTGACTAGTCCTTGATTGATTGTAGGGTTTAGCGGATGCTACTCACGTGATTAGGCGCGCCGTAATGGAGGGCCGCAGTTTATAGTGACCGCCTGGGGACCTCTACATGCCCTGTAATTTCGAACACACAGACGTTTTTGTCTTTCATTTCCATCACAAAAGCGGCCACAGCGGCCAGGAATCAAAACCGCGCCCTTGTGTAGACTAATCTCTCGACGACATACTGTCCTGTGCATCTTTCGTACGCAACAGCAACTGCGCGCTCTTTTGTAGAGGAAGAAACGAGTAACCGTGTCCTCCTGTGCAATTTTTATTCGCAGGAAGATTGAGCACCGCTGTGGTGTCATGTCTGGTCATCGCAGTCCTAGTTGTTTTACCATTCGGAAGGACACCCTCTCTGGCCGAGTACTTAATCATGAGCAGACTTCCGAAGCTTCTGAAGGCAATCGGGCCGCCACTTGGCCTCATTGAGACATTGCGCATCATGTTCATTGCGCAGGACTATGAAGGTGAGTAAATAGAAAATCGGGGCAGTTTTTTGCAACATTATCAAGCGAAATACGGTTAGAAATACAAGGCAATCATTTTAGCAGCCTTGCATCGCGAAGACTGGTGTATGACCTTTCGGTTGGTTTTTTTTAAGTGCAATGCACTTCTTAAGCGACCCTGAACCTGCGTCCACCGGCGTTGTCCGCATCACATACCCACGTGGGGGATTGGCCAGGAATCTCCTCGTCATCCTTGGCAACGGGGGGAGATGGGCGCCCGCTGCCTGGCCGCTGACATGGCACATACCCACGTGGGGGATTGGCCAGGAATCGGGCGTGAGAAGGGCTAATGCACCCGCTTAAAGGAGTACTGACACGAAATTTCAAAGCTGAGATCCGCTCTAGCAATCAAGTACAACGACAACACAAATAGGTGTCTGTGAATAAATGCATCTTTCTTTCTTTGTAGTTGTGTGTGTGTGTGTGATCTCTCTTTCGCGAACATTACCGAACCGCGCAAATTCAACTCCTGCATTCGCACTTTCACATTCTTCCCCTCGGGGAAATGCGGGGAATTTTTTATTTTGTCCGACCAATTATCTTCATCTACGCTATTATGACGATTATAAGTCGTATTTTAGCTATATCTGCATTATTGTAGAAATGCAGGGCGTTACATGGTTCGCCATTTTTCGTATCTTTGTATATTTTCCTTGTTTCTTTAGTGTTTCATTATTTTTTCTACCAATTACTTATTTTACGTTAACATAACTATTAAATGTGTAAATCACGCCAAATATGCATTATTGTCAAAATGCGGGCCTTTATACGACTCGGCTTTTCCGGAATTTTTTCATGTCGTTATTTATTACCTTTTCAAAATTCCGTCCGAACAATTATCTTCATTTCCGTTATTAGAGCGATTAGATTTAGAATTTTCCGGAAATCTGTAATACTGTACAAATGCAGGTCGTTTTTTGATTTGGCATTTTTTCCTCTTTGTTATATCCGTATTTATTCTTTTTTCAAGACGTGGTTCGACCAATTATCCCCATTTATGCTGTTAAAAAGACTACAGGTGAAACTTTCGCAAAATCAGCATTGTTGTGGAAATGAAGGGCGTTACACGCTTCGCCAGTTTCTGTAATTATTGTATATTACTCATGTTTTCTAGTTTTTCAAGGTTTCGTTCGACCAATTATGTTCATTTATGCTATTTTAATGATTACAGGTTAAACTTCTGCGAAATCGCAATATTGTGGAAATGACTTCAGTTATACGTTTCCATTCCCAGTAGTTTTTAAATATTTTTCTTATATTATTTATATATTGAAATTTTTTGCGACCAATTATCTCCATTTACGTTATTACCACGATTCCATTTGGAACTTTCCAGAAACCGGCAATATTGTGGGAATGCCGGGCGTTACGCAGTTCGCCAGTTTATTAATTATTTCATATTATTGTTTTTTTAAGTTTTTCACAATTTACTCAATTCACTCTATTATAACGATTATGGGTTAACATTTTGCGAAATCTCCATTATTGGGGAAACGGCATGCGTTATCAGTTTTGCCATTTTCTGTGATTTTTATACTTTTCGTATTTTTTATAGTTGAGAACTTCGTTCGAAAAATTATCTCCTTTTACGTTAATACAACGATTACATTTTCAACTTCCCGGAATCTGCATTATTGAGGAAATGCAGGGCGTTACGCGGTTCGCCAGTTTCCGTAATTATTATATCCTTTTCTTATTTTTTAGTTGTTCGAAACTTCGTTCGACCACTTGTTTCCATTTATGCTTTTATACCAATTAAATATGGAACTTCCGCGATATTTGCAATATTGTGGAAGTGCCGTGCGTTATACGTCTTTCCATTTCCCGCAATTTTTGAATGTTTTTCTTATTTTTTATATTTCCAAAATTTCGTCCGACCAACTCGTTCCATTTACGTTCTTGCAACTATTACATTTAAAACTTTACCGTAATCATCATTATTGTAGGATTTCAGGGCGTTACACGATTCAAGGGTTTACGGAATTTGATATTCTTCTTACTTTTTCAGTTTTTCGAAATTTTGTTTAACATTTTCTATATATTTCTCTAGCGTAAATATAGAGAAAATGTTAAACAAAATTTCGAAAAACTAAAGATTACACGTGAAACTGTGGCGAAATCTGTAGACGTGAATATGCAGCGAAAAAGGTGAAGTGTAAAATTTTCCCAATTTTTCCTAATTTTTAAAATTGTCTCATTTTCTATTTCAAAAATTTCGTCCGCCCAATCAAATTAATTTTGGTTATTACAACCATTAAACTTCGAACTTTCTCGAAATCTTCATTATTGTGGAAATGCATGGCGTTAAACGGTTCGCCAGTCTTCATAATTAATTTGTATTTTTTGTGTTTTTTCAAACATTTCGTCCGCCCAATCAAATTAATTTTGGTTATTACAACCATTAAACTTCGAACTTTCCCGAAATCTCTATTATTCATGGCGTTACACGGTTCGCCAGTCTTCATAATTAATTTGTATTTTGTGTGTTTTTTCAAACATTTCGTCCGCCCAATCAAATTAATTTTGGTTATTACAACCATTAAACTTCGAACTTTCCCGAAATCTCTATTATTCATGGCGTTTCACGGTTTGCCAGTCTTCATAATTAATTTGTATTTTTTGTGTTTTTTCAAACATTTCGTCCGCCCAATCAAATTAATTTTGGTTATTACAACCATTAAACTTCAAACTTTCCCGAAATCTCTATTATTCATGGCGTTACATGGTTCGCCAGTCTTCATAATTAATTTGTATTTTTTGTGTTTTTTCAAACATTTCGTCCGCCCAATCAAATTAATTTTGGTTATTACAAACATTAAACTTCAAACTTTCCCGAAATCTCTATTATTCATGGCGTTACACGGTTCGCCAGTCTTCATAATTAATTTGTATTTTTTGTGTTTTTTCAAACATTTCGTCCGCCCAATCAAATTAATTTTGGTTATTACAACCATTAAACTTCGAACTTTCCCGAAATCTCTATTATTCATGGCGTTACACGGTTCGCCAGCCTTCATAATTATATTGTATTTCTCGTGTTTTTTCAAACATTTCGTCCGCCAAATCAAATTAATTTTGGTTATTATAACCATTAAACTTCGAACTTTCCCGAAATCTCTATTATTCATGGCGTTACACGGTTCGCCAGTCTTCATAATTAATTTGTATTTTGTGTGTTTTTTCAAACATTTCGTCCGCCCAATCAAATTAATTTTGGTTATTACAACCATTAAACTTCGAACTTTCCCGAAATCTCTATTATTCATGGCGTTTCACGGTTCGCCAGTCTTCATAATTAATTTGTATTTTTTGTGTTTTTTCAAACATTTCGTCCGCCCAATCAAATTAATTTTGGTTATTACAACCATTAAACTTCAAACTTTCCCGAAATCTCTATTATTCATGGCGTTACACGGTTCGCCAGTCTTCATAATTAATTTGTATTTTTTGTGTTTTTTCAAACATTTCGTCCGCCCAATCAAATTAATTTTGGTTATTACAACCATTAAACTTCAAACTTTCCCGAAATCTCTATTATTCATGGCGTTACACGGTTCGCCAGTCTTCATAATTAAGTTGTATTTTTTGTGTTTTTTCAAACATTTCGTCCGCCCAATCAAATTAATTTTGGTTATTACAACCATTAAACTTCGAACTTTCCCGAAATCTCTATTATTCATGGCGTTTCACGGTTTGCCAGTCTTCATAATTAATTTGTATTTTTTGTGTTTTTTCAAACATTTCGTCCGCCCAATCAAATTAATTTTGGTTATTACAACCATTAAACTTCAAACTTTCCCGAAATCTCTATTATTCATGGCGTTACATGGTTCGCCAGTCTTCATAATTAATTTGTATTTTTTGTGTTTTTTCAAACATTTCGTCCGCCCAATCAAATTAATTTTGGTTATTACAAACATTAAACTTCAAACTTTCCCGAAATCTCTATTATTCATGGCGTTACACGGTTCGCCAGTCTTCATAATTAATTTGTATTTTTTGTGTGTTTTCAAACATTTCGTCCGCCCAATCAAATTAATTTTGGTTATTACAACCATTAAACTTCGAACTTTCCCGAAATCTCTATTATTCATGGCGTTACACGGTTCGCCAGCCTTCATAATTATATTGTATTTCTCGTGTTTTTTCAAACATTTCGTCCGCCAAATCAAATTAATTTTGGTTATTATAACCATTAAACTTCGAACTTTCCCGAAATCTCTATTATTCATGGCGTTACACGGTTCGCCAGTCTTCATAATTAATTTGTATTTTGTGTGTTTTTTCAAACATTTCGTCCGCCCAATCAAATTAATTTTGGTTATTACAACCATTAAACTTCGAACTTTCCCGAAATCTCTATTATTCATGGCGTTACACGGTTCGCCAGTCTTCATAATTAATTTGTATTTTTCGTGTTTTTTCAAACATTTCGTCCGCCCAATCAAATTAATTTTGGTTATTACAACCATTAAACTTCGAACTTTCCCGAAATCTCTATTATTCATGGCGTTACACGGTTCGCCAGCCTTCATAATTAATTTGTATTTTTCGTGTTTTTTCAAACATTTCGTCCGCCCAATCAAATTAATTTTGGTTATTACAACCATTAAACTTCGAACTTTCCCGAAATCTCTATTATTCATGGCGTTACACGGTTCGCCAGTCTTCATAATTAATTTGTATTTTTCGTGTTTTTTCAAACATTTCGTCCGCCCAATCAAATTAATTTTGGTTATTACAACCATTAAACTTCGAACTTTCCCGAAATCTCTATTATTCATGGCGTTACACGGTTCGCCAGTCTTCATAATTAATTTGTATTTTTCGTGTTTTTTCAAACATTTCGTCCGCCCAATCAAATTAATTTTGGTTATTACAACCATTAAACTTCGAACTTTCCCGAAATCTCTATTATTCATGGCGTTACACGGTTCGCCAGCCTTCATAATTAATTTGCATTTTTCGTGTTTCTTTAGTTTTCCTGAACTGAATCCGACCAATTATTTCCCTTTACGCTAATATAACGATTACAGACGAAGCTTTCACGAAATCTGCATTATCGTAGAAACGCCATGCGTTATACGTTTTGGCATTTGCCGTTTTTAAATATTTTTCTTATTGTTGAATTCTTCAAAATTACGTCCAACCTATTATCTCCATTTACGTTATTATAACGGTTACATTGAAAACTAGCGAAATCTGCATTACTGTGAAAAGGCAGGGACACAGTTCACCACTTTCTGTAATTTTTTTGCATATTTTGTTCTCTGTAATTTTTTCAAAACTTCGCTATACCATTTACTTCCATTTAAGCTATTACAACATTTACAGATGAAAGTTATGCAAAATCTCTCTTATTGTGGAAATACCATGCGTTATATGCTTTGCCATTTCCATAACGTGCTATTTCTTTTTATTTTTCGTTTTTCGAAGTGTCCGACGAGTTATGCCCTTTACGTGATTATAACGATTACTATTTGGGCTTTCGCGAAATCTGCATCATTGTGGAAATGCAGGACGTTACTCGTTTCGCCAGTTTCAGTAATTATTTTCTATTTGTGTTGTATTTTATTTCTCAAGATTTTTAGGACCAATTATCTCTATGTAGGCTATTACAGTAAATACAGGTGGAAAGTTCGCAAAATCGGCAACATTGTGTAAATGCAGGGTGTTACAGGCTTCGCCATTTGAAGTAATTTTTATAGTTTTCTTCTTTCTTAATTTTTCAGAATTTCGTGAGACCACATATCCCCATTTACGCCATTATAGCGATTACTGGAGGAGCTTCTGCGATACCTGCATTTTTGTGGAAATGCAGCGCGTTACACAGTCCTGGCTGTGGGGGTACTCGTAAAGAATGCTACGCATTACCAACACCGACATTGCTTTGTTTGAATGGAATGAACATGTTCCTGATATTAAGCTAAGCAATCGGTTAGCGCGCTTAACCGAATGGATGCGCTAATGGTTTGGATACATTCATTTCTTTTCAAGGCATATACTTACCCTTTTACTGAGAACTGGATGAATAAATTGAACAATATTCACACCTTCACCACTTACTATTGGAGGTGCCCTAACACATTTGTGTACGAAGAAAGCAGTGGCCCTTAAGTTTCCGAAAAATGAAATCACTGCCTTACGTTAACTTTTGAAAAAATGCTCAACTTTCGAATGCTGCAATCCATTGTACACGCTCTTCCGAACTAAGCCAAATCGCCCCTGGTACTGTAACAAACATCCGGGCAGGCCCTCAATTTTTTCATTCGGGCGGCCGACAGGACGGCTTCCCCGGCAGGGGACGGCAATCCGCCTCTTTCACAACCCCACTGCGCATGCGCAATCCCCTAGCGGCCAAGTCCCTAAGCAGTCCGGCAGGGGCAGCAGACGACATTCCCCACAGCTCCCGCACAAGCGGGAAGGGGTGGTGGTTGTATTTACATCGTTTGATTTTTTGTGTGTGCTCGTTGTGCGCGGAACAATGCCCACAACTTGTGCTCGTTCCGCTGTAACTCGGAGTGCCGAAAAGGGAACGGTGTCGGCTTCTATCGCTTCCCGTCGGCCGCACGCGATCGGCTACGGCGGCTTGCGTTGCTCGGGTCGGCGCGGGTGATGGGAACTTTAGGCTTACCATCCTGGCGGATATTTGATCGCCGCTATCTGTGCAACTGTGAATGACAATCCGTAACACAACTTTTAACCACACTGCCTTCCCCTTTCTCGCATGTTGAACTTTATTTAAGCTATAACTGCTGTTTGAGCGATCGGTGACCAAGACATCTGCGTAGCCTGATTCGATGCTTCTGCGCAGGTATTGCAATCTCTCGGCCGCTCGGCGCACCGCGCGCCGCGGCGACCGGTCAGCGTAGGCTTGCATCGCGGCAGATATCTGATCGCCGCTTTTAAAAAAAGCCCTGACAACAATCCCTAGCACAATTTTTCACCACACTAACACCTACGTTCTCGCATGTGGAACTTCTTTTAAGCGATCAGATTGATTCAGAAGAGCAGCGACAAGCGCCGTTGCTAGCTACCGTGGTCTGCGCCGGTTCGAGCCGCTGAATGTGGCGAGCTGGCAGGTGCGGCCGGCGGGTGCGCGGACTGTTTCCGAAGGCAGAAAACGCTTCACGTTTGCTTGCTTCATCCATCTCTTGCGAACAAACGCGCAGAATCTACAAATTCAGCTCAGCGATCGTCGTAGTTGACCATGGAGCAAAAACAGTGGGCGGAGCGACGCCGACGACGCATCGCATGCGCGCATCGGGCCATGTGTCTCAAATTCACGCGTACGACTAGTCGTGGCGAGAGTCGTAACGATCAGTTGCATGCGAATCGCGTGTACCAATCGTACATGTGTCCAGCGCTTAAAGGCCGTGTGCGAACTACCAGGCTTTGTTGAGCTGGTGATCGCAGTTCATGCCAGAAGACTCTAAGTACTGCTCGCTCTGCTGCTCGGACGGCACACGGATCTGTCCGAGATTTCTCTGCCAGCCCTCATTCAGTGATAAGAAGCCGCCTGGTGTTATGTGATGACCAGGGGCTGTCATTGTAAGGCGTTATAACATCAACACAGAAGAAAAACTTCGGCTGCTTCTCGCCGTAATGTGGGATTGCTGTGCATACAACGAGAACGCAGCCGGAGGAAACGCCCGCGAACCCTGCCGCTTCAACTAGGTGGCAGCACACCGCAATGAAACAGGTGGATTGTTGTTCGCGCTTCGGCACCTGACTCACCCCGTCCACTTTTCCCGCATTTGTTTTTTTCTCCTGCCTTTCGTTGTCACTGCTCCGGAGAGGACACATGGCGGGGCCGCGCCAGTTCGGCTCGCTCGTGGCTATCCCGATCTCTTGGGAGGCGAGGTCAGTGCGCCAAGGGAACCAGCATGGTCCAGCTCGGGCGTCTCCGATTCCTGGAAGGTAACATCCCACCCACGCGAACATCCCCGCACTCGCCGGTGCGGCGTGGTGGCGGGGGCCCACGGAGAGAAGGAACCAATGCTAACGGCGGAGATACAAATGTGTGGGACAGTCGGGCGATCGGGCGAAGTTTAGTTAAGGGGGTGCGAGCGGCGGCTAGGGGTAGTCGACGGGAGATTTTTGAACGTGCAATACACTGGGAAGGGTCCGAGGGTGATGCGGATAGAGCGGATGTCCGTCGGTAGGCCCATGGCAGTATGTTCAGCGCCGCGTCTTCGGGATTGAGCCCGTCTCGTCGCCGTGATTCCCAATTCCGACCAGACTCCGCTCCCGGAGCCCCGAAAACGTAAGCGGCTGTTCGGCGAAGCCGAGTCGACTTCCCCGGGACCTTCCGTCAAAGAACTTGCGGTTACCCATAGCCACGCCTAGGGTTAAGATGTAAGCCTCCCCTAGAGTTTTTCTTATGTCGCTTACAGCGTTCATACCTTAATGTTTTTGTTGTTGTTGTTGTTGCCTAGGGCAAAAGTGTAAGCCTCCCCAGAGAGTGTGTCGCTGTGTTCTCGCATTGGGTATTAGGGGGTTTTTTTTTGGTTGCCGCTTGTCTAGTTAACGCCGTGCGTTAGCCGCCCTGCGTACACGTGAGTACGTTGTAGTGCCTGCTTAGCGTCTATAGTAATGGCTTAGCTCCCGCAGCTGAGTGCCTGCGCGCACAAAGCTGACATCCACGTAAAGGTTTTTTTTCCTTCGTCAAGCGTTGGCTGACGAAGGCAACTTTCTCATCGATGAAGACAAGCCGCGTCCCGTCCAATCCTCCATGCTTGGCACGAATGCTACAGCCACCGAGGGGCAAGCTGATGAGCTGGACGCTCTGCGCTCGTTGCTGAACCATATACGTGCTGATTGTAAAAGAATTCTTACCAATGCTAACCGAATATGGTCTTCACCAAATCACCACGTAGGGAAACTGGAAGCTAACTTAGAGAACCTCGAGCAAGTCAGACGCGATCTAGTGGAATTGAATTCTGATGTATTTAACTTATTTTAAGAGGGAATTGAGCCGGAGACTGTGGAGGAGGCGGATAGATACACGCTTTGCCTTTTCAGAGTGAGCGCCTACCTTACCCATTGGATGCAGTGCCTCAAAAACAAGTAGCCTTTAAACATCAAATAAATATCGTTTTCCACCTCAACACCCCGAGAGAATTCTTATACTCGTTTGTCGAAAACCTGCCCAGTCGTCACAACGGGGACGGTTGCTTTGCATCGGCTCGTCTTTTTGTACTAATTGCGTCGGCTTACCAACTCGGACCCCGCCAAAAATGCATCGTACGACTTTCTGAAGTCTCAATGACCATCGGAACACCTGAATCCGAGGTAGGGGACCATTTCTCCAACAATTTGAGCCCCATTTGTGGATCCTCAATAGGCAGCCGTCGTTAACCCTAATGAAGACCCGGCGTCAGCCGTGGTAGTCGCTAGGCCTGGGATCGTGCCGCGACGTCTCGCCGCTAATTGCTTGTGTTAAACGACGCCGTCACTCATCGGCTAAACGGACTTTGAGTCGAAGTTGAAGGCGAAGTTGAAGAGTTGAAGTTGAAGGCGAAGAGATTTTACCAGGACAAGTGTCGAAAGCGCTGGACTGCAAAACCGCCGCTGAAAAGCTCAAGCAGAAAAAGAGCGGCAGGCTAAGCCTAACGCTACCTTACCAAGAATGCCAAGATGGCGGCGGACCCGCCAACGGCGACGGTCGACGTGGAACCCAAGATAGCGGTGCTCCAGGAGGCGCTAGCGGCGGAGGCCCACGTCACCACAAGGCGGGAAGTTTGAACAATGGGAGGCTGCTGCGGGCCGCCCGCATGCTGGACCTCCCTCGGGATGACATAAAGATCGTCATGAGACCCCGGGGCGGCCTCTAAGTATGCGAGGTATCCCGCGTGGAGAGCAGTCGAGCCATCACCGCGGCGGCGCAAGTCGGCGGGGTCGCGGCCAAGGATGACGCAGTATGCCCGAATCGCCAACAGAACATCGTCATCGTAAGCACGCCAAAGAGAGAGAATGCCGACAAGTAGGCCCTGGTGGAACGCATCGTCATCGACGGGACGTCCCACGAGGTGAGCGCTTACGAGTCGGCGCCTCACAGTATGGTCAATGGAGTGATACGGGGCGTTCTACTGACGGACACTGCCCGAAAAATCCAAGAACTCGTGGTCGACGAGTACAACCCGTCGGCCCTCCAGGCGAGCCGGATAGGCAAGACCACGTCCGTCGTCATCGCCTTCGCGGGGCCCAAGGTCCCCAACTGCGTCCGGTATGGGAACCTCCTGGTCGAGTGCTCGCTGTACCGCAAGCAGATTGACATCTGTTACCAGTGCGGCCGCGTCTGTCATCAGATGGATGTGGGCCCCAATCCCCAAAACAGAATCTGGCTGGGCTGCGGCGTCGCCAACCCGGACTCTAAACACACCTGTAACCCTTGGCGGGGGCAACCACCTTGGCGGGGGCAACCACCTCACCACAGATCGGGCCTGCAAAGCCCGTTTCAAGACCCCCTACGTGGTGCGGCGCCGGCGCTGGGAGCGCCGACGGGCCGAAGCAGAAAAAAGTCAAGAACGCAGTGGTCCTACCGGGCGACCCCAACGCAGCAACCGCCCTCGCCGCCGGTCGGCAACACCGGCCCACAAGGGGGGCCACCAGAGCCGACGACGCTCCAAGTCCCGCGGCCCAAGGGCCGCGGGCCAGACGCGATCGGACGGCCCTTGGGGTCGCCGCCGTGCAGCGACGTCGGGCGGTTCAAAGGGTGGCGGGAGCAGCAGTCGCAGACGCGGGTCCCGTTCGAGATCGAAGTCCAAGTTCCGGGCCGGGTTCCTTCTACGGAGCAACGCCGAGAGCCAGGTGGACTGGACCGACAGGTCCTTCGTCGCTGTCGCATGTGAGAAGGAGTTCCAGCCTCTCAACACTCCTTCCTCCCCTCCTCCTCCCTCTAACCAAAGCGCTCCAACCGCTGAATGTAGCGAATGCGCGGATCTGAAAAAGCTAATCGAAAAGCAGAACGCTCAAATTCAACAACAGCACCTGCAGATCAGGGCATTAATGAAGAAAATGGATGCGCTAGCTAGCGGAAGGATCGCTAGGGCAGTTATATCAAACGAAGCATCCGGGGACGCCAATACGAAACGCAAGGTGCCACGGCGGGCCCCGCACCTCTGCACGGTCGGGAGGCGGAACCGTCAACGTCGTCATCGCCCCGTCACGAGAAAACGGACGCCGAGACCTCGAAGCCGGAGGGGGTGTCGCTAGAGCCAAGTCAGATGCAACAGCTACAGGACGACCTGGCGGCGGTCCTCGCGGCCGTTAACCAACTAACCCAACAGCAGGACGACATGCAAACGAAGCTGGAGCTCCTAGGGTCCAAAGTGGGAAGCCTGAAGCATGAAATGTCGAGACTGAGAGCAGGATGGAGGACTTATCCACCAAGCTGGACCAACAAGCCGCCAAGACCTCATCCTTGGAAGCGAAAATGCGGTACACGGACCTCTCTGGGAAGAGAAGCGAGCGCGCGAGTACCAGTAAAATTAAGGGGGCGGTCGCAAGCCGGCGCGACCAGGTGACGTCGGACGACGATGAAGAGGAACAACAATAATAGACGCAACCGTGGTGGGGAGACCACGATCTTTTACCAATGGAACTGCAGGGGAATCAAGAACAAATCGGCATAACTCCAATTACACATCGAGAGCCTCGACCAGAAGCCCGACGTGATCGCGCTCCAGGAGACCCGCGGCAGACCCAGAATCCCGGGATACGTGACTTACGCGGACCCGTGGGAAGAACGGACGGCGGTCCTGGTACGCAGCAACGTGGCAGCCACCCAGCACCTCACGGCCCAGAAGGGCTGCGAACACACCCTGGTCGAGATACACACGAGAACCATAGGCAGTGATGGGAACCTGTTCGTGATGAGCGCCTACTGCAGGCCGTCACGCAGGGACATCGATTTCGATGAGACGGTTGGGAATGCATAGCACATGGCGGGGAACAGGCCACTCCTTGTCCTCGGAGACTTCAACGCCCCGCACACCACGTGGGTTACAAGTTTCAATCCAACCGGGGTAAGGCCCTCGCGAAGACGATGGAAGACCTGGAACTGGCGCTCCTCAACGAGCCTGGGGTAGCGACCCGAAGGTGAACCGGCATGAACCAGGACACCATCCCGGACCTCTCGTGGCTCGCGGGGACTCTCGATGCGACCTGGCGCAACAAGGACGTCAGCCTGGGATCCGACCACGACATCCTGAGCGTCAAGATCAGAGGACCCAAGTTCAGAGCGGAAATCGGCACGGCGAGGATCACCGACTGGGACCGCATGCGCAAGTGCGGGGCAGAAGCGGCCGAACCTTACGCCGAAGCCGAGGAGAGTAGTGGAAGACCGTACGCGGAGTGGGCAAGGGAACAGAAGGCCGCCTCGATAAGTTCACGGAGACTGTCGCCACGACAGCAAAGACACTGTTCGTCGACGCCAAGCTCGCGTACATGTGCGCGGCTCGACACTCGCTGACTCGGAGGTGGAAACGGCAGAGAAGGAACAGAAAGCTGCCCAACCGCATAGCCTCGCTGAACAAGCAAATCTCCGAGTACGCCGCCAAGCTCTGCCGGGAGAACTGGATGAGCACGTGCGACAGCATGCAGAGCATGCTGTCCGCGCGCAGACGTGGTACCTCCTGCGACACTTGGTCGACCCGCTAAATGGTAGGGCGGCCACGGACCGAAACCTCACCAAGGTCCTCAGCGCCTACGGCGGGGACGGCAGGAGGCTCATGGAAGACGTGAAGGCGAAGTATCTTAAGACTGAGCGCGGTCAGTTTCCGCTGCTGGGGGAATACGGGGGACCCGAAAATCCGGAGCTGGACGAGCCCTTTACCACCACAGAACTACTGTCGGCCATCGACGAGAGTAACAAGAAGAGCGCACCCGGCACGGACGCCATTACCTACCGACTCCTGAACAACATGGGCGACGCGGCGACGGCCGAGCTCCTGGACCACATCAACGTGGCCTGGGAACGCTCGAAACTTCCCGCGCAATGGAAGCAAGCAGAAGTGAGATTCATTCCCAAGCCGGGCAAACCGCTGACAAGCGAGATCATGCACCCGATCTCGCTCACGGCCTGCGTGGCAAGGTAGTGGAACGCATGGTTCTCCGAAGACTCCAAGGGTTCCTGGACGAGACGAACCAGATGCCGGCTACTATGTACGGGTTCCGCCAGCACCTGTGCACCCAAGACGTCCTCCTCCAGATAAACGAACTTGTGTTCAATAAGGCCACGAGACACTCACCCCGCGGGATACTTGCGTTGGACCTCAAGGGGGCCTTCGATGACGTGTCCCACGGAAACGTGCTCGAGAACCTCCGCAAGACGTGCTGCGGCCGCAGGACGTACCGCTACGTCGATAACTTTCTGACCAAGCGTACGGCGACCATAAGGGTAGGAGAGGAACGGTCCGACCCGATCGAGCTCGGAGACAGGGGCACTCCGCAAGGGTCGGTCTTGTCGCCGCTGCTCTTCAACCTGGCCCTCCTGCCCCTGCCGAGTGTACTCCAAGAAATCGAAGGCGTAGACCACGCGTTCCACGCCGACGACATTACGGTGTGGACGTCCCGAGCGGGTTCCGAAGCCTGGGTGGAATAAACCTTGCAGAGGGTGGCGACGACCGTCCACGAGTACGCCAAGACCTGCGGGCTGAGCTGTGCCCTGCAAAAGTTTGAGCTATTGATGGTGCAGCCAGGTAGGCCCAAGAAGGAACCGCCGCCGAACGTGATCGTCACGATCGCCGGCACGAAGATCGAGCCCACGCAGCAGGTCCGCATCCTGGGCCTGTTGCTGCGTCACGCGGCAAGGCCACCGCGGCCACACACAAGATCAAGACCGTCTCCGAGCAGATCTCGAGCATGATAAGAAGAGGCACCAACCGGAACCGAGGAATCAAGGAAGACGACGCCCTAAAATTGGCGCAGGCGTTCATCGTGTCCCGCATGACTTATTCCGCCCCGTACTTCCAGCTGACGAAGGTGGACCGTGAGGCCCTGGACACGGTGGTGAGAAAGGCGACCAAGCTCGCCCTGGGAGTGCCCGTCCATTCGTCCACGCAGAAACTGCTGGCCATGGGCAGGCACAACATGGTGGACGAAATGGTGGAGGCCCACCTCTCTAACTAAAGGATCAGACTAAGTCAGACCGAACACGGACGAGCCGTCCTGTGCAAGGTGGGATGGAACATTGAACCGCAACCAGACACCGAGGCATTACCTCCCGAGTGGAGGGACGTCGTAAAGACCAACCCCTTCCCAGGAACATGCAGCCCAGGAAACACGAAGGGAGGCGGTCCGCAAGGGCCAGGGCGCTGGCCCGCCAGCTCGAAGAGGACCACGACGTCCTCTACGCGGACGCGGCGCTTCCCAAGTACGGAAACAAGGCTACGGCGGCGGTCACCAGCATAGACACCTTGGCGACCTGCGCATCGGTCCGCACGACCCAATCGATCAAAGCAGAGGAAGTTGCCGTGGCCCTCGCGCTAACACATCCGAGGGCCGGCACTACAGTCACGGACTCTAAGAAGGCGTACGCCAGCTTCCTAAAAGGAAGGGTGTCCCCCGCGGCACATGCGATATTGTCCATGCGAAGGCCCCCCAGGCGAGCCTTAGAGCTTGTGTGGGTGCCGGCTCACTCGAAGGTGGAAGGAAAAGAACTCGCCATCCACCACGCCCGAGAGTTATCCGTACAGGCTGAGGACGAGCCGGCGCAGCTGCGCCCCGTCACCAGCTATAAAAAAATTACTGAAATGTACAGAGAGCGTAGATGCAGATTTCCCAGGCCTCACCCGCAATTGAGCCGAAAACAGCAGACCGTAATCCGAAGAATAAAGGCGGGGTCGCTAGCGTATCCAACACTTCTAAACAAGATGTACGCGGACAGGTACGAGAGTACTTGCCCGTTCTGCAAGGACAGACAAGGCACTTTGGCACACGTCCTGGCCGAGTGCGAGTCTCTTGAGATCCACTCTCCCCCCACCCCTATGCCCACACCCGACCCCCGAGAGCTATGGGAGACCTCGTTGTCTAGCCCCGGCCTGACGATCCAGCTCGCGCTGGCAGCCAGTGGCCAGGAGCTGCTAGACGCATATGGGACCCGCGAAGAGGGTTCCACCCCATCCGGTGCCTGCGTGCACTAGCCAATACCTTATTGGGCTCAAAAAAAGCTGATTATCAGAACCTACCCTCAGCCATGAAGCTTGGAGAAACACAAATGGGCGTGGCGCAAGCAGCCGAGGAAACGCGCATTGAGCCATTACCAAGACAGCTTGAGTACATGTTTGTCCCAGACTTCATGTACGGTGAAGGCTTCCCTGTACTTGAAACCGTACCGATGAGTGCGTGCTGCCATCATTTTATGCGTGCCGAGGAAGTCTGCTTGACGGAGAAGGTCCAGAAACTGCGGCATTGATACACCATGCTCATGAATACTCTGTTACCTCCGGGAAGGGCTCGTCTGAGAGAAATTGTCTTCGGCCCAGAGCCTTATATGAATCAACCTCCAACACTGTTGCCGCACTGAAGATTAGTCACAAGAGCAAAATGAAGACCAGGAAACCCGTAAATGTCTGATGTAGCCGTCGGATACCTCGGACGACCAGGAGCTGCACAAGAAAGTTCAGGATCGACAGGAAGTGGCGGGCGGCCAAATTGCCATCTCCTAAGTACAAGCACCATTGGCATAGAACATGTGAAAGCGTGCAATCTCGCCCCTTGGACGCAAGTACCGACCCTCTGCCGTCCGTCCCATTATTACGACGATCGGCTCTTATCAAGATGCTACTAAGATTGAGGCAGATGTAGACGCGACTGATATGGAGCTCCCACCACCACGCCAATCGCAGCTTTTTTATGACGTGGAGGTTGGGACCAGCCTCACTGAACTGCAACAGGAGGAGGCACGGGACATACTGCTGGAGTTCAAGAAAATTTTCTCTGATTTGCCAGGGAGAACAGACGTGGAGCAGTGTAGGCTGGACATGAATACCGAGCAGCCCATCTTCGTGAGGCAATACCCGCTTCCGTTTGCCGTGAAGGGGATCATTGACCAGGAGATCACCGACATGCTTAGTCTCGATATCGTGGAATGCTCAACGGCGGCCCATAACCCTCTGCTTCAGGCGGTGCTCAAATCAGACTGGACGCGGAGCGTATACATTGATTTTCGAAGGCTGAATGACGCTCTCGTGGATGACGCAGAGTCCAATCCACGAGCAGACGAGTTACTGGAAGCTGTAGGTAAGAGACAGATTTTTACTAGGCTAGACTACGCGAAGGGGCACTGGCGGGTTCCACTGTCGGCATAGTTTTCGATGGATGAGGGGCACTACCAATTCTGCTATTGGCCTCGAGGACATACCATGACGCTACCTACGAGTGACATCACTTGTAGGACGCTAAATCGTGTTGTCGCCTACTACAACACATTTCCCGTGCGTATGCGGAAGCGTGTTTTTTTTTGTTGTTGTGGCCACCGTCTCGCCCGCTCCTTGTGAATTTGATGCAAATTACCAAAAAAGTTGTCTGTAAACCAAATAATTCGGGGGAGGCAATCATCGACTCGCTTGTTCCCGGCGACACCGCCGCGTTTAGGTAGTTGCTACCATCGCTACCCACAGCTCCTACATACGCAGCCAGCTAACGCCAAGGACGATGCAACCATTATGAAATACTTTTGACGGGGCGTGTGTGCAAGCAAACACCTTGTAACCGCGACGGAAACGCGTCGCTCACTTATGATCTCGCCGCGCGAACTGCTCGTATTGCCTGGTAAATGAATGACGCGAGGACGGTGATCAGATTGCTTCGCCGCACATGCTTAAAAGTATTGTTATGGTCTGCAGTTTGGCTTAATCAGTGCCTATTTCCGCTACGATGTTTTTATAGTCATGCACGGATTTGATTAACGATCACTGCCGTAGATTGTACTCTGCACAGCTGATGTTTACTTTTCGCGACTTGTCCGCAATGTATGAATGGTATGAACGCGAGTTTTTAACGCCTTCGAGCTGGTTCGGACAAGGCTATCTTTAGTTTTCATTAGGTGCTCGGCATGGGCATTTATAATTGCAGCGTGTTTTGTATGTTTACAGTGAGCTGGCCTTTCTCGAGCATCAATTTCGAAACTCACGACTGCTCACAGAAGGCGAGGCTGCGTACGAGGCGAAACACGTCGTTAATGATTTCGGGTAATGGGGATACTTAGAATAGGAGACCCGAGCGTTGGGGGCCCCCAAGAAGTTAAGAGTAACCCAAACGCAACACGCGGGTGCGCGACGGGAGGGCCTTCGCCAACAGCTCGCAGCCGGCTTCGGATGCACGTAATCGGATGTTGGGAACTTTAGGCTTGGCGTCGCAGCAGATATTTCATCGCCGTTAGAGTTGCGAGTGACAGTCCCTAACAGAACGTTTCACCGCGCTGGGAACTCTGTAAGCGCGGTGATTTCCGTTGAAGCGATCGAAGATCAAGATACTTGCACGGCCTCGGCCGATTCTTGCGCGCAAGCATAGGCATCCTTCGGCCGCTCACCGCACCGTACTTGAACGGGCCGGCGCTGCCGGGACCGACCTCGGCCGCCGGTCAGGGTAAATCATGGCAGATATTTGAGCATCGCGTTGAAGACCACAGCTGATGACATTACCTGTCAGAATTTTTGATCACACTGACATCCACATTCACCAATCTGGAACTTCTTTTCCACGACTTGTGTGATTTTAAAAAGCGGCGACAAGTTGTTGCTGCCGCTACCTGCGTCGGTTCGAGCCGCACCGTCGGCTGTGCGGGCAGGCACGGCGGGCGCGTGTGCTTCTGCGAGCAGTTAACGCTTCACGATTTTCTGCTTTATACATTTCTTGCAAACAAGGGAAATCTAGAAACTTCACTCGGCGGTCGTCGTAGTCCACATTGTTGATCTGGGAAATGCGCTTAGGTGGCATGCGTAATACACCACCACGCTCATGGCGTTTGCGGATAATCTACCACTGTTGATACGGTTATACAGTCACCATTAGGTCGCATTGCGCTTGACGCACTGAGAATTAACTTCAAACGGAGGAAATTAACACGAAAATACTTTTAGAACGCGCTTCCTATGCGAAGTGTCACGCGCTGCAAGCCAACTACGCAGCAAGATAGGAACGGTGATCCTTTAAGTGACGTCAAAACGATCGCAGCGCGGGCCTCTCCAGTGGTGGGCCTCGCGGCCAATATGCCGTTCGGGATCAAAACTGCACCTGCCGTTTTCACCAATCTAATGCGCAAGGTACTCTCCGGCATTGCAGATGTTGCATACTACTACGACGATGTTCTCATTGCGAGCCATGCGTGGGAACAGCCGTGCGGAGCTTTGCGCGAAGTTCACACGCACCCGGAAGGCTGGACCCACCATTAAGGCAGCTAAGTGTGAGGTAGGCGTGCAGGAGATCTGGGCCATTTTATTCGGTGAGGTGAAAACAACACCATCGCGAAAACGGTCCCGAAGATCTTTGACGCGCCCCGACAAATGACCAAACGGCAGGTTCAATCTTTCTTGAGACTCACAGGGTATTACAGAGAGTTCGTACCAAACTACTCCCGCGTGGCCATCCCCCTCTCCCATCTAACGAAAAAAGCACTGCGGGAAAGCCAACTGTCTCTGACGACGGTGATGTTTGTGAGTAAAGTGAGAGGGGGGAAAAATGCTTCCCGTGATCAGAATCGAAGCTGGCTCCATCGCGTTTTGAAGCCGACGTCTATCTCAATGCGCAATTCCAACATGGTCAAAGCAATTTGGAGACGAGTGCATGGACGTGCACATGTAATTAGTCAGAAAAATTATCCACTCCTCCACTCCGCAACGATGGTTGAACACGAAGCTTTCTTCGCGTGAAATCAAACGGCAAAGGGTCGATTTCAAATCCGGCGCGATCATAAGTCCAAAATGCGTGCCAGTCAAAGTGGAAGCTCAATGAGTCAAAGTCAAAACTCGGACGACAAGGAAGCGCTCACAAGAAAGCTTCGCGTTCAACCACCAATGTTCAGACAGTGAGATCCCGTTCAAAAAATTACGAAAGACATCCCCCTCGCGAGGGGCACGATCAAATGCACAGCATTTCCGAGGGGGTGCGCCGGCAAGTCGTATCTCTCGATCGCGGGACCCGTGTCGCCATCTTTCGGAGGCGCGGGACAACTTGTGGCGCTTTTGAAACAAACCAGAAATGAGTGAAGAATATAGGCCTCCTGCGCTGCCCAGGGGGCGCTGCGCAAACGGCTTCCGGGCTGTACTTCCGGGTAGTACAAAGCTGCGCGGGTCCCATAGGATCCCGTGTTGACAGAAGCAAAATGAGCTCGACGCTCCCGATTATTTTGCGACGTGGTCACCAGCTCATCCTCGACGCGTCCGATCTATTTCAGCGACCAACTTGGCATTACTGGAAAAAGCTTTGCAGCGCTAAATACGTTTACAGCGCCGACGAAAGTGCCGGGACCGTGACGGCGTCTGCTACTCGCAGGTTCACCGATCGATGGTCGTACGAAGTGAAATTTTAAGTGAAATTTCTAGTTTAAACTAATACTCTAGGTGACAAAGACTTCTCAAAAACAGCCGATCAAAAAAGAAGAGTGACGCAATCGGCGATGATCGCGCTTTAAAAAGCCAGCGAGTCCGGCGGACCGCAGGCTCGCCTGCTGCCGTGCGCCGCTCTTTTGCGTACCTGCACACTCTGCGTGCACTTTCATTAAACAGTGCTCGTTTGCGTCGCCGTTACGAATACATGGTGTGCAGCTTAGCTTGCCGTTTTGTTGTGTGTCTCAGTGACAAAATGCCGCGACCGTCAGAAGCGTCACTGAAATCTGTTTTGCGATTCCGAAATTAGTGGCCGCAAAACAAAGTGGTCGGGCGAACTAAGAGGCCGCTCGCTTTACTTGTTTGCTCTCACTTTACTTAATTACGCTCTTGCAGCATACATTCCCAGTTCGCACTTAATAGCCTATAATGATCAGCAACGGCCGAGTTCCATGCAGCCGACACGGCGGAGGGCTGGACGGCAAATCGGGTGGGAGGAGGAGGAGGCTTTGAATGCAAAAGAAAAAATTCAGCGAATTTCTAATAATATTTAACAATAATCTGGCGAAGTGTGAAGATGGGAGGGGGGCAGTTCAACTGGAGGACGCCGATTCTCTGTTCTTGTCTTGCTGTCTAACTCCATTTGAAGTCAAAACTGGCGTGTCGGTGTTCAGACTCGACGAGCCCTGCGCTAGAAAACCAACACAGTCAGTGATGATCGTATGTAAATATTCGGGGCCCCGTGCCGTGTATGCGGCTGTGTTATGTGATGTTATAGAAGTACACATCTCTGCAGGCAGCGGGCGTGTGATTTGGTGCATGTTTTGCGTCCTTTAATAGTGCGCAATTTGTTTATTTGGCGCTATATATTGCCCCCCCCCCCACTCGATCGCTAGTATACATGTACCCTGCCGTTCGTAAATCGTGCGGCGTAAAACGTTACGCAAGAATCATTTAGTTTGCGAAAATACGAAACAAAATTTCCACTCGTTTCAAACGCGGTGCCAGGCCAGGAGTGTCAGGTGAGTCGGCTGCGCTATTCTTGCGTTCGCTTGCATGCTCCCGCTGAAGCAACATTTTGCAGTTACCTCAGGATATAGGATGAGCAGCGCTCCGTGTTTATGCTACTCGTGAACTTTGTCCTTTGTCGACCGCACGCAAGAAGAAAAAACTGTAACTGTCGTCAAACAGTTAAACCACCCGACCTGGCGATACTGTCCCACGCCGCGACAGCTCGCTCAAAAGAAAGCAGACAAAGCGGCTTCTTTTAGCGGATATTATTTTGTTTAGCCTCTGCAACTACTTTAAGGGCTATTTCATACAGTATGCAGTCATTTAAACACGCCACAAAGCGCCACAACCAACTTTCACTCTGGCTTGTAATTGAAAACACATGGAGGGCGGCGATGGTCGTCTGCTTTTGTACTACCCAGAGGCGTCGGCCGCTAGGGGCGCTGCATGTCGCCAAAACTCCAGCGCAGGAGGCCTATAAGGCGCGTTCGGTGCATCGACATCTGTGTCGGTTTCTTGGCTCAGTCAGTAGTGCGCCGGGCAGCTTGCGTTCCACCCGCGGCGTCATGGGTTCGAATCCGGGCGGCGGAAACTGGTATTTCTTTTATGGTGTGGTGGCCTGGCTGCGGACTACGACAAGGCGCGCCTGCGGACTACGACAAGGCACGCCAACGCCGCGTGACATTGTGAGTTACTAAAATGCTATGCATTTAAAAGGAACAGCCTACCGCGTTCAAATGGGGAGACGAGCAGGAGACTGCGTTCGCAGGTTTGAAAGAGCGCCTGGCACATGCTCCAATCCTCAAGCTTCCTGATTTCGAGAGGGAGTCCGTGCTCCGGACTGATGCCTCCAGTAGGGGATTAGGGGCCGTTCTTATGCACTGGCATCCCTTGAAGCTGCATCCCCTAGCGTACGCGAGCCGCAAGCTGCTTCTCCGGGAGGCAGCCTACTCCACCATCAAGAAAGAAGCGTTGGCTTTGGTTTGGAGTATAGAAAGGTTTCAGTCGTTCCTGTATGGCCAACGGTCCCTCGTTGAAATCTATCATCAACCGTTGAAGTTTCTCCGGAATCCAAGTCCCCAATAGCCGCGTTATTCGCTGGAGTATCTAACTCTAATAGTACAGCTTACGGATAGAGTACATCAAGGGAAGCGAGAACGTGGGAGCGGTATACATGAGCCGTCGGGACTGAACGTAACTTGCCGGAGCATGTGAAGACAACTTGATGAACTTTCAGTGCTGTGTGCGTCCTTTTTGTGGAGAGTAGTGGATCGCGAGTGTGTCTTCTCAGCATGCGAAACGTGTTTTAGAGGAGGATGTTTTTTTTCTCACTGAGAACGAAGTGTGTGGTGTTTCTCTATTGGCGTGTTTTCTTGTAAGTGGATTTAGGGTTCGCCAGTGGTGAGCACCAACTGTGCGCGAAAACCTGGAACAGTTACGTGTGTGCGAGGTGGTGGCGCGCGAATGTGTGCATTAAACCATTACAGCCGACTGAAAGTGCTCTTGTGGGGCCATGCTCGGGTCCGTTTTTACGCGCTTCAGCGATGCATCGGAGCTGTGCTACCACAGGAACCCTGACTCACGTTACGGACTTTTTCTTACCGTTTCTAATTACCTGTATTGTGTGTCGCTTGTTTAGAGCGGTGTTTGACAGTGGTGGCATGTCGTTTGTGTAGGTTAAAATTTCTAAAACGGCCGGCCAGGCCCACAATTTTTTAATTCGGGCGGTCGACATGACGGCTTCCCCGGCAGGGGACGGCAATTGTTGGTCGCAATTCGGCACCTAAGTCACCCCGTCCACTTTTCCCGCGTTTGCTGTTTCCTCTGCCATTCGTTGTCACTGCTCCGAAGGGGACACATGGCGGGGTCACCACAGTTCGGCTTTCTCGCGGCTATCCCGATTTCTTGGGAGGCGAAGTCAGTGCGCCAAGGGTCTGTGGTGGTGAACAGTGGACTCATGAGAAGTGAGGAAGGGTTGTGGAACAAGAGGACATTGGCGGCGAAGATAAAGCAGGGTTTTTAAAAGAACTTGGAGCGCTGGACGTGATTGTCATGTGTCAGGGCACCATCTGAGAGGGGTTGCATCGACCCTCCCCAGAAAAAAGAAAAAAAAAACAAAGAAACGCCAAATTGAACGGCCCGCCAAGAGCACACCAATCAGCGAATGCCAGCGCCCAAACCCCGACGCATCATGGTCAAGTATGGCAGAGCGCTGGTTAGCCAATTCGGGAACGCCGCGTAGGTGACCAGTGGTGTGATGGCCATATATGGACATTGAAAAGCAAGGAGCCAATGAGAATGCGCCACGACAAACCGCGGAGGGGTTAAAAGCCAGGTGCACGAAGAGATGGGGTGGCCAGAAACCAGGAGATGGTTGGAGCCCGTGACCTTTAGGAACGAACCAGGGGGGCGTTACTACGCCACCGACTACGCCTACCGAGGCTGGGTGGGAGCGGGCCGACTTCGCATCGGCTGCTGCATTCTAGGCGCACCACGAACCTGTGTCACCGTGGCCCCAGCAGCGGCGGTCGGGCACTTGCGGCCAGCGTCCATGCTCTGTCGACCATCGTTTTCACGGCCCCGAAAGCCTACGTTTGTGCCGAGCCCATCTGGGACCTCCGGCGACACCGGCTACCAGGGGTAGCCAACGAGGAAACCTGAGGACGCGCGGAGCTCACACCGTCCAAGGAACGGCCGCGGGCATCGAGCGCCAGCACCGATGACCTCCAGCTGAAGCGGCTACCAAGGGGCAGCGACCACGGCCACCAGGCAGGATTCACGGAGCCAACGCCGCTCAAGGAACGACCGTATGCATCGAACGCTGGCATCGAAGCAAGACGAGGACGGCTACCACTGGGTCGCGGCCACGCGAGGGTGCGACACGTCAGCGCCCACGACTGGGGTAGGCCAGTTCAATAGGGATTCAGTTGTAGGACACAACTAGGCAGTCATGGTGGCAGAGAGATCACTTAGAAGGTGAAGGATTGAGTGGATTCGAACTAATGATGTAGGACTTTATTGTAGACACTTTTGCATTGTATTTTGGGATATTTATTTAGTGGTTGGATTGTTTAGCGGTGGTGTGAAATTCATTCTTGAGTGCTTTGCGTTAGGGTTTTCAAAATGTGCATCAAATGTATGTTGTGTTAAACCCGCCAACGGCTTTCCTGCGTCCATATGTCTGAGCTGGTAAAGAAAACCTCACCATACGAAGTAAGAAAATCGGAGGCAAAGAATAGACTGAGGGAAGCGCAAAACCAGAACGATTGGACGACAGAGCGAGAGGCCTACTGCGGTGGACCTAACAACGCTGTTGATTTATTGATTGTGGGGCTTAACATGCCTACGTTACACAGGTTAATGAGCAGTTTAATTACCCTAGGAATATTTCACGTGTGACAAAATCTGGAGCACACGGGTGTTTTCGCCATTCGCCTTCATCATGAAAGCCTAAGGAGCCAGTTTATGAAGATGAGGATTAATAGGATGACGAAATGTAAGCATCTACGTTATATGCCCTATAAACTTCTCGTCACCCGAATTTGAGATGGTCACTCCCTCATCAAAGTAAGCGTAAAATTATTTACAACAGGTTACAAAAATAATTATCAAAGTTACAGGCGCAGAAGTGGCGTAGAACGCACTCGCCCGCATTGCTAAATCGTCTATGACTTCGGTCGTGTTTTCTGTAACCGAATCTTCATTCCGCAAACTGGTAGCGTGCTATGCTCTAGTATCTTCTTGATAGTGGTGATGACTTCGTTGAAAATGACGGCAATGCTTCCGTACGCGTTTTTTGGCGTTAGCACCTGCTGGCGTTCTTTCTGTATACATCAAAAGCGCTCCTTATAGCTGACCGCATTAAGACACATGTGTATCCAGGCCTTACGTTCGTCCAGGGTTGATCAGAAAGTTAGCGGAATAGGTGTGGCGGTAGATGGCATTGTGATTTTGGCTGGCTGTGTGGTTCCCTAAGGCACAGACTGAGGATTAAAAAAACAAGGTTCGGTTTCGCACTGACCTGTGGAGATGGCTGCCTCCCCCAACGCAATAGATCGGATGTGGTTGTAGGTTTTTATATTCAGTTCTCTCCTTGATTACCAACTTTGCTGAGAATTTCATTACATGCTTGATATATCCTTTTCTTTTCGGGACAATCACGTGGTATTTTGTTCACCCGGCTTTTTCTGTCTTGCAAATACCGTTTCTTGTGCCTTTCACACAACTCTCGCCTCAGCAAACATAACTTCGGTACTTATTAGAAATAAACAGGAATAAAACATACAAACAAATGAACAGAGTTAGATACCTTTCCCATATTGTTGTGTAATGTCTTGTGCTCTACATGTTGTTTGTATCTTTGTAACTCACATTAGAATTTCTAGCTTGTTTGATTCTGCCTCATCATTCTACTGTATCAAAGGGGGCTGGGGCCTCTGTCAGGCTTTGTAGCCTTTAGTCCCAGCCTGCCTCCTCGTACTTCTGAGGAAATAAAATCTTTTGTTTGTTTGTTATATTGCGCTTTGTTGTACCCAGGCATAACAGATCTATATCTGTGACAAAGAAAATATTGTAGCGTGAGCTACACTGTCCGAGACTGAGTAGTTTCGCGTGGCTCCTGGAAAGCCGTGCTGCGGATGCGCGAGCAGCAGTGCCGTCTCACGGCGCACTGCTGACGCGCCGGAGCCACCGCCGCTGCCGCCGCGATAGGATTCAATTGAATTGGATTGGATTGGATTAAAAATTGTTTTAGCAGCAGTAAGCATGATAATCAGCTAATCCTAGACAACCAGGAAACCTAAGAATAACCAGCTGAACATTTGCTCACGCTACGCATAGCTGAGCTAAACCACTGCTAATTTTTATCTCAACAGATGGCGCAGATTGGAGCTTGGTGTCCCGGAGAGTTCTCGGGAAGGACAATGTCACCATTTTGGAAATTTGGCTCGTCATGCTTGCGAGTGACGTGGGCTTTGTTGCGCTTGGATGGTATCTTTCCAAGACGGTTCCGTGGGCTTCGGATAATCCTCAGATGCCCTACTTTTTCCTCCTGGTAAGCATACAGCCTATAACGCAATGTTGCCAACGCCATGTGTTCGCGGAGCACCCCTATTTGAAAGCAGTGGCAGTACGTTCTTGGCGCCTTATCGTATGCGGCCACATCCGGTTGAATAATTTAAAATATCCAGAATTGAAAAAAGGAAGAATAGACTGTGGATATCCCATTTACACGATTTCAAGAGAACAGCAGCTACGAAGATGTTTTGCGGGCGTTAAGAACGACTTTATACTTCGAGGAAATGTGCCTGAAAGGACGACATTCTTCAGAAGAGAACACCGGGAAGGAGAAAGTCTCGAATAGTTCGCCACAGCACCAGCATTTATTTAGTTAGTAAAGCTCCTTGTATTGGTTTTCACGAGAGTAAGCGAAAAAAGCGGTCCCGCAAAAAACAATGTCCCGTTTAAAATGACGCCCACAGCTTCCGCGCGCAGAAGAAAATGTGCGCTCAAAATGGCGCAGAAAGGCTCCAGCCGCGCAGGAAAAGAGTGGCGCGTTCGGAATGACGCAAAAAAGCTCCATCATAGCACTAAAAGAACACAACCCCTGCTGGCGCCGTTGCGGACAGGGGTCGCGCGAGCACTGTAAGGGAGGGAAATGTGAATTGCATAGGGTGGTAGCAGTGAGTGGATAACGGCGGTGCAGCCCATACGACGAATCCCTGCTCAGTACTTCCAACAACTTTCACATTTAGTGGAACGACTTTATTTTATTTGCGGAATGGGTGGTCTCCTCCGCGGGGGCGGGGTGTCAACGGGAAAGCATTCCATGGCGGCGTGTCTTTTAGAGTGTAATCCTTTAAGGGCCCGCTCCTGCGGTTTCACAGCAATGTTGGCGTTGTAGTAGCGACCCAACGAAAAGCCGGTCGAAGATATCCGAGATAGAGCGAGCAGAAAAGCGGAGGAGGAAATAATGTCGAAAGGGTTAGGGGGAGGATGGTATGAAAAGGCCGTGCGAGACAACGCTAGCCGTTGTGCGTTCGACGATGACGCGACCACTTCCTGAAATGAAGGCAATGCTAAAGGAGCCGCCCGAGCAGAGGCCCGAATCTAAAGGAGCCGCCCGAGCAGAGGCTCAGGGCCACCGACGCCCTAATGGTTTGAGTCCTGACAATAAAAACAGGCGATATGCGCCTCTGGGTGGCCACTACAATGCAGCACGAGTGGCTGCCCTCTTGCGGATGGGTCTGCAAGCAATTCCTATCGAAATCTTTGGTACATGTCATGAAGGACCTGTGGGCCACACACTTCTATACCGCCTGGCTTGTACTAGTAGTCTACTTCCCGCTTACCGCCCTTACCAAAGGCATAGTGCACTTCCTGCGCGTCGTAATATTTGCGCGTACATCTACTCATTGTTAGTAGTGGGGAAGTCTAATGTAGTTATCAAGGCTAAAAAAAATTTCTTACAACTCAGGTGCGGGAACGTCAAATCTCTCCTTAGTAATGCATCCCAAGGCTATCACCATGACCCGAGCTACTTGCGTTGAACGTACGTTTGAGAATCAGGCACCCGTGCTCCTGCAAGTCGAACGTACATTCGTTCATTTCTCCGACCACAATGCCTCCACCATAAAAATCTAGGGCTGTAATAGGCGCCGTTCTTTAAAAAGGAGTAATGTGCAAAGAATAACAATGATATGTACCATATACGTGTCTGTTCGAAATTATTTGCTTCAACATACTTGGCACAGACGGAACAGCTGAACCGCTGCTCTCTAAGTTGAGATTAGGGAGTATCGTAACTGTCAGCCCCATTTTTACAGCGAAGCTGTTTAGCGAATGGTTAGCTTGGCGTCTGTAGTGAAAAATCCAAAATAATTCCGAGCGCAGGTGAGCAAGTGCCTCACGGGGATTTCCCTGCAGACAACAAAAAACAAGAAAAGGCCGAGCGCTGTTGTGTTCATGCCTTACGGTGACAGACCAGAGTCCGTGGCTCACGTTTGTCAAGCCATGCATACCCACTAAGAGGCGCTGGTCAAGACTCGCAAAATACTGGAGTGTTTGCCGTAATCATGGCAACAGTTGCTCGGAACGAGAGACTCCAGCATTCTCCATTAGCGTGGCAACACTTGTTCGGAACCAGAAAAACATGCCATAGCGTACGTCCCTCCAAGGGGATGTCCAATAATTGTCACTTCCAGAAACAACGGAAGCTCACACCTACAGCAATAGTAATAGAACAAATGTCACTGCGGCAACGAAGAAAGACCTCATTGGTTGCAATCGTCGTGATGGTGTTAAACTTGCGTAAAGCTTCGCTGACTTAGTCTTACGCGTTAGTGCGAGCTTTCTTCATTTTTTAACCTAACAGTACGTTTTACATTTCCAGGGTTTTACAAGTAAGTTACCGCAAGAGTGGAGTTTAGACAAGCGCTTGATTTTTGCGCTCTTTCTACCTGATTCAATTTTCTTCTGCGCCTAAAGCTTTGGATAACAAGATAATGTTTCTGGGCTTTTCATCTTTTTAAGGTGTTAGTTCAAGCTAAATTCAATGTTTCTCTTTGGACAATACAAAAATATGCGGCTAGTCTAGAAGTTTTTAATGTGTCCTTCGTGGATTTACGAGCTGTCGTCCGGAAGTGTGGAACTGCCTACTTTTCGTGCGATTTCTGCCTGTTTCTTGTTTTCTCTGCCCTTGAATTATAGATTGCAAGGGGATGTTTGTGAGGTTTTTATGTTGTAGTTTGTTGTGCTAAGCAAATTCAACTTTTTTGGGCGATTTACAAAAATTAGAGAAAATGCCCATGTACGTCCAGATTTCGGCGCGCATAAAGATCTCCAGGTGGACAAAATTATCCCGGAGCACTCCACTTACGCCGCACCTCATAGCATGTTTAGGATACGCTTGTTAAACCTTATACTTTATCAATCGACGTTTAAAAAAATCAGGGGCTGACCTGGAAGTTCAAACCGTGCTCTTTATGTGTGCGCCAGCTGTCACAAATTGGGCTTCAATGGAACACGGTATGTCAATTTTTCTTCTAGACTCGAGCCTAAAAAGAGTACGTTAGTGAAGACTGAGACATTTAGCCCTAGTAGCCTTAGTAGTTGTTGTGTTTAGTGTTGTTGTGGAATATACCTCATAAGAAAACTTCGACCTGCTTGGACTTCGCTCGTGTTTTTTGAACAGCCCCATGCATACGACACACAGCGGACATCCACTCTTGGGCAAAGTACCTTACCTCAGAAAGTGTCGGACTGTTTCTAGAACGTGCAAAAGGCACCACGAAGAAAAGGCTGGCTTTTTTGCGTGGGCAAAACATTTTTTATGTGGTGCAGCTACCTTTCTCAGTTATTCTTTTTCTTTTCAAATGAGAAGGGCGCGTGACGTCGCCTGGAAGAGAAAAGGTGTGTTAAGGTGTTCTTAACTGATAAGTAATACACACCTTCCGACACTAGTGCCACTTCGGGCTTTAAATTGTAAAATGTGTAACATAGTTCTTGCTGCAGAAAGGAAATACTGAAAAATGTTTAAACCTTCTTTTTCTGAAATATTCATTTAACAACCTTCAGCCTTATTGCCATATCACGTATACTACGTTTGTTTCCTTAGCCCAGCTACTGGTTCCCACCAAAGGTCGTCACTGATGCCGGAAAGCAAGCAAAAGATCCTATGCGCTTTGAGAAGATGCCACCTGAAGCCAAGCCTTTGATTGTAACCCACGACCTTACGAAGGTAAGAAAGTCAACAGGACCACACCAGTGCTTATGTTGTACAGTAGGAAGCAGGATTACGAAATCTGCAGCCCCTTTTCATTGCGATTCTGTTTCGGGGAAGTAGACCTTTCCGCCATTATAAACCTTTGGATTCCGCGGAATGCCAACAATTTTCCCATTAACACTCATGGAATCGCCGGGAAGTCCAATTTCATTCCTCTAATTCCTTAATGCTGAAGCAAGCTACTGGTGGCTGTAATTAGTTACCTATAAATGCACCACAGAGACAATGGTATTACACGCGTTGAGAACTGCTAAAATATTCCGTCTCGTCGCTAATGCAGACAGGTGCTAGGGCCTTGGTGATATGTCGTGCTGAACAACCAACAGCCGCTTTTCCAGCCACGAAGTGCCAGTATTCACTATACCTATTAAAATACATTGAACTCCCGTGAAGTCGAACTCGATGGTACCATAATGTATTCGTCCTGTGATATATTCTTTCCGAGCGGCCTCTTTTTCCTGTGCGCATAATACCGGAGAGCAGAATACCGGAGAGCAGTTTTCTCCATTTGTCTTAACAGAGTTCGCCCTAACGAGCGTGTAACGTATTTACGTGATCAGCACACCGCAATGGCTTGCTCTTCCGCTGCGCTAGAGGAGGTTTTCATTGAGCGATATATTCTTTATTTCGAAGGGTAGGACCTTCAATCGGTGGTGCGAAGAGAGGGAGGTGGGAAAGAAGGTAGGCACCTACTTGATCACGCCCATGATGCCGCTAGCAAAGCCGCGCTAGAAAAATGTGACTACTTGGTAAGGGATTTCGAGAAGGTCTATGTGCGCAGCTTCAATATCAGGATGTTGAAAAACAATATGCTTGTGACGATACAGATCAAAGTGGAAGGGCGTATCTTCAGAATAAGATGTTGCGTGTTAGGTTCCCGCAGAGGGTGATAATTATGCATATGCGGGGCAGAGTGGGGCCGTTTTGCCACCGGGGAACGTGGGGCCATGTGGTTGGGGGGGGGGGGGGTTGATAGGGAGGTGTTACATGTTTTACACCTAAAAACCTGTAGTCCCACCTGCTCATCGCAGACCCTCCAACATGGGTACCCCATTCTCCGACAACCACTGCTGTGAGCACTCACCACCAGGTGGCCAAGTTGAAATGGCGGGAGTACGACGCTGTCTCTGGTTGTTTCGCCGCGAGAAACTGAAACGCATAGCCCACCCACGTGCATTTATGTACACACCCTCCAGCCGATCCTAACAACACTTGTCAACCAGGCCCTCTCCAACACGGCCACTACGCCTAGGAAGAATGTGTTACTGCCTGCTTGCTTTATTTTGCGAAGCCTGCCAAGTGTTACTTGGTAATGCTCTTCTTTGCTTATGATCACAGAAGCGGCATTAGCTAACCCACAGGAACGTCGTCTGCACCTTTCTTACACTTTCATGCACTTGTATTACCTCCCTTTTCGAAGAAATGGGAGGAATTTGTATTGCGGCAACGCAAGGGTCAGTATGGTATACCGCAAAGAAACAGCTTAGTTTGTCATTCACCATGCAAAAGTCGCCATTTCTACCACATTTATACTTTTGTTTGCTGATTGTCATTGCATTACGTAACGCTATCTTCTCAATAAGGCACATCACATTGAACCACTCTTGTTACCCGGAGACTAGTTGGCAGTTTTTCTACATAAATCTCGAATGTTCAAGCATTGCCGTAAACAATGAACGCCCCGAGCCCTTAGCGGACCGTGTTGCAGCAAACTGTAGCGATAGGTTTTTATACGTTCGTCTGGTTGGACACCGCGCAAGATGAAGCGGGCCACAGGTAACCGCTTAGTGCACATGGCTGTCCGAGAGTGTGTCGCAAGCCCTCCCATGGTTCCTCGAACGCTACCCCAGAGAACACAAACGTACCGCCAAGCAAATATATTCAGCCCGCACTAATCCCCCAATGATACTCCACAGACCTAAATCCCCTCCCTAGAAAATGAGAACTTATTCCAAATAAAATAAACTCTGCTGGTTCAAGAGCCAGTCTGGCTGTAGATGGCCAGAGAAGAAATGTACAGGTCGTCCCAAAATCCAGCCCATTCCATTCTGGGCAAAAAACGCTGAGTTACATTCTCATTCCATTCCTCCAAGCCTGGACTCACGTCCAAGAATTTAATGGGAAAGTTTTGGTAGGTGAGAATTTCTTGGCACATAACACTAAGGACTCTGCCGCGCTGTTTTCTAGTTTTTTTTGGAAAGGCTAAATGCTTGCAGAACATAATCAAACGACAAAACGACACAATCAGTGCTAGGTGATGTCAATGTAGCTCAGACAAAAATACTTCTCCATGCCTGCCAGATAACTTGTAAACGTGGTCAAAAGTGTTGCACTCTTTCCCGGTCTTGGCTTTCTTCGAATGCTGAATTACGTTATTACAACGGTGTAGCTGCCCTTGGCCGGGTTTCATTCAGTTGCAGCAGTGAACGAATTCGATAACCTTTTAAAATGGAGGCCACAATAGCAAACAAAACACAAAAGGCGTATTTGCTGCGACGAGAAAATCACGGAGTGACCCACCGTGCTGGCGATAACTAAAGCTTTCGCAATGCTTTCCAGACGCGAAGGAAGGAGTGAAAACGTTTCACGAAAGCGTTTCGAGGTCCCTTTATGTTTGAGTACCTTTTTTTTTCTATAGTTTCGGAGCCAGTAATTATCGTCTCATTTATCGAGGAGGTCATCGTATTCTTCGCGGCGAGGGATGGATGCAAAGTCATCCTGAGCAGTGTAGACTTCCGAGAGCTCTTCGTCATCGACCCGAAGCAGCGGTACTGAATCTGCAAGTCACCCCTGGGGGGATCGGCACACTCGTAGCCATGTCCAAATTATCGATAACGGCTTCAAGAAAATGATGTGGCTATGATCACCTCTCCCAAGAAGGGTGTCTGAATTTTTACCATTACCACTGGAGTTGTTTCTTACACGTGTGTTAGCGCTTGACAAAAGCACTGGGTTTTATTCATAAAGCCACTGCGCGAGTCGGGGAGATGGTAGAGGCCACGACGCATGGGGGTATACGCTCGATCGCCCTTTCCTCGTTCCTCGTGGTTGTTGCAAGTTTTTTCTGCTAAAGCCACTGTGCGAGCCGAGGAGGCTTGGCGATAGCTGCGAGGCAGGCGCTCAGGAGCCTTCAGCACTTTCGTGGTATTTTTTCTGTAATGGCGAGCATACGGCCAGTAACATCTCCGGTGTTTCAAGTAAATAGAGTGAGGTGTCATACCGATTCTGGAGTAATAACTCCGCAACACTGGTAGGAAGGGTTTTGACATGAGCTTGTGTGACGTGTGTGACGTGACCTGATCTGACATGTGACGCGCGCGAGCGCTGAGCATTTTCTTGGCATTTTTCTGTAACGGCGATCTTCCAGCCAGTACGAACAGCTCCGGTGTTGCAGGTAGACTGAGGGAGGAGTCATTCCGATTCCGGAGTGATAACTCCGCAACACTTGTAGGAAGTGTTGTGAAATGAGAGTACTAGCGCTGCAGGAGAAGCAACATCGTAAGTTAGGTTTAAGCGAAGCGAGTTTTAGTACTTACTGATCGCAACTGCATTGCAGATTGAAAGCTACCCCTCAAACGAGCTACGTAGTTTTGGGTATTTCGAGCCTACCCAAAGCAGAAACTGGAAATTTTGTTTGATTTCTGTGTGAAAACAGCTGTTTATGCACAATTCTAGTGACACTTATCCCCGTCAGAGGCAGAGAGACAAGAAGGTTTTCATGGTGTCAATAGGTTAAACTTACCCACTGAATTACGCATTGTTCACAAGAAACACAAACAGGGGATCGTTGGGGAGGATCAATAGTTGGAGAAAAACTTGGTTTACTGATGCGGTTGAACAATCTTTTAACAGCGATGCTGTTTAAGCTGGTGGTTGGACCAGCCAAGGTGTGCAGAAAAACCTCGCCGAGCGGCCGCTTCATTTCCCCCGCCGACACCAGTTCGCCATGGCTTTGCATCGCCGTGCTCCGGCGGGGTTCTTGTCGCCACCTGTCGGACACGCGATACAAGGGGTACAACCATGGGTTTTGAAACGTTTCGCGGAGGGTTTGCTCTATGCTTGTTGCAATGAGTGGTGCAGATTTGGCGGTTCAAAGAGAATAAAAAAGGTCGAAATAGAGAAACCAGAAGGCTGAGAAGTGATAACGTGTATCAACGTCTTAATTATCACCCCACATTCCAGACATCACAAGACTACTGGTGACCACCGAACTAGTTCATACCTTTTGAGCAAAAACGCGTCCGACTTGCGCGTTCCGCTTCTCCTCAAGCTACGCCGCAAAGCGCAAAAGCTAGCGTTCATTACACATAATTTTCATTACACATAAGCTCTTTCGATGATGAAATGCAGAAGACTTGACCAAGTCTCCAAGCATAATCATGAAGAAAATTCGCCGAATCTCCAAGCATAACCACGCATCAACTTAGCCGAACCAAGAATAAGCTAGGTAAAGTCACAATCTTCGCTTTTTGTCCAGTGTACTAGTGCTAAGATGACCCAAATTTTCATTTAAAATAAATGGTATTGCCAAAAGCAGACAGAGCAACCTTTTGTTACATTAAGCCCGGCAATTACCCTGTTATGAGTGGAACGCTGACACAACAAAAAGACGTTAACACTGAAAGTTGCAGTGAATCATCAGCCGGAGGAGGGTGAAGAAGCAAGAAATGCATACTGAGCAAAAAAATTTGATTCGGTGTCCAACTCGCCCAACAGCAGTTCCCTAAAGGTTTTAAAGCTCTGGGAGGGAAAACAAACACAGTTAGCGAAGCACGTAGAAGGAATCGCGAAAACGGTCTCTAAGCGAGAGGGCATTTTGTAAGCACTATTGCTGCCGAGTGACCAACAAAAGGAATGTCGTTACGAAACAAATTGATCTAAGAAAGGAATGAATAGGTATATATAGACTAGTTACTGATAAAAAACAATAAAAGCGTGTCAAATTAATGTGGTGAAACTGGAAACGCATTTTCAGAAATCACAAACTTCTTTCCAGGTTGAAGGTCAAGTAACCGAAGCAGCCTTATTTTTCATTGTTGAGAGGACTTGTGCCGTGAGCATGGAAGATCAGGAGTGACATTAGCACACTCGCATGCATCGGGAACTTACGTTTGTCGAAAGTACTTCATTCAGGAACATTTTTCTGCTTCGGACAGGCAGTGGGACAGACTACGAAAATTTAAAAAATGCTTAACGATAATTTGCTACAGCAGCTGTAAGAAGGCAGTGAAATGAGCAATACTTACAAGACATCATTTTGTGCCCTTGAACGATAAAAACTCTGTGGTGTCACTTGTCCTTTGAATAAGGACATGGTACACACTTATCAATGAGGGGTTATCGTTCAAGAAACCAGTAATGCTTTCTTTTGATAGAGCATGACCTGGGATTAGTTATTTTGATATGGACTGCTCATTTATAACTACGGATCACCGAAATTTTTAATGTGACAAAAGTTTGCAGCATTCTGTGCAGGGATACTGGTATTCATAAAAAACTTATATTTGCCGATGAACCCTCCCATTTTATTTTCTTGCATATTGTCACGTGTGAAATGGCGAACCCAATAGTCTACAAGTCTGCAGAGACTCTGACGTGCCACATCACATGGCTTCGGGACATGTGATGCGGCACTGCGTACGATGATGAAGATGCGTGTGGGCTAGTCGCTGTCATGCTTGGTTGTTGCCAACGTTGCCGGCCACCAGCATTTGGTGCCCGCTATCTCTGAGCTGGCCGGTTAAAGCGCATCGCCCACTGAATGGTCATCGTCTTGCATGCAGCCCACTCCCGTCCCATTAGGAAAGACGCAGAGTATTAATAAATACGGGTCTCCCTGTGCAGCTATTATCGTTTTATATCCCTCCTACAATGCGGTCTTCAATTTTGCTGGAGTTACAGTGTGTTGTGCGTGTTGTGTAATTAGGGTGGCTGTCTCAATTAGTTCGGTGTGCCTTGATAATTTCTGAGGATACTTTGACTGCAGCAGCGGAACCTGGGCGTTAAGAAATACGTAGTGAATTCATTTTACTAGCGAACACTATCACAAAGACAAAGCTGAAGAGAAGACAGAACACACGCTGGCACTTCAACTCTGTGTATTCCACTGAAATACGAAAAACACATATAATAAGTGTAAAGGATAATCATGAAAAACAGCGTACACAAGAAAACAGTATCCAAACTTCACACTTGCTCGTAACGCAAAGCCACACCACAGCACCGCCCCACATCACAAGGCGGAAGTTTAGGAATACGTCTCGATATCATTAAACTGACAAGCCGGTTTCGTTTTGAGTGATGCTCACCGATCTTCGTAACGTTCCACTACGTGGGGAAACAGTGCAAAACTCAACAATGAATAATATTGCGTTGCCTAATTTTTTTAGAAAAACTTAGGTTTACAGAAATAGTAGTAGAACGGACAATTGGGCTAGTTGGTAGCTGTTCATCTTGAAGGTGGAAGCGCTCACAAAACAGGGACGAAAGTAGAAAACAAAATAGACGACACGGCGCTAACTCGCAACTATTTGTTTATTGAAAAGGAACACAAATTATACTTTCAACACCTCACGTGGTGCGTTCATCTAGCCCAAGATGAAACCGTGAAATTGACTTCTTAACAGGATTAAATACATACGGGTGTACACGCGACAAACTAAGGGTAAGGGCATTACAACAGCGAAGCCATAACAATCCAAGAAACCGCTACAATCGCAATGACTTGCACAGATAAAAATATTCTTTGTCAGTTATAAAAATTGATGGGGTTGTCACGTGAACGGATGGTGGGGTGGTCTTTACCAGCTCAGAGCAATGGAGACAGGGAAGCCGTTGACGGGTTTAACAACATACATTTAATGCACACTCAAAACCCCTAACGCAAAGCACTCAATAATTAACCTACACGCAAATGATACACACTCAAACCTCTACAATCCCAAAACACAACTCACATACAAACCCCTAACTTAACAGCTCAATACACATTTCAAATCAAAACTCAAGTCTCCACAATAACGTCCTAAGTACACTCTAAATACACTCATTAACCAAGCTCTCATTAATTCCTCTTGTACCGCAACTCCTCAGTGGTGTTCTACAACTATGTCCCTACTGGACTGGCCTACCCCGGTCGTCGGCGCTGACGTGTCGCACCCTTGCGTGGCCCCGACTCGGTGGTAGCCGTCGTCGTCTCGCTTCGTCGGTGCAGGCGTTCGATGCGCGCGGTCACTACGTGGACGGCGTGGGCTCCGCGCGTCCTGACGTTTCCTCTGCAGCTACTTCCTGGTAGCCGCTCCCGCTGGATGTCCTTGATGCCGGCGTTCGATGCGCGCGGTCATCCCTTCGGCGGCGCGCTTCCTCGGTGGCTACCCCCTGGTAGCCGCTGCCGCTGGAGGTTCCAGGTAGGCTGGGCACGAACGTCGCCTTTCGGGGCCGTCGAGACGAACGTCGACGGAGCGTGGACGCTGGTGCCCGACCGATGCCGCTGGGTCCACGAAGACACAGGTTCGTGGTGCACCTAGGATGACGGTGCCGATGCGAAGTCGGCCCGCTCCCGCCCAAGCTCGGATGGCGTGGTCGATGGCCTGGCCGCGCCCCCCTGGCTCGTTCGTTGAAGCGCACGTGCTCCGGCCGCCTCCTGGTTTCTTCGGTTTCTTGCCTCCCGGTTTCTTGGCTCTCCCTTCTCTTTGTGCGCCCCGCTTTTATACCCTCTGGGCTCTCCCGTGGCGCACTCCCATTGGCTTCTTGCTTCCTCCCTGTCCTTATATGGCCATCTCGCCACTTGTCACCTGCGTGGCCTTCCCTGATTGGCCGACCAGTGTGCTGCCACCTTTTCCCAGGATTCCTTGGTGCGTAGGCGCTGGCGCTTGCTGATTGGCGCGCTCCTGGCGCGCACTTCGAATGGCCGTTCCTTTATTTTTTTTTCCTCGTTTTTTCGGGGGCTTGATGCGTCCCCCTCTCAGGGGGTGCCCTTGATACATGACAGGGGTACTAACACATCTATCTCCTGACCTTTTTATGTGAAATGCTTCAATCAGCTTTCGAGTGGTTTTATCTCGATGCCGTGACAAAACTCTGGTATCGCAGAATATGGGTGAACAGCTGTGCTTTGTGCAGTGTTCCCATAGTTGATAGCCGTGCTTTGATTTTTCACCGTTTTTGTGTTCTTGCAGACGTATGTTTAAACATCGCCTAGTTTGTCCTACATAATTGTGGCCACACGTCATCGGTATCACATAAACAACACACATTGCACAACGCACAAAGGGGGAAGTATGTTTCACTTAGCATGCTTGTTTTCTTTGCGGCTTCTCACTGGGTGATAACATTCTGTCTATTTTGCCGTATAACCTGGTCAGTTTGTTTGGGGCCGAGAAAACCACATCGACGTCATACCGGTTAGCAACATTTTTTAACCCGTGCGACATCTTCTGCATATACGGAATGACGACAGGTCTTTTACCCTTATTTTCTTTTTCTCGTTGCCCCCAGTCTGATTTAGCACCTTTAATTAACCTAAAGATAATCTTGCGAATGACAGATCGTAAAAATGGGGTTCGGTGTTTCCTGTCTGCGAGCATCCCTCACAAAATCGTACACAGAAAAAATATCTAGTAGTTTCAGAAGCCAGTTAGAAAGACTAAATAAGGCTGGTTTTTCACAATCTGTCATTCGCAAGATAATCGGGATGGAGGCGGCCCCGCTTGAGATAATGTTGAAGTGCCTGACTCTCCTGCACTCGACGAGCAATTTTCGACGCCACAGGCGAGCTGCGACCACGCTCATTCTCTTGCATTGACCACGAATCCATGCGGCAAAACGGGATGGCTGTGTGAATGGTGGCAACTCCTCTCTGGCAAGCACGATTCGATCCTACGCGTACTACTCTTACAAGCCCGACAAGAGCGAAGTTTCTTTGTCCGCCGAGGAAACAGCAAAGTTGCTTCAGCGCATTTATCGATTCGTGGAGGCCGGACAGAATATGAACACAGCGACAGTGCCACTGCATTCTCTGCGTGTTCTCTGGGCACTTGGATACCCGCATGAACGGTTACCTTTGAACGTGGCGGCTGCGTTGCCGAAAGCCGGGACCATGGTCTTTCTTCCTGGGTGACAATATGAACATTCGCAATCTTCACTTTATCATCTAAGTTACTTTGATACAGCAACCCAGCAAGCGCTCGTTGCCTGCAACACTGGCTGTGGACGTGTACTGCTTCGATCGAACGGCAAAGCTGTTTCCGAGATGTGACGGCACCGAGACACTCAGGCAATAACTCCATTAGATCCCCCAGCCAGCCAACAAGCAACGCTGCTGTGGAATCATGCGCCGCTACAGAAGGCGGAACTCTGGTCGTAGTGGGGTCCGCACTACGCCACTGCCCATGCAGCTGCCAGCTAGCTCCTAACCAACTTTGCGGCGGTGGGAGTATGTTCAGAAATAACGATCCGCATGGACGGGCGATGGTCGACAGAGAGGAAGACAAAGAAAGCGGGCGTTCATGGGCTGGCGAGTCGACTCCACCACCACTTTGGAAGGGAGACGCTGGTACTGTTTTGCTACAGCTCCTCGTGGACACAATCAGACCTGAGTAACTGGAACGTCATCAAGAAATTCAGCCAAATTTGGATGTCCGGAAAGGCACTGCCAACGTGTGGCTAATCTTTATTTACTTGAATTCCGCTGTCTCAATATAAATCTGAATGAATTCCCTTGGCAACGTTTTCTTCCCATTATTATTACGAACCAATATTTATATCAATCCTATACCCATCTCGTTGCCTTAACCAGTCGGACTGGTTTTAAAAAAACTTCACCATAAAAGTTGAATACTTGCCGATGGTGTTTCGATATGTAGGCATATTTGAAACAAATTATTGTTCATAAACACCAACATTTTTCAGTTCTGTAGAACACAAATTATTGTTTGATATGGACGAACACTATCCATGCTGGCTACTTCATTCATTCATTACCATTGTAAATGGTTGGCGGAGACCAACGAGCTTCCAAGGCCACGTATCATCTTTCCTGACTACCTGCACCGACGTCGGGAAAGGATTTACCACGTTCAATTTGTGAGCCACGAAACGTAGAGAAAACTAGTTACCAAGTGGAGGGCACCAAACAATCCATTAAGGGGACTTAAAAACATACAACTAGAGTTATTCGCGAGATTAGGTAGCAGGTGGCTTAGTGCAATGTACCGCGCATGATTTGAAGGGTGGTTTCAAGCGCTTCTAAAAAACACAGACGGTAAAGACCGAGTAAGCGGAAGATGCGCTATCTTTTCTACTCCTGTTTACCCTACTGTCTACTCTGCGCTATCGAGTTATCTACCCTGGCGGATATAGGAGTGTATACGGTGCCAAGAGTTACGTCCATAGGTCAGAACAAAGGAAACCCTTAGTTATATTGTCACGTGGTAAATACGGAATAGGCAAGTGTATTTACAAATTTTTACATCAATATAGAACTGCAGGATAAAGTTGCCGCTGTGCAGGCGGGAGGACACGATGACGACGTCCCCGACTCGCCTTTCAGAACGTCTACTTGTTCAACCTTGTGTCAGCGGCACTATGACGACACGTTAAGGGTTAAGAGTGTATTTACAAGGCTTGTACAGTAGGATTCAAGGCACTGCCAAAGACGAGCACAACCGGCCAGGTCAAACCAGCTCATGATAATAATCGAGAATGAAGGTCATGATGATAGTACCCAGGTGCACTACGTTGCAGAACTTTGGCCGAATATTTTTGTCGCTACAAGACCACCATCCCGGCGCTGTTTCCTATGCATTGGGTGTAAGCGTAGCGTAATGATTCAGGCGAGAAATGTGCACATTTCTAACGGGCGGGGTGGCCGCTGGTGCTGGGGAGGTGGCAGGGGTAATGTCGAACGTAACATATGTCACCTGACGCCAAACGCGGTTAGGGCCGGTATACGGGAAGAGCAGTATTTCTGAGAGCCCCAATCTTCGAGGCCGTGTCCACACACGAACGTTTGATCCAGGAGAAAATTTTACTCGGTGGTGGCGACCATCGTAGCGAGCCTTCTGAGACTCGCTTCGAAATAAGCCCGTGTGGGTGCATTGTGGGCGTATTCAGTGGTAACGGAGAAGAGGATGGAGTAAAGTGGGACGTGTGTACCTGTTTTTTGAGATGAAAACAGAAAGCATGAGAATAAGTGTCCGGTTGAGCCTTTCCGGGAGTCCGTTCGTTTGCTAATGGCAGGCATCATAAAGTTTGTCCTGAGCTAAGCAGGAGCGGAAAAGGTGGTCTATAACTTTGGACAAAAAGTATCGGCCACGATATAGTAGAAATCAGTAATTCCGCACACGTTGCGTGGGGCAAAATTACATCAGTTATGGAAAAATCGGCAACATCGGTCACACATGTTCCTGTGAACGTGTTTCAGTTTCAGTTTTAGTTTATTGTTTCAGTTGAAATGGTACAGCGCATAAATAACTGTAGGAGGTCCAACAGTCATAGACTGGGGAGGGACCTCCTACCAACAAGTACGAACGAAAAGCACACGTAACGCGGTTAACAGCAGTAACAATCCTAAAAAAACACAAAGAACATGATTACACAATCAAGCTAAATATTGTTACTAAAAATCAGAAGTATTATAGAAAAAGGTAATTAAAGGGGGTATTCATCTACATACCACATATACAAGTGCATAATAACAATCGTTACGCCAAAATGATCCGGCGAAGCTGCCTCTTAAAAGAATGAATCGAAGGAGATGATTTGACGGTTGGGGGTATTGAATTCCAGACTGAAGTCGCCAAAAAGTTCGCAGTTAGTTTGCCGTAGTTAGTCCTACATTTTGGTAAGAGATAATTGTTGTGGTGTGAGAATCGAGCGCCATCAAAATGCGGGTTTTGATCTTTAATTAATCACGAAATGGGTAAGTTTTCTTGACAAAATGTATAAGTTAGGACGCAAAGGGAATATTTATTTAAATCACCAATTGACAAAATATTAAATCTGCGGAGTAATATTAACGCATCACATGAAAAACGGCTGTAAGTGATTATTCTTAAAGCTTGGTTTTGTGTGTGCTGTAAAGGTGCCAAGTGAGTTTGATATGCGTTGCCCCAAGAAGAAATGCAATATGAGATATGGCTGTGAAGGAATGCACAGTAAGTGAGACTAACACGCGTTCAATAAAATAGGGACGCACTCTAATTAGTATTCTCGGGCCATAGGCCGTTTTACGGGTTAATAAAGATATGTAACTGGTGAATTTCAAATGCCTGTCGAGTTCAACGCCGAGAAATGTGGCACGGTCTGTAGCGTGAAGCAAATTTGGCCAAAGGCTTATGGAAGGCTTTCCCTGAACAGTTTTAAGCGGGGATGATAAAATCACGAAGTGTGATTTAGTGCCATTAATATTTAGCACATTATCACTGCACCATTTAACGACTTTAGCGGCATCAGCATTGAGGTGAGAAATTAGGGAATTCAAACATGTGTTAGATGAATAAATTGTCGTCTCATCAGCGTACAAAATGCAACTGGAATGTGGTATTTGGTCTGGAAGGTCATTAATGTATGCAAGAAATAAAAGTGGGTCCCAAAAGTGAACCTTGTGGTACTCCAATGTTGGTTAGTCTAGTACAAGAATGAGTATCAGAAATAGAGACCACATGCTTTCGATCACGTAAGTAATTGCGTATTAGGGAAAGCGCTGGACCACATACACCTAACGCATTTAATTTAGCAAAAAGTATGTCGTGATTTAAGGAATCGAACGCTTTATAAAAATCAATAAACAGGGCACCGGCAAATTTACCTTCATCAATGGCTGGTTTAAGATGATCAGTTATAGTAACGAGAGCTAATTCAGTAGAGTAACCAGGTCGAAAGCCAAATTGATTAGATGACAGAGTACTAAATTTTGAGAAATAGCAGGTTAAACGACTAACAAACAGCTTTTCAATTAGTTTGCTGAAGAACGACAAAATAGCAATTGGGCCATAGTGTGATAATGATGTCTTGTTACCCTTTTTGAAAACAGGAATAATTTTGGCTATCTTTTGGCAACTAGGAAGAACGCCAGTTTTGAAAACTATGTTTATTATGAGTGAAAGCGCGTTACTGTTAACATGTGCTATAAGCTTTATAAGAGAAGAATTAAAGTGGCTGATCAGGATAGAAGGAAACTACGAAGGCATTGGCAATGGCTGACGGATTATTTAACATTTTCTCACCAACCTGAATTGCAGTTATGGGGGGGTTTGACAATGCCCTATTTAAAAATTCGTTAATTATTTTCCACTGTTTTCTTGAATAGTTGCCAGCACGGCCGATTTCATTTTTATAGTACTTCTTCTTAGCATTTTTATGTCGCCTACCCAAAATATTCGAATAGCACTTGTAACGCGCCAGCAGGGTCAAATTGAATGGTTTCTGTTTTGTTTTTTTATAAAGAATATTTTTCCTGCGCACGCATTTTAGAAGACTATCGGTCATCCATGGACATCGAGGTGAAGCAAACCTTTTTTTTTTGCGCTCGTTGTTATTGTGGTCGACTCAGAAATAGCGTTAGAAATTATGTTACGAAATGTTTCAAAACTGAGTTCAGGATCATTTTGTGCCGTAACAGGGCACCAAACAGAATTAGCAATTTCGTTAAGAAGTGAAGCCTTGTCTATAATATTTTTTTTAACATACACATCCGGATTTTTGACAGTGCACTCTATTCACACAAATATTGGGTAATGATCCGTTAATGAAACTTCAATTACACCAGATCCAGGAGTAACCAAAAGGTTGGACAATGCGTGATCAATTAATGTGTCCCGCCCTGTAATATTCCGTCGAGTCGGCATAGATGTAAGTGATTCGAGGCCATGTCCATTCAAAGTATCTGAAAAAGCAGCATGCAAAGTTTTGTTAATGTCTAATAGATTAATGTTGACGTCACCCATAATAACGATGCACACACTCTCCACTGAGAGTGTGTGCAAAACCTGGTTTAATTCTAAGCAGAAATGCGAAACTGACGATGAAGGACAGCGATAAATAGACCCGATAATTAGGCTTTTGGAATTAATATTGAGAAATGACGCATCACGCTCAAGCCACACAGACTCGCAATTCACTTCGTTAATTGCAAAACATGTCGCAAAACGTGTCGCAAAGCCTGGCGCGACGGCCAGCCATGCGTTGCCCGACTAGCGTAACAAAAAGTACCCAGTAGATCCAAAGTAACACAAAAAAGAGGTTCGAGAGGAATCTCCATATGTTAAAGCTGGCCATTCGTTAGCGCGAGCGGTGTTTTCTACCGTTGGCGCAGGTCAGAGCTGGTCACGTAACGTTCCACTGAACGAAATACCCTCTGCAATAAGAATGACGCTTCGCGTTGTCGTACGTGCGGGAAAATTCAAGGTGGCCAACTCTTGGGACATCATGAAGCTTTTGGAGGACGGTGGAATGCATGAGTTCGGGTGTGACGAGGAGAAGGTTTGGATCTTCGGCGGGGAAGTTGCGACGATAAATGGGTCCATCTAGAACAGTGCAGCATGTACTAAAGGGTCAGGGGCTGGGGAGCAATTTCGATAGGTGATGTTGCGCAGGGAGGCGTCATGGCGTTGTTCATAATTCATCGTTTATTTTTCATCCGCAATGCATTCTTCGTCCACAATCTTACGAAGGTCGAAAATAAGGAAAACACAGGGATCAGAACTATCCCCGCTCAAGGCTCGATGGTCAAAGAAGTACGCTAGAGGCTGTTGATGTCTTGGTGTAGGCGGCCAGTAACGTAAAAAGTATATTTTTGAAGGCGTAAAGGCCAACGACCAATCCAGCCCCTAGGATGTTTTAGGGACAAAGGTCAACACGAAGCATGGTCGTCAGTTACTATCCTAAAGTGCCGAACGTATAGGTTCGATGTAATTTAGCTGCATCACAACAATCTCAAGGCACTCCAGTTGAGGGATTGAGTGATCGCGCTGTGCCGGTGACCGGAAACAACCGGTATAAGCGATCGCACAGCCATGGATGGCTTGTTAGTGGGCGACGACACAGCTTATATCATGGCCGATAGCCTCGGTGGGTAGTTCCGTAGGGACCGTTGGATGGAAATAGCCGATGATAGGGGCCCACGTAATGATGGCGATGAGCTTAGAGAACGAGTCTTCCTGCCTGGGGCCCAAAGTGTAGGGGAAATCTTTTTCGAGAAGTTCGTTAAGGGGCGTGCGAAGCCGGCGAAATTGGCGATGAAGCGGCGACAGTATGCGCACAGGCTGACGAAGCTCATGAAAAGTTTAGATGATTGTGGTTTAGGGAAATCTACCATAGCTAGAACCTTATCAGGGTCGGGCGGAACACCCGTAGCCTGAACAACATGGCCACTCAACTTGATTGCGAGACACCCAAAGGAATATTCCGAGACGTTCAGCTGAAGGCCAGCATTTTGAAACAGTTCCAGTGCCACCGAAAGCCTCTTCAGGTGGGTGTAGAACATAGCGGAAAAAGACATGACGTCATTGAGGTAACCCAAAATGCGGGCCACTTGAAACCAGGGAGTAAAGTGTCCAATATCATCTAAAAGGCAGCCGGGGCATTAACTAGGCGAAAAGGCAATATCTTAACTTGGTAGAGCTCGTCAGGTGTAACAAACGCTGTTTTTCTCGTTACAAATAATCAGTCGAGATTTGTCAGCAGCGACATCGTAGATGTATTGGCGAGAAATATTTGGCGCCCTGGAGACCGTCCAATGCGGATTCAATGCGTAGTAACAGATAAACTTCCTTTTTCCTCATCTTACTAAATACATGTTGACGTGCCAGTTGACATACTTCGTCCTGACTAATACTACAGGTGATACCCAGGGACTGGACGAGGGTTCGACGATGTCATTGCGGAGTAATGTTTCGGCCTCGTGCTGAATAACGAGTCCTGCAGCACCGGAAGCACAGTATGAGTGCCAGTGGACAGAACTGGCGTTTGGTGTCTACACAATGCCTAATAGCTGTAGGCTGGCCAAGATGGCGGCTGTCGAAGTCAAAGATGTTTCAGTAGGAGATGAAATGACAGTGAAGAGCAGCAGCTTGTCCTATAGGAAAATCAGACGCGATCCTGGTCAAAACGTCATCGGATGGAACTGAACTACCTGCGTTATCAGAATGTAATATTTGTTCCCCGCTCAAAACGAAAACTTGCTGGTGTTTTATCAGGCACAATATAGCAAACGACATTCCCTTCAGGCAAACCTGGGGAGAAGTGCCAAAATTGAGGACAGGTGTCCATACCGTGCTGTCAGCAACAGTTACTACCGTACGTGGTAGTGCCAGATCACGAGAAAGGAGTTCATCCAAAATAGGAGAAAGTTCGTGTTTGTGTATAAACGTATTGCATGTCCCACTACTAGCGCCCTTGCAACCAGCCCAGATATTTTGCACCAATGCACCAGAGTGTGTAATAAAATGTTTGAATTAAAGTGAAACAATCACCGCAAGCAACGCGTGAGATCCACGACAAATCAACTTAGGTGGGTGATCGCGGATGTAAGCCGATATGATGCATGAAGCAAAAACGCCTTAGAGGCTGTTCAGCGGTACGAAAAACCTAGAGACATTTGAAGGTATTCTTCGGCAGTCAGGTTATCAGAAAGCAAGTGAAGCCACAAGACACCCGTTGAGCAGTGAATAAGAGTAGGATGATCAGTATCAGCTGTTGGCGGCATCTTTCCAAGGCGGCGAACATTAGGGCAGTTTTGTAGCCACTCTTGCACACGCGGGCCGCACACATTGCAGAGACAGAGGACATCCCTCCATGAGCGACCTGTAAGAGAATTGGTGCAGCAGTGGGGAGGACCTTGCGAAGGCGGTGGCGAACGTTTGAACTAATAACAGAACTGTGGGCACCGGTATCAATTAGGAAACTAACGGGGATATCACGAACGTGGAGAAGGTTTTGTTTTTTGGGCGGGGTTAACAGGGTTTTCTGGCCTGGTCGTTGATTCAGCATCAAATATGGGAGCTGCCGTAGGTAGGGTTTCGGAGGCCAGCATTTAAACGGGGGCGGGGACTAATTATTTCGGGACTGTGGCGATCGGGACGGAATTCTGCTGATTCTTGAAAGCGGCGGGGCGACTTCCATTTGTTGCTCATGGCGACTTAAACTGCAACTCCGGCTGTCTTCACTGTTTGATGAGGCCAGAAAACATATCGACGGTGACGATGTGTCGAATGTGTCGATGGTGATGAGTCGAACGCGGAAAAATTTAAAACAGAACGGCGCGTCATCCACCGTGCACTATTGCCCTAGATTCCAAGGGTGATGCCGGCTCGTGCAGCCGAGCGGTATAGAAGGTACGTGGCAGCTGGTAGGGCGACCCATGCAGAACACCGAAGGTACGCCGAGGATGACTAACTCTTCTCTGACGACAGCTTGGATCATAGACAGCTCCGAAACATGAGGATTAGGAGCGGGCTCCAGAAAGGCGGCAGGAGCCATGGCCTCAATTTGGCATCGCAATATTGTAAGTGTGTCAGGTGACGGCTGTCCTGGAGCTACGAGGGGCGCCTTTTTGCAGGGCCATGTGGCAGCCGTGATGAAAAGCTGCCTAAACTGAGGTGTGCTGCGACGAGATTTTTGCTGCTCGAATAACCGCCATTCATTGATTATGGACTCCAGCCATAGCGCAGTCCTTGCATAAGGCCAGGATAAACGCATCATACGTGATCCCCTTCAGCACGTGCCCCACTTTGGAGCCTTAGTCATAGCTGCATCAGTCGTAAGGCACAGCGTCAGCACGTGCTAAATGTAAGCCACACAGGATTCACTAGATGTTTGGAGACGCGATGCTAGCTCCTGTTTTGCAACACGCCGGCGGCCGTCAGGTTCTGCGAAAGTGTCCCGCTGATTTTTTTCGAATATTCCTGCTGAGCAGAGGGGCGTCGTACGTGTCCAACCATACCTTGGGTGTGCTACGAAGGTAGAAAATGACGTTGGCCAGCAGCATGGGGGTCCCACCAGCTTTGAGCGCTAATGAGCGCTCACTTTCTTACCACTTTCGTACGTGGTGATCCAGTCGTCAACGTCTACGTCGTCTGTACCATAGGAAGTGCCAGCATCGGGGTGACACAGTGACGATTGGCTAAGCAGGTCTGCATTGTCCCTCGGGTGCATGCTTGGAGAAACGACTGTGATGCTCTGTTTTGTGTGAAGCACTACCCCGCACCACCCACCAAGATGTAACGGGGAAATGTTGCATTAAGAATGCTTCTACAGCAGGATTCAATCGACGGCAGAAGACGAGCCTAAACGTGCACGCGAGACCAGCTGATGACGATTCGGAATGAAGATGGTGATGATGGCAATGAATCGCGCGGCATTGCAGAACTCTCGGCGATCCTCCTTTCGCGCGTGTCGCACCAACGCACAGTAACGATATTATGCCAGATTTGGGCAATTTTGGCCTGGTGAATTGCCGAAAAGTCTGTGAGAACGCGGACCTCTTGACATGGCGATATCTCTTGCGATTTAAGCAGCGCATGAGCCGACTATAGACCAGCAGGACTGAGAGAGTGCGGACAATTTGGCGGTTTTACCATTTGTTTTGAACCACTTGATCCAATTTGTACACACTGGTGACACCAATCCACAGATGTTAGAAAATCGGGATTCTAAAGAGCCCTTGTAGAGTTGCTTTACACGGTGATAAACTCAGGGTAAATTCTTACCGTACTTTATTTCTCATTACGCCGAAAAGACTAGGTTTACATAAGTAAACCTACCTGTAGTTCTTACGAAATTTTAAACACTTACCAGAATGTACTCGAAATTATAGCGGCGGGTTACATCAAATGTGAAGTCTCATGTATGCCTCAGATAGGATAGAGAAAAAATATATCTTGTGTGTCAAAACTGACGGAGTTAAGACAAAGCTCGTTACCCTTTCGGTCATGTTTGTAATTGTAGTTGAGCCGATCGTCACGAGAATCTTCTTACTCGTAGGTCTTCTGGTCCAACACAGCGCTCGACGGAGTCGACCTTGTAATGTACGAGAAGACGTGCACGGTCCTACTGGGTCACAACGGCGCCGGAAAGACGACCCTCATGTCGATTCTCACAGGTGCCCCACCTCCTTCCCAATTCTCTCTATATTTTTATGAAGAAATATGTCCAGTTTAATGAAGTGGGACTGCACGTATCTACCTCCTCTCGGATAAATTCAAAACAACAAAAAGCCACCCGTGAATAAAGAAATTTTAAACAAACATGAATGCAGTATGCAAAAGCTCCATCTCCGAGGCCCATGGTCTAGCTTCTAACATCTTGTTAAAGCTTTGTGACTGGTACTGATGTTAATTTTTGGGCAACTATTTACTACGTGTACTGGAATCGTAAATGGTACGCAACAAAGTACAAGTTTGTCATCATCAATAATGTTACAAGAATTACCATCGAGGCTGATTTGAAAACGCAACACAAACCCATGCTTAAAAAATATTAATTGTTTTTTACGCATTGACCTAAAATTTCAAGACTAGAGTAGGTGAGCACACATGAGAGTGAGGTTCAATAGCACGGTATTTTTTTCCTCATGTCAGGGAACAACTTCTGGATGATAACACGCCAGTGCTTTTGCCGAGGACGACTGATTCGTGCAGAAATTGGGCATTAGGTATTCGCTATTATTAAGAAATACGTGCAGTCGGGATCAATTTGAAGGTGATCGCTCGGGTGACACAGAAACAAGCAGCTGCACCATGTTACGGGTTGTATCAGGGTTGTATCACGCAAAAGACAGCGAGGGCAAGAAGGCACTGCGACCTTGAAAAGGTCAGAAAACGGCTGAAAGGTGTGAAAAGGTCTGAACGGCAGTTATGCAAATGCCTGAAAACGACCGCTCTATAGGTCGAAAGGACCGCTAAACGATGCTCCCGTGATCACCTTCAAATTGATCCCGACTGTACCTATTCTCACTATGTTCAACAGCAGCCACAACGCGCTTCCACACCCGAATCCTACAACTGGTTAGGGGATGCAGGATGACAGCCGCAGCTTCTGAACTTGATATTCTTGTGTAGTGTTCATCACATTGCACCGCCCCATTCATCAAGACGTCTATTGCGTATCATGTTCACTGCTGTAAGGCCTCTCCCGTACTGAGTGCCTACCAGGGGGACTCAACCCATTCTTTTACCATGAGTTGTTTTCCTGTTATCCCTCCATGGAACCTTCCCTGCACATTGTACCTCTTTCAGAGGTCATGCTTATTTCGCAAGAGCGTTTCCCCGCCATAGTTAAAGCGTAATAATGTAAGCCATGATGTCTGCCACTGAAGTGTGTTCGTCATAGAAGACGATCGATTTCCTGCTTTAATCATTAAGGCGGGAATATCAAATGGCCTTTTGAATAAATGAAACCGGCATGTGGTGTCCGAAGGGAAATGGCTCAGAAATGCTCTCTTTTTAGGAGGCGCTCTATACGCGACATCAGCACGGCATTCGCGAAAACCGACTTTCTGGGAAGCGTTTTATAGCTCATGCCCTTCCGTATCGCGAGCGCGAACTGGTCAGTAGCAAGATATGACATCGGCGCTAGTACAACGGTGGGGAATAGGGCGTACGACCGGATGAATAAACAAGCAGATATATCTATTGTCGCCGTGAACACTGATTATGCGCCGAAAGGAATGTTCAGCGATATAACGCGTAGGATACAGATTAAAACGCTTTCAATGTTTAAGGCAGGGGCGTCTTATGCGCTCAACAGGAAGTTCATGCTCCCGCCTACAACACCTAGTAGAGGTGCTTGGGCGCACTCGGACTTTGTTTGAAAGCAAAGCTTTACTATCCTACACTCTTAGTCAATTCTTGGTTATACGACCCGCGTGCTGCTGGGCCGCCGCGTCAATTTAAAGCCGCTTATAAAGCGGCGGTTCAGGCGGCCTCGAGCGCAAGCGGCCGTCCAAACACGCGGCCCACCGAACACGCGGCCCGGCGTTTAAGCGGCCCTCTTGAGCGCCGCCTAACCAGAGGGCCACCTAAACGCCGGGCCGTGTGTTCGGCGGGCCGCTGGCCGTACGTTTTCTACGCTGCCCGTTATGCTAATCTATTCCCACTTACAAAGCGGCCCCCAATTCATATGGCCCCTCAAATAAGCGGCCTTGTTGCTTCCCCCCCCCCTCCCCCCACCAAAAAAAAATCCACTCGGCCAGAATTGATTTTATCCGTTTTGTTTCGCTCGCATAAGCAGGCCAACGCTAGCACCCCGTTACGAATGCTTTAAGGCATGTTACGTCATGCGAGACATGTAAGTTCATAGACGTAACCCGACGGAGAATCGAACCTGGGTCTACTACAACACATCAAGAGCCGGATATCATAATCACTGCACCACGACCCACGGGCTTCTGGGGAGTGCAAACGTGGGCTTATAAATATTCTGCATGGTGTGGCGCGTGAAGCAGGACTCTTAAATAACACATTCGGCGGCGAGTGGCTTCTTTAGACCACCGTTTTTGAATCGCTCTACCAAAGAGGCATAATACTACGGTTTGCGGGAATTTAAGTACACTCGTACGAGCGGAAACCTTTTGTCATGCTGTGTGCCCTTGCCAACAGTATGATGCGCCGTGCGGGGATTGATTCCATCGATGCAAACGAAATTGATAACAGTTATTGTGCCTTGTTACCAAAAGTATTCTTGGCCATTGGCGGAAAGTGCCCCCTATGACAATGCTTGCAAAACACTAACACGTGAGGGGCACTGCTGTACTCGAAATAAGAGCTGTCTCGTTACGATACTAGGCATGAAATGGTGTACTGAATTTTTTCTGCTCGTCGTAGCTCTTCTAATGGTCGGGTACATGTCTTGACCTTTTTTTTGTAAAAAAGGTCAAGGTAGTAAAAACGGTAATAAAATACGCATCTGGTAATGGAATGAACCAATATTAAATAACTCACTCTACCTGACATTGTTTCACGGCGCCTGCAGTATTGCTGCGTTGACGCCCAGGTAAAGAGCCGTCGGAAGGCCAGATACTGCGTTTTTTTTGTGGATCGCGAGCACACAAAGAATATCTTAACGTTTTCTCGCGCAGACCGGATAAGCTGTCGGCCGTGTAACTTGTAACGCCCTGCAATTCCAGAAAAATGCAGGTTTCGCGGAAGTTCCACCTTTAATCGTTATAATATCGTAAATGAAGATCATTGGTCCGGCAAAATTTTGAGAAAATAAAAATTAAGCAACATATAAAAAAATGATGGAAAATAGCGAACAATATAACGCCCTGCATTTCCACAATAATGCAGATTTAGCGGAAATTCCTCTTGTAATCGTTATCATAGCGTAGATGCAGATAATTGCTCGAACAGAATTTTGAAAAACTAAAAAACAAGAGTAATATACAAAATACGGAAAATGGTGAGCCATGTACGCCCTTCATATACAAAAAATGCAGATTTGGCGCAAGTAACACCTGCGATGGTTATAATAGGTAAATGGAGATAATTGAACGTACAAGACTTTGAAAAACCAAGAAAATTGGCTCTAAAAGGCTTACACTCAAGAGAAGCAGCATAAGAATGCTGCGCATTAGTAGACAATTCTCTGAATTTGTGCAATTTTTTTAAGTGGCCTCGTTTCATTCGCGCTTCCGTTATTAGCGAGTTATAATATTGTACGTGGAAGCGCAAGGTCGCGGTTCAGCATTTTCGACATTTTCAAGGCAGTTCACCAAAAGCATAACACTTGGGCATGAACGCACCCTTGGGCATGGAAACTCCAGACCATATAAAACAATGCCACAGATAAATGGGTTGCAATGGCTGCAATCGCCCTAAGACATTTTTTAATTTGTGCCCTTCTGGAACATCTTCATGACCTCAGTTTTCATGCGATGAGGTTTTACCTTCATAATCGCTGTGTTTTGCCACCTGATTTATCAGGCCTCAATGCACATACCCCGAAATAAAAAAACTCCCTATATCCATAATGCCATGTTACAAGCAAAGCTGTAAAGCAAGTATCTGTATACCTTAAACCTATCCGGAACTTGAAGTGATAGTCTACTCATTCAAGCTTGGGACACGAAGAAAGAACTGAGTTGGGTATGTAAATGCTAAGTATTTTGTCATTCTCGAATTCATGAGCATGCACTAGTGCGAGATGAAAATGACATAAATGACACCATATCTAAGGAACAATGTTTTCTTTTTATTTGATATCCAAATTACAAATGTGAACACAAAAGACTTATACTGAAATAACAAATAGACATAATAGCAGATTGCCTTAGGGAACACACAAATGAATTTTTTTTGTGTGGAAGGGCAAATAACGACCTGTCAAGATAAAATTATTCTTCCCATTTATGGAATTTTCAGCAGCTTGCTGCTTACAAAACAGGGAGGAAACTCGTCTTTTTCGCAGGCTACTGACTGTATAGCGCCCAACGTTTGGCCTAAAGCTGACGGGTATCTCATGTCCTTAATGTAATATATTACCAAGAAAAGAAAAAGTACATTCTCCGGGCTTCAATTATGGTCCAGGGACACCACTTCCGATGATGAATATGGCCTTTGCAGAATCGCGCCAAACAACCTTTGGCCCGGGAGCTGCTGCTTCGGGAATTTCGTCGCAATGGAATGGAAACAGCGTTGTAAACATTTCAAAAACGTTGAGTCACGTGTAGCAATACGTTGTGTTGGCACTGCGTGAAGAAAAGAAATGGCAGGTGAATAAGCGACCAGGTACAAAAGGGTGGCGTTAGTTATCGGCGGTATAACGGTATAGCCTGAAGGGGCGCAGCAGAAGTATCACCAACGCGTTAGCAGATATGTGAAAATATCATAAATCAGGTAAGTGCATCGCTGTAGTTTAGGCAATTATGTATTTCTTACTGCTTGTAGATTCAAACGCTCTCCAAAAGGACGTTTTCTTCATATACATAGAAAGGCCGAGCGTTTTTTTATTGCAAAGATGATGATGATGATGGTTGATTTTTTGGCGCAAGGCCGACTATGGGCAAAGAGCGCTAAAAAAGAAGTTATTTATTGGTTGATGGGACTAAATACTAAAATCTGTGAGTAGAAGTAAGAGTCATGCAATACAAAACACAATGGAGATGGCTGGTGTATAGGGCCAGGATGTTTAGTCGTGATATGATAAGAGCTGCAGAAAGTTTACTTCCGCTAAAAACTTAAGAACATGGGTTCGTCGGCTAAAAAGTTTGATTGGTGCAAAGGAATGTGTCGTCTGTACAATTCAGGGAAATATTTGTGTCGTGTTGTGTCAGGTGCCTTGCATGTGGTTAGTATGTGGACTACGGATAGGTCCCCTCCACACCTGCTACACGTGAGTCACGAAGATCCAGTGAGCAGGTGGGAGTGCGTTACATACGTGTGACGCATCCGCAGCCTAGCCAGAGCGACTTCAGTGTATCTGTTGTGTGAGTCAGTTATGTAGCGTCCCAGTTGTGGTTTTGTTACGTGTAGTTTGTGGTCTGTTTGTTGACTTCAGTGTAATTGCCATGTGTTGCGAAGCTGTCGTCTGATGTGTGTCTTTAGGTCGGTGTAAGGTACCGTTGTAATGTCAACTGTAGTTATGAGAGCAGCAGAACCAGCCTTTTGGTCGGCGGCCTCGTTGCCAGGGATTCCACAGTGTCCTGGTACCCAGCATATAGTTATTTGGAGATTTGAGGCATATGCAGTCATTAGTACCTTGAAAAGAGCATAGATCACATTGTTTTTAGATGACCTTCCTAATGACAGTGCCTGCACAACGCTCAGAGAGTCTGTGTACACGATGGACTTGGGAATTTTATGTTTGATGATGTGGTTTGAAACGAGTAAAATGCCATACGCTCCTGCCGTGTAAATGCCGCTGTGAAAATTCATTGTTTTGATAACCCTAAAACTTGGTCCGTGGGCTGCATAGAAGACAGTAGAACCAGTTTTCGACGCCTCGCTAAAGAATTCTACACACCTGTATTTGTCCTGCAGGAACAGGAAGTGCTGCGGAATCGCACTCCTGGGTACCCAATTGTTTTTTCTACTAGTGAGAATGATAGGTCGCTTGTTACAGGACGAAGATGCCATGGTGGAATGAAATTATGAATGGGTGTCTTGTGCGTGTCTGAAAGGGGGACATTGAGTGCAGAAACCTCCTCCCTAACTCTGAGAGAGAACGGTAAGGAAATAGATGGCCTGTTTAAAAAGAGTTATAAACTTTATGTATCGTTCATGACGGGATTAAAATGATGGTTGGTGAGAGACACGACCTTAGAGGCATACAACAGGTCAACATACTCCGGTGATGCCCTACGCACCATTTGTCGCACTCGACATAAAGACTTTCGACAGGGCTAGTGCGGAATGCGCCGCATGAGAGGCGAGGGTCAAGATGCAGTACTGGGTCGAGGATTTTCAGTGCTGTTTTTGTAGCCGACCCATACACGACACTGCCGTAGTCGAGCCGAGACCCCACCAAGGCTGTGTAAAGGCGCAGGAGGAGTTTGTCGGCCACATACGATTGATGTGAGAGGACCTTAGGAATATTCATTGTTTTTAAGCATTTGCATTTGAGCTGTCAGATATGCGGGATGAATGTAAGCTTTTCGTTGAATAAAATGCCTAAAACCTTTGTGCTCCTTGTTCACAGAAATCGGCACATTCGCAAGAGTGATGTCTGGTTCCGGGCGGACCCCACGCCTCCTGGAGAACAGAACACAAGAGCTCTTTGCGAGATTAAGAGTAAAACCATTATTGTCAGCCCAGCCGGCAAGTTTCTTGACCCCGAGCTGGACTTGACGTTCGCAGATGGACAGGTTACACGATTTAAAGTATATTTGCACATGATGTACATACATAGAATAGGAGATTGTAGGTGGCAATGCCTTTCCAAGAGAGTTCATCTTTACTATCAAGAGAGTGCAGCTCAACACTCCACCTTGCGGAACGCCATTTCCTTGCACGTGAACCGTTGACAATGCACAACCAACCTTGACGCGAAACGTTCTCTCCGTCATATAACTACAAAGGATATTCAACATGTTGCCAGCAACACCGATTCACTTCAGGTCACTAAGCATCTGGTACCGCCAAGCGGTGTCATAGGCTTTCGCGATGTAGAAAAACACCGTAAGACAAAATTCTTTATGCACGAAGGCATTCTTTATATATGATTCAAGAGCGAAAAGTTCGTCGTTCGTAGATCTCCCCAACCTGAAGCCTGCCTGGCAGCACTCGAGGAGACCGTTGTACTCCGCGAAGTACACGAGTCTTCTGTTGATCATCTCGAGAAGCTTGCACAGGCAGCTGGTCAGGGCAATGGGTCAATAGCTAGCAGGAGAGGAAGGGTCCTTTCCTTGTTTCAAGAATGCTACAACTATGGCCTCCCTCCAAGACTTTGGAAAGTGCCCCGAAAGAAATATCTTGTTGTAAAGGTGAAGGAGTGTAACAAGAATGTCTGCGTGTAAGTGTTGTATCATTGTATATGTGATGTTGTCTAGGCCTGGAGCTGAGGGTTTACAGGTACTCAGAGCACCCCTCAGCTCATGAAGCAAAAACTCGGAGTTATAGGATGTGGTGGATCTGGCGCTGTCATGTAAAGGCTTTTTTTCGGCTGAGACTGTGTTTCATGAAACGTTTTGTGTAGTGTGCTGAACTAGACACGTGTTGGAAGTGTGCGAGTGTGTCAGCCTGGTCTTCCAGTGTGTCCCCTGTTGTACAGACCAGGGGCAGGGTGTGTGTCTGTGGTCCTTTGAGTTTGCGTATACGTGTCAATACCTTGCGGGTGTCTGTGTATGAGTTTATAGATGTTATGAATGAGCGCCGACTATCTCTTTTTGCCTCACGGCGCACACGTTTTCCGAATGCCTCGGCCCGTTTGAACAAGAGGAGGTTTCCCGACGTGGGGTACCGACGGAGGATACCCCACGCCTTGTTCTGGGCCTATCGCGCTCGCCTACACTCGTCATTCCACCACGGCCTCGGCTGGTTGCGCGGGGCACCATACGCGTGGGGAATGGACTTTTCGGCGGCGTCGAGGATGTGCGCCGTGAGGAGTTTAGCGGCTTCATGTACGTGTAGGTGTCTTATGGTTGTGTAGAGTAGTTTCGATGTCTCTGTAAATGTGTTCCAGTTAGCTCGTGCTTCATGGAACCTATTATGGGAAGATCAACTGCTTGGGACTTTACCTGTACATGTTAGTGAGGTGGGGAAGTGGTCGCTGCCTAATGGGTCAGTGCCCACACCCCACTCGAGAAGAGGAAAGAGAACTGCGGAGCCAATAGCCAAGTCAACATATGAGTATGTGCTGTGTCAAATGTTATGGTATGTAGGCTTTTTATTGTTGAAAAGGCACGCTCTAGAGGATGTAAGAAAGCTCTTTATCAGGCGACCCCGGGAATCCGTACGAGAAGAGCCCCAAAGTGAATTGTGAGCATTAAGGTCGCCTGTTAAGATGAATGGTTCGGGCAGCTGGTCAACCAGCGCCTCGAAGTCAGAGGTCGAAAGTGCAAGATCAGGATGAATATGTATGGAGTATACCGTTATCAACCTATTAAATATTATTGTTCGAATTGCTACATCCTCAAGGACAGTGTTCCGAGTGACAATGTGGCAGGCTAAGGATTTCCAGGCAATTATGGCCACACCGCCAGAAGAGTGTGTGCAGCCATCCCTGTCCTTTCTGAAGACCATGTAACTATTCAAGAAATTTGTGTGCTTCGAATTCACATGTGTTTCCTGAACACACATTACACCTGGATGATTAGCAGCAGTATTTCGTATACATCGTCAAGATTCTTAAGAAGGCCTCTACAGTTCCATTGAATTTTCTCTTCCCATTATTTAGTGTGAGAGCTACTGGAGTGTGTATATTTATGTGTAGCCTTAAGGGGCTGTGACTCTCGCCTTTTTTGGCTTGTAGGGAGGCTTTCGCGTCGGGACGCGTTCCTTGCGGTGCACCGCAGACAAGAATTATCCGACGTCCATTTCATCCTCGGATGGCCTCGGAGCACCTGAGGGATCGGGCTCCATGGACGGCGGACCCTTTGGGGCGCGCTTTTCCTTGCCCGGAACCTCCGACGGTTTGAAAAACGGCTCGGATGGCGCAGGTGGTGTGGTGGGGGTGGGAGCTGCCGCTGGTTCCTCCATTTCCACCTCCGTGCCCTCGGATGTGGTTTGGGACAGTGGAGCGGAAGTGGAGGATGCAGCATCACTCCCACCAGATGTGGTTGTCTCCACAACCGCTGCTGGCTCAGCTAACGGTGCAGAGGCAGGTTGGGCCGCCAGAGGCAACCCGGTGGGGGGGCGGCGGCGGGACCAAGTTTGACTCGCGGTACTGGGTTCCCGCCGAAACCCGACGCCGCTCTGCCACCGGCGAGCTGCGTCGGCGCAGCTCCCCAAGGGGAAAGAGGCGAACCTCTTTCGCGCCTTAGGGAAGGTGACCTTTACATTGATGATTTGTTTTTCCTGTTTATATTTCTTACAAGTGCGGGACTATGCTGCGTGGGGCCCCTGGCAGTTGGCGCAGGTGAAAGTCTGGGTGTTGCAGTTTTCAGACAAAGGTCATGTTGGCCGCATTTTGCACAGGTAAGGCGGCCGCGACAGGAGTTGGAGCATTGCCCAAACCAATGGCACTTAAAACAGCGCCGCGGGTTCGGGATGTAAGGGCGGACCGGACATCGCACAAAGCCTGCATTGATGTATCCTGGAAGGCTCGACCTGTCAAAAGTTAAGATAAGGTGCTTTGTGGGTATTTGTTTGTCCTTTCTACGTATGTTTATGCGCTTGACCCCTGTTACGCCCTGACCTCGAAGGCCCTGCACCAGCTCGGCTTCAGTTTCGTTCAGTAGATGGGGATCGGAGATCACGCCCTGGGAGCTGTTTAAGCTGCGGTGGGGCGTGACCCTGATGTCAAGATCACCGATTCGGGTCTGGCTCAAGAGTTTTTCTGCCTGCTACTGTATGGTGACTTCGACCAGCAATTGTCCAGTTCTTTTTTTCTTGGCTTTGTACGCCTCCCCAATCATACTTGCCAGGAACTTCGATACCAAAAAGACGGACAATGAAACGACAGATCTTTGTGTCAGTTGACTCAATTACAAGAAAACGATGATAGTTGTTTACGGATTTTGTAAAGACAGTTGTTGAAAGAGGTGGAAATAAAACTTCAGTGCGGACCCTTTTCGGGGGCCGATCACGTTTGGTGGGGCATTTAAAATGTCATATAGCATAGTATAAAAGCAGGGAGACGGGGGTACTTTTTTCCGCAGCCTTACCCTGATAGCTGAGGAGGTCCCGGAGCTCGCTGCCTGGTAGACAGACAGGGAGCCCATCCGCCCGAGCTTGACCTAGGGTCCGACGGCCACCGTTTGAGGTTTCTACCCTTCACCATACAACACATCGCCACGGTTGTATCCAGCTTATGTTTGGGGGCTCTGGGTCCGCGGGGTCGCCAACGCCGTCACCAAGATTACTCAAGGTGCACCGCGCGAGGTTTTAGTGCAAAGGCGTGCGAGAAAACGTTGCCATAATTTTATTTGATGGAGACACGTCAATTGCACGTCCAAAAAAATCTGTTCGCTGTTACATGCGGAGGGTAGTGTGCCCTAGTTTCTTCTTATGAAACAATTTCCACCAATTTATTGCGCAAAACATTTTATTAAAGATGGAACAAAATTGCTAGCAATAATTTTTGCTTAAGCATAGGTAAACTGCGCGCACCGAGCAACAGCCAGCGCATCTGTAAAAACATTAGAAGCCACCGCTTCAAGCGACCTCCACGCCGGCGACGCGCCGCGTTTGCGCTGCCAATGCTATCATGTTTCTACAAACCGCGAGTTGACACTCCAGTCAGATGTCAGGCTGGTGTTACTCATGAATGTTGCTTCATGTGAAAACATTACCACTTAAACGCACCGTAATAAAGTTTACAAATCACTGTACAATCCGGAATACTCAACGCGACAGAAACGTCACTAGCTGAAACGACGAGGCGAACACCTAGTTACGAAAGAACGTTACATAACAGTTTTATACGCTTACCGAAAATGACCAGCAGTGGCCATGGAACCCGCCGCGGTGGCTCAGTGGCTAATGCGTTGCGCTGCTGAGCACGAGGTCGCGGGTTCGATTCCCGGCCGCGGCGGCCGCTTTTCTGATGGAGGCGAAAAGCAAAAACGCCCGTCTGTACGAGATTTCGGCGCACGATAAAGATCCCCAGGTGGTCAAAATTAATCCGGAGCCCTTCACTACGGCGCGCCTCATCGCCTGCGTTGCGTCGGCGCGTTAAACCCTACAATCAATCAAATCAGTGGCCATGGAATATTGAAAATTACAAAATTCAAACTGGGTTTTATGTGCCTTGACCTGGACAATGAAACGCGTAGGAAAATGCAATTTCTTTATGACACCACGGTACTCATTACGGCAACGGAAGTACAGGGGGGATTAAAAGAAATGCGAACAACGGAGCGCACAGCCTACAATGCATGCTGCACCGTCTGGCTGCAAAGTCTGTAAACTGTGCGCATGCGCACTTCTTCGAGAGCGTTTGAGAGTGTGGTCTACATTTATGGGAAATGCTTGATCAAGAAGCGACGCCGGTCTTTTATTTCGAGGCGCCTTTTCACGCTGCGTCGCCACTGAGCAGGATGATCGTTGAAGGGCATCGTGCTAGCTGCAATCAGCCTGCTGCGCGCTTGGCTCCCCAATGTAGTAGATAACATGAGGCTCAGTGGTGACAGAGTATAAAAAGACTCCTTAAAATAAATGACCGCCGTCGCTTCCCTATCAAGCATTTACCCTAACAGTAGGCCACACTCTCAAGCGCTCTGAAAGAACTACGCATGCGCGCAGTTTACTGACAGTGCAGCCAGACGGTGCGGCATGCATCGGAGGCTGCGTGCTCCGTTGTTCGTATTTCTTTTAATCCCCCCTGTACCTCACACGTGCAAGCCTTTTCAATTTTCGCCTGGATCCCAAAACGGCCGCCGCACAAGGAAACCGAATCCTCTCTATGAAGCACGTCAAATTTACCTTACGGCCCCGGGTATCGGAGAACGGTTTTGCGCGGTCTTCTTACGACGACGAAAAAGGCGTAATTTCATGGCCCTTACGAGTTGTCTGCAAACACTAATTCTTACAGTCTCCGCCCCCCACCCCTCGAAAAAAAAAAACAAGAAATCCAGGGTCTTACCTATCCTTTCGTGTTCAACCGGGCTAGGCCCGCAATACACCCACCAGCCGGCTTGCCATGGCGCCGCTGCTTGGCTTGCGTGACTGGTGCCCTAATAAACCCATCGCATTTGCAGTTGTTTCCACTGTTACACCGACCTCGAAACACACACTTGATGTCAGCGAAAGCGAAGGGGGTCAAGAAAGTGCGAACGCTCGGAACTAAGTATGAACTACACAGAGCAAGAGTCAAAGCGCGGGACCCCAACTTGCTCCGCGGTGAAATTACTCGCACGTGCGCGATAGAGACAAATCACCGAAGCACAACTCGCCGCGTTCGAACTTTTTTCCACTCCTACTGCGCATGTGCGCGCGAGATATTTTTGAATGTGTTTCGGCTTTCGCCGCGTCGTCGGTCCCGCGTCGTCGGCCACCGCGAAAGAAGCTCGCGGGCGATTGTGTGAGGAGGAATGCGCGCATGCGCCGCAAGCCAGACATATCGCTCGGAGCTTCACGATTGCCCCCCTTTGTTATTTTATTCCTGGAGTCAGGCTGTATGCTAGTTGGCGCAGAATATAAGCGTGATGCAACCACCTGACGTTTTGTGACGGAAAATAAGTGTGTCAGAGCCTCTTATATCACGGTATTGAGAATGCCCACCGCATTTAAATAGGACGCCATCCGGGACGCGACTAAGAGTGTAGGCAAGCCAAGTTTCGCAACGCCACCAATTTCAACTTCATTGACCAGAGCTCTGAGGTAGGCTTTGCAACGCAGCGCGTGACTCGCTATGTCGAGCTCCGCTGCCGGCACATGCGCTCTCCGCCGCCGCGTCGGCCCCTTCGACATGACTCGCCGCGTGCCTGGCTAACAGGAGTTCCCCACTCGCCTTGTCACTTCAAGCTCGTCCATGAATGGGAGTGAGGCCGGGCAATCTTCTCCCAGCGTTGAGCTAGAGCAGGAGAATTTGAGCTGTCACCGGCAAGCGACGTCCGACCACCCCGCGGATATCACCCGGTGAGCTGGTTCTCTGGGGAGGGTGCGGAATGCCAAGCGTACGCACTTGATGGTATACCGACCAAATAGCACGCCACGAAACGGCACGCGACAGAACAGCACCGACATAACAGCACGGCGTCAAAACAGCACACGATAAAACAGCACACCGCGAGAGCAGAGCACTGAAACAGCTAGGTGCGGTGGTGCAGCTAGGTAGTGCGGCATAGTGCACTCGCGGGCCGGGCTCGGGTCCGGCAGCACGTATTTCTCGGGCCCTGGCCGGGCCGGGCTCGGGCTTGAACCAAATTTTGAAACTCGGCAATCCTGTGCCGCAAATTCGAAATTGTTGACAACAAAGTTTTCTTGTTGACCTTTCCGGTTACGTGAAAGCAAAAAGAAACAAAGTGCAAATTTACTACGGCGCTGTTAAAAGATGTGATAAAAAAACGATTGAGCTTATAAAGCCTTCACATCAATAAAAAAAAAAGTCTCAGCCCCATCAGCATAGCGAGAGAAAGCGGGCCAGAGAACGAGGCACTCCAGTCACAGAGTACAACATGATTGTGTTTTCCCTCTGCTTTTCAAAATAAAACAGAGTAATATACGTGACCTGGTCTTCACACTATGTGCAGAGTTTGAAGAACAAATTTTTAAGGCAGAGCCCATTATTCCTGCGGGTGAGGTTTTTTAAAAACGATGAATAAATGCGAGAAAGAACAGAAGCGCAGATAAAATAATGCTGGCAACCTAACTAGAGGGAAAGACAAAAATGAAGTGATCAAACGGGACGCATCGTCAGCTCAAATTTAAACAAGTAGCGGATCAACGAAAGGTGCAAGATCTGTTAAAGAATTCCAAAATTAAAAAAAAAAATTATCCACTTGCTCGTAGCATTTAAGGTATCCTCGGTGTGCCTTGATTTCGAAGACTGGCAAATGAAGTGGCAAATGAAGTTCCACGACTACCGAAAATAGAGCTTTATTTGCTCAAAAAACAGCTTCATTTGGAGCGAAAGTTCGGTCCAAGTTTAAAGCAAATTTAAATCCAAATGATTCGTATTCGCTTTGTGCTGCGCTTTTTAGGTTAACAGCAGACTTCTTGGAGTCTATGATTATAGCCTCTCGGACCAGGGATGATGTTTACCAACTGTCTGGTGGACCCGGGCTTATTTTATAGAATGCTGCCGGGCTCGGGCCGGGCTCGGGCTAATACATTAGAAGTTTGTCGGGATTCGGCTGGGCTCGGGCTCACATTTTCAAAATATGTCGAGCTGGGGCCGGGCGGGGCTCGCATTTTAAAAATTTGTTGGGCCCGGGCAGGGTTCGGGCTAGAACAAAACGTTTTTCGGGAGAGCCGGCCCGATCAGGCCCGGGCCGTCCCTAGGTCCCGGCAGTCGTGTGCCGCAAGTTTCAAAATGTAGATGAGAAACATTCGGCTCATTGATCGTCTAGGTCAAATGAAAGCAAAAAAAGCGAATTGCAGTCACTGCGGCGCTGTAGAAAAAATAACAAAATGACGTATTGCACTTAAAAGGCCTACAAAAAAACGTATCGGCTCCATCAGCATAGTGGGAGAGATCGGGTCAGAAAACGAGTGCACTCTGGTAGTAGAGTACATACTGCAATTGTATTTTTCCTCTGTTTTCCTAACTAAAACAAAGAACTAACGTTGCCTGGAGTTTGCACTTTGTGCAGAACAGACCACCAAAGATAAGATACCTTTGGTCTTTCTCACACCTTTTGAGTAGAAAGCTCTGTGAGCACAGGAGGAACTTGGCTCTAGTTGGATAGACACCAGGTACAAACCGACAAGAAGCTTAGCGAATTAAATTGAGAGAAGTACAAGTTTAACTCTCGACAGAGTGTGCTACCGTCAAAACAAGTAGGAAGGAGAGTTCTTTAGGAAAGGAATTGAATGAAATAACGAAAGGTGGAATCTTTGTCCAAGAATTGCATAAATAAAAAATCAACTTTTCGCAGCATAATTTAATCGATCCTAAGTATCCCTTCAAGGCCAATTGCAACGAAAATTTCCCTGCCCCAACTTCTGTTTCAACGTGTGGTATATACCACTAAAGTCTCTTGTGAACTAATTTTAAGGTCGAAACACGGACAGTATTTTTATTAAAACCGTTGCGGCGAACTTCCGGATGTGGCGTTCCAGTCAGTACTACCGAGCGGCCGTCGCCTCTCCTCAGTAGCCCTGTTACGCGCGGCCTTACGCGAGCGAGCCGCGCAATTTGTGCATCTTGCATGAGTATTTGCTTTCACACGTTTCCGTGATGCGAGCAGCTGATGAAGCGCTGGGATTCCGAGGCGCCAAGAGCAAATTCAAAGACTGCCGTGGCCGATTGACGCGAGGCAATACACCGTCGGCGTGCGAGTATGGCAGTAGCATAACGGCTAATTTCGTGGTCGCGACGGCGGCAGCAGGTTCTCGGTCGACTCGACGGGCACGCGAGACGCGTGCACGGCCTACGCGAGGCGATACTCTGTTGGCGCGGCTGGTCGCTGCGTCGGCGCGCGAACGACTTTGCGGCGCACTGCACGGTCGCGGGATAAACGGGACCGGAACAAATGGCCCCGGAACTTATGGTTCCGGAACTAATGGTTCCAGAACAAATGGTCCCAACTTCAAACTAGGAAAAAATGGTCCCACCACTTGCACCTATGCATGAGTGCCTGAATGAGGGAAAGAAGGGGGTCAGTGTGGTAATGTTTGTATGTTTGCATTTGTGCACGATGTATTTTGCATCTGTTCATGTGTATTATATTGCCTAAGGCTGAATTTATATGACTTAAATGCGGTATACAATTTTTTTGTCGCACGTGTAAGTCCTCGCTTGCTCCCTTTGCTTGCCTTTTTTTGTTATTGCGAATACCAGGAAAACCAGTGGCAGACATTTCAGTCAAAATATGCGGGTACTAAGCTGCCCTCGGCCCGTGTTTAAAGTGAGTACAATGACGGGCTGTCATAATTTTCTTCATAAAGGCAGTTTTCTTATAAAGCGGAGAAACACAACTGTTTAAGTTAAGCTGGTTGATGGGCAAAATCGCAAGGATACAAAATTTTATTAACGTTTGAGAAGCTAGGCCCACTCGAGCCTGTGCGTTGAGCCGATTTACAGTGAAGGGAATATTTAGGTTATGTAAAGTAGTAGAAATGTGAGTGGGCCGGTCCTGCTGACGTTCAGTCAACATAGAGCTGTACTGGTGCGTTACGCTCGCCGATCTGTCGCTATTTTGAAAAAGAACGTTACTCGATGAATGGTTTATTGCTTTAGCAAAGCTGCGTTAGTATGCTCACCACCTGATATGCTTCGATATCTGCAGTTCAAAACGAGCGAAGCGACAGTAATCAAGATTTTGGACCTCGATAATTTTGCAGCTTAGAAACTTGTTTTTCTTCGAAAATAGGCATTACTTTACTATTATCACGCCTTTTCTTTTGCTGCAAGGGTTAGAAGAGTGCTGGCTAACACGCTTTGTTCATTTTGCCGCCGTGTTGCGGGAGCGTAAAGTCGTGCTTACGGCAGCAGGTGAGCTCATACTCGAAGTTTGTCACCCACCATTGAAACTTCATTTTTCGCAACTGCGTTTGAGCACAAATGTGTGCATTTTTTTCCCACAAACGCAGAAGCATGTTTTCGCTCGTCTAGCCGGCGTCTGTACGCTGCCAAAAATTACGAGAACCAAAGACAGTCACACGTCATGGTTCGATGAAAAGCAAACGATTGCTGCAGGTTGATGAACCACCGCCGGCCGACTACCCCCTTCGCGACGCCCCATAAAAAGCAAAGGTCAAAACAAGAAGACTCGCTTCGGTAGCATTTTTCTTTGCTTGAGACATCTCTCATTGCCGTCTTTAGAAGAAATTGGCCGTGGTGCTGACGGTCGCGACAGCCTGGCTTGACCAGCGGCTCAGCGGATGCTTGCTATCAGACGACCACATATCTCGACACTGTGCTGTCACCACCCTCGCTTACTAGCGGCGTCTCACGACAAGTGCGGCTTCGTAGAACACAGCCGGACTCACAAACAACCAAAGGATCGAAAACCGAGAAAATTAAAATATTACAAAAATCAAATACCGAAAGAGAGAGAGAAGTCATAAGTAAGACTGTTCGTCTTGTACGTATAAACAACGCGACGACTAAAATAAAAAAGGCCGGAGGAGAACGGCGTAAATACGAATAAAAAAAATTTCCAAAAAGGGCCAATCGTGTAATGAATGCGCTGAACTTGCACAAAAATGCGTGGTTGGCAGAAATACCGCGTTTACTCGTTCTAATAGCGCAAATTGAACTAACCGGTTTACGAAATATGCAAAAACAAAGAAAACAAAAATAAACAAACCTAAGAAATTATAAACTGCACTCCAGCAAAATACAGCAAATTTAAACAGAAATTCCACGTGGAGTTTTATAGACTATTTTGCCCGAAGATGTGCCTGGGACCATTTTTTCCGGGGCCATAAGTTCCAGGGCCATAAGTTCCGAGATCATTTGTTCCTACTTTCGAGTTGGGAGTGTTTGTTCCGGGATCATAGGTTCCGGGATCATTTGTTCCGGGAAGATTTGTTCCTACACCCTGATAAAGCGCGTACGGGTCGGGAAACGAACGTTCGTTTTATGTTTACACCCTTTCTTCTCATTTTAATTTACGGTACAGGCTGCCACCCCCACCCCCCCTTTACTCCCCCCCCACCCCCTTCCGTCTTCAAGTTTCACTCTCTGCCAGACTTCTTTTTCAGTCATGTTATTTTCGGTTTCCCCTGAAAATATCACACGCCTAGCAAAGTTCATGGTCTCCGGAGCGTAACCGCATAGATGCATGAAAAAGCTACACATTCACCATGAGCTCACACAACCTCTCTAACGCGCAACAAAAACCCACCCAAACAGCCCCTGAACATACAAGGACTGAAATTGTCGGCCCCTTTCTGCCCCTTCAGGAACAAACTTGCTCGCTACATCCTTCCCCGCGCCGCGGTCGAACAGACGGCTCCCCCTCTCCAGGAATCGTTTCTTCTTGGCTCTCGGGCGCCCCATCAACAATTAAAGCGCTGGACACATGTACGATTTGTACACGCGATTCGCATGCGACTGATCGTCACGACTGTCACCACGACTAGTCGTACGCGTGAATTTGAGACACATGACCCGATGCGTGCATGCGATGCGTCGTCGGCGTCGCTCCGCCCACCGTTTTTGCTCCATGGTCAACTACGACTATCGCTGAGCTGAATTTGTAGATTCCGCGCGTTTAATCGCAAAAAATGGATAAAGCAGGCAATCGTGAAGCGTTTCCTGCCTTCGGAAACAGTTCGCGCACACGCCGGCCGCACCTGCCAGCTCGGACACTCAGCGGCTCGAACCGGCGCAGACCACGGTAGCAACCGCTTGTCGCTGCTCTTCTGAATCAATCTGGTCGTTAAAATGAAGTTCCACATGCGAGAAAGTAGGTGTTAGTGTGGTGAAAAATTGTACTTGGGATTGTTATCAGGGCTTATTTTAAAAGCGGCGATCAGATATCTGCCGCGATGCAAGCGTATACGCTGACCGGCCCCCGCGGCGCGCGGCGGGCGGTGCGCCGACCGGTCGAGAGATGGCAATACCTGCGCGGAAGCATCGAAACAGGCTACGCAGATGTTCAACTACGACGATCGCTGAGCTGAATTTGTAGATTCCGCGCGTTTGTTCGCAAGAAATTGATAAAGCAGGCAATCGCGAAGTGTTTTCTGCCTTCGGAAACAGTCCGCGCACACGCCGGTCGCGCCTGCCAGCTCGGCACACTCAGCGGCTCGAACCGGCGCAGACCACGGTAGCAACCGCGCTTGTCGCTGCTCTTCTGAATCAATCTGATCGCTAAAACGTTCCACATGCGAGAAAGTAGGTGTTAGTGTGGTGAAAAATTGTGCTTGGGATTGTTATCAGGGCTTATTTTAAAAGCGGCGATCAGATATCTGCCGCGATGCAAGCGCGGCGGACGGTGCGCCAACCGGTCGAGAGATGGCAATACCTGCGCGGAAACATCGAAACAGGCTACGCAGATGTTCAACTACGACGATCGCTGAGCTGAATTTGTAGATTCCGCGCGTTTGTTTGCAAGAAATTGATAAAGCAGGCAATCGCGAAGTGTTTTCTGCCTTCGGAAACAGTCCGCGCACACGCCGGTCGCGCCTGCCAGCTCGGCACACTCAGCGGCTCGAACCGGCGCAGACCACGGTAGCAACCGCGCTTGTCGCTGCTCTTCTGAATCAATCTGATCGCTAAAAAGAAGTAGCTTATGCGAGAAAAGGGATGATAGTGTGGTGAAAAGTTGTGTTACGGATTGTCATTCGCAGTTACACAGATAGCGGCAATCAAATATCCGCCAGGATGCTAAGCCTAGAGTTTCCAACACCCGAGCCGACCAGAGCAACGCACGCCGGTTGCGGGGTGTTGGGGCTCAGCGGGCTCTCATTGGCTGTGGCCTCACGACGATTGCAACGATGGCACGACTGCATCTGGCTTGCCAGACGCACGTCGTGAGCCTCCTCCGACCAGCGATCGACGCCAAAACGGGTCCTAACGATCAATCGTAACGATCAGTCGCATGCGAATCGCGGTTACCAGTCGTACATGTGTCCAGCGCTTTACTCTTCAAGTCGCGCATATCATGGGCAACCCAGGCGTCCCTCGCGTTCTTCTATTGGAAGAGAATAACAATTTGATAGGCTGGTTCAGCGAGAGCTGCAACAGTCGTCTTCAAGTTTTCTATGCACGGTTTACGCATTGGAGAACCACAAGTGACACCCCCCTCCCCACCAAGCGGAGTGATACTCGGTGCCCTCACACCAACCCTTTTTAGAGTCGCCAATGCAAGAACGATCGTTGATTAGTTTTTAAGTAGAACCAGAGTACTTCAATGCTTGAACGACTCTGATAGAACCGACAGCGAATGCTGCGAAGATGAGATTGATAGAGAAAATATTGAAAAGGGAATCTTTTTTTTTCGCGGCAGTGTGGCTGGGGGGGGGGGGGGGGAGAAAGGGAAGGAGAGGTAGTAGTGGACTAGAAGTGAAGTTGGTTGAAATGAAATCAAAGCGCTTCAGTAACACTGAGATTAAAAGATCATGGCTGTTCACATAAAAGATCATGGCTGTTCACATAGATTCTAAAGTAAAAAGAACGTTGAACGGAAGTAATTAACGTTAGTGTTTATTATTTACTATTAACATTGGGTTTTACGCGCTCATGCTCTGCCTCGGGTTACAGTTCATTTCCGTGCAATGTGGCCCAAACACAACTCTCGAACGTTAAAAATCATATCGTCGGATGAAATTTCATACTAAAGTAAAAATAATGTCTGGTATATCCCCCGAACCGAAATGTCTGCACCGAGGCGTGCATTGAAAGGTGCGTGCACCGAAGTGTCCGTGCACCGAAATTTCCGCACCGAAACGTCCGGCACCGACATTTCCTACACCGAATTGTCCGGATTACGGCTGGAGGGCCCGTTCTTGCTTATTTCCCGTCATTTTCATCACTTCAATTAGCGGGTGATACATACACATGTTCGCCGGGTCAAGAAGCGGCTGCGTTGATTTAATCGCATCATATTTATTTGTGTTACCCTGAGGGCCCGAGGGTGTTACAGAGTGGACTGGGAAATACACAATAATACAGACAAAAGCAGTGAAACAACAATAATAAACATTACAAATAACAGCTTGTTATGAAAAACGGCTGGCTATGGCTTAACGAAAATCAACCTCATTGCAGATTTCAGCTACGGAACGAGGAAGGCGATTCCAACTTGCACAAGTGCTGCGGACAAAGGAACCCTGCAACACGTTTGTGCGACACGATGGAACGTGAACTTTGTGCTCATTCAAGTATCGTTCACGTTTTCCTTTTTGTACGGATTCCGTGACAACACGTGAGGGACCGTAGAACTCGTTCCGGCTTCACCGACGATGCAGACGAGATTTTACTCTCCGGCTCATGATATCATGACTGCGTGTGGCATCACTCGTTTGCGTATATTGCAAGGCGGAAACGTATACAGTCGACGTCAACTACTCTCTGGTCAACGTCTTCGTCTCCACTCCTATTTTCCCACCGCATCAGGTTTTTCCCATTCGAAAGAACAAACAATGATCACCCACGCCAATGCAATGACGACCGTCAGTGGACCGCGGGGCGCGCGGCACTCCTTCCTCAGAATTTTGGGTTCCTCGACCTTTCCCCCCGCGAGCGGAGGCAAGCCGGTGCGAGTCGAAAGTTGGGCGAGCCTAAAGTGTCCTGCACAATAGCGCCTCAATTATTTCCTTCGCGCTCTCTGGAAGCCACCTACTCTCTCTCCTCCCCCTCCCCCATCCCTTTCATCTACGGCGTTCCTGGCACGAAAAACCTATGAAGACTTTCACAGGTACTACGAAAGCATACGCGCAGACTAAGGCGAAACAAATGCATAATTGGCAGAGCTGACACCTTTAATCTTTATAACAGTGTAACTGAAGACAGTTGGTCCAATGAAGGTTTGAACACCCAAGAATAGGAAGAACAAACTAACAAAATTTACTTGAAATAGAAAAGACCGGAAAATAACATTGAAAACATGATTAAAAATTAAAAATAGCGAAACTATAATTGCGCGTGTCTTTTTGAAACCATGTCTTCTGCGATCATTTAATGAGCATCGCTCGTCGATCCTTTTTCATTGATTAACCTTTTTATAGCCTTTTCAACACGCACTCACTTCAATTAAGCATGCCGTGGCGCCATATTACTCAGCTGTTGTCGCAGGTTTCTCGAAGTGCAAAAAGATTACTGTCCCTGATATTCGAAAAAAAAATTGTTTTGAAGTCGTTACAAGAAATGAGGAAAAAAGAACGCGATGATACTGTCGCTGATTTCTTCTATAAAATAAGTCACTAAAAGCAGTCCCTAGAAAAAAAATTTAAATAAAATTCACTGAAAGCTACAAATGTTTTGGCTCATATCCCGCAAATATGCATTCTTGGCGAGGCCGCATAGTCATCTGCTGGCCTAAATAACGCAGAATTGCGAGCAAGCAAATCTGTAAAAATAGTTACGAATCGTTTGCTTGCTCTGTGTAACCATACTCCAAGCTACTCTAACCTGTGAATAAATCAAATGCAAAGAAATCAATCGTAAACGCCCACTTTCTTCATTTCAACCAGAGAAAGCTTTGTGTTTCAGCCATATTTCTTGTTAGATGACAGTGGCAGAGCATTTTAAAGGCACCTATTGAAACAAGGCGCACATTTTGGCCACGCTCAGAAAAGGCATGCAACTATCCCACAGAAGCCCAAAGAACCCTTCAAGGTATAAATTTATTTTCCAAGAAATAAATGAGCTGTATGCATGGGTAGCTACAGTGTACAACAAAATCAGAACACACTAGATTGCTGTCGAAATACCAACTTTAAAGGCAGTAAACCTGAACATATATATTCAACAACCTCGCTTATTTTTTGGCTATCCACGCATAAGACCTTTCTCCGCGTGTGTAGGATTTAATTCAACGAAACGTCTTGAAAGAATGCCCCATCTACCAAACGCTGTTAGATAAAGAGGCATTTATGAGGTGCGGTTTATTTCAGCGCCTGGACTGATTGTAGGCTTATTTGTTTTAAACCGCCGCTATAGTTCCATATACATGGTGGAAGGGTTGCGCCTTGAATATCAGCTCTGCAAGAATGATTTGCGTTACAATTGAATAACTACATTGTTTCCGCAGTGTCTGCGAATATACAGTTTGTTTGCAACCTGATACATTGTATGTAATTTATGGTAGGTTGGAACGAAGGGTCTGATTCTGTTTTATTGGCCATCACTGCTCCGTATATTCAGCCAATCATCAGTCACTACGTCATCGTACTAGGTTATGCGTATGTGCGTGATGTTTTTTTAGGGGCGAAGCCACTTACGGGTTGTCATTGTGGTCGTTGTAGTCATGGTACCAAAACCCCGGGACACTCGTTTTCCAGCGCTCCGCGCTAGAACGTTTCATTTCGGTGGGCAGAAAGCGCGTACTAAAAGAACACACCGGGACAGTCGTTTTCCAACGCCTCGCGCTGGAACGCTTCGTGCTACAAATACACGAGACTTTCAGCAAAGCTGTATACCTCTGGGCCCCCAACGGTTTCATCTCCGTGGTCAAAAACGCAAGAGCGCCAACAATGCAATTATACACTGCATGCTTCACTGCATACACTGCATTTTTGTGATGGTCTGGGATTTTCTTTATTCTTTCAAAAACACTGTTCGCTATCATACTCAAACTTAGTATGTTGGTTGTTGTAACGTCTGTATTCTTGTATCTAGCGAAATTGAATTTCTCAATCTTTTGCAATGTACAGTCTCGGAAACATCATATTGTTTATATTCTATATATTTTGACACTGCAGGTTTATGTAGAGTAAGCCATACCATGTATTGCATCGTGTGCCTCAGATGATTTGATTTTGATTGTAGGGTTTAACGTGCCGATGCAACACAGGCGATGAGGCACGCCGTAGTGGAGGGCTCCGGATTAATTTTGACCACCTGAGGATCTTTAACGTGCGCCGAAATCTCGTACACACGGGCGTTTTTGCTTTTCGCCTCCATTAGAAAAGCGGCCGCCGCGGCCGGGAATCGAACCCGCGACCTCGTGCTCAGCAGCGCAACGCCGTGTGCCTCAGTCAAGCTATCTTCAGAGCTTTATGCCTAGAAACCATCTAAGTCTTTTAAAAAATAGGTAAGTAGCTCGGTTAACTGGTTTATTCATAGGAAGGGTTGGATGCCAGTAAACCCCGGCTAGTCCCTTTCACTGAATGAAGTGCCATAGACCCGGTTAAACAAATCACACGTACACGACAAAGTCGACAAGGTTCCTAAGGTCTAGTTGGACCTCCTGGTCGTTTTCAGAAATTCGTGGTGAAAGGCTTACACTATCCGTTAATATTTTGAATGGATACCTGTTGAGATAAAGAACGCATTTAAGGCACGGACAACCCTATTTTGACGGCCAGCGTCAGGCCATATACGTAATAGTTTCTTGACCCACCGTAATATGGTTAGTTACTGCTATAGTTCGTGTCACAGTTCACGCCTTAGCTTAAGTATATTGGGAACCTATTACGCTGAAAATATCGTCCTTGTGCTCTCCGGATGGGCAGGATGATGGACTTACATAGTGATTTTAACGGCAGAGCTGGTTAAGCCGAGCTTTGTCCGTCAGTCGCACCAAAAACCTCGAAGCATGCGAAATAATTGTGGTTAGGGAGGCCCCGAGAATCGAACCCCGGCCATTACGCCGAGAAACTGGCAACCTAACACTGTGCCACCCATAGGCCGATGGGAACGGCGGTAGCGGCGGCAGTGAACACCATAACAAATATTGTAAAGGAAAAACGCTGCCCGTAATTGGAATCGAACATGGGTCCCTTCGAGTTATTGGATACCGGTTGAGCTCTCATTGCTTTCTGGGAGCACAGCATTTCCTATTGGGTTCTTAGCGAGAGCGTTGACTTTAGACTCGGCCTTCAGTTCTAGCACGTGCTAGCGAGATCCAGTTTGGGAGAGATGTGAAAGCCTGCGGATGGAACGATCCGGGCCTGCCAGTCTTAAATAGCTTTTAGCGGCAAGTTCGGAAATACATGTGAGATGCAACAGCCTGGTCTCCGACAAAGGGAGTGGTTGCCAGCTCTACTTTTTCTCCTGCCTTGCACCACTAGTGCAAGTTGCGCCATTTTTTAACAATAAACATTTGTGTACGCAATGCCCAGTAGCATGAAATGGAAGAGATATTCCACATTTCGTGGCAGCTCCACAGTCAATCGGAACTGTAAGGGATTCTCAAGTCAATAGCTGGTTGTTATTATCATTATATTAATATTATTATTATTATTATAGTTTCTGGACCCACCATGATATGGTTAGTTACTGCTATACTGCGTGGCAGAGTTCACGCATTAGCTTAAGTATATTGGGAACCTAATACGCTGAAAACATCGTCCTTGTGCTCTCCGGATGCGCAGGATGATGGACTTACATAGTGATTTTAACGGCAGAGCTGTTTCAGCCGAGCTTTGTCCGTCAGTCGCACCAAAAACCTCGAAGCATGCGAAATAATTGTGGTTAGGTCCTCTTCATGAATCCATGCTACACACATCTGAAACATCTAATAATAATCCACCCGGATGCGCCTAAACATTCTCTATCAAAACGTTCGTGGCCTACGGACAAAGGCTAGTGAGTTTTTTTATTCTCTATCTTCATCCGATTTTCATATTATTATTCTTACGGAAACCTGGCTTGAACCAGATATTGCCTCCGGGGACTATTTTACCGAAAATTTTAATGTTTACCTCAGTGACCGGGACTGTACAAAAGGTAAAAGTTTTGGGTGGGGGTGTTCTCATAGCTGTGGATCGTTCTATTACTTCCTTGAGGCGCAGAGATATCGAAACTGTGGATGAATCTGTCTGGGTTGAATTATGCTGCCCAGGTAAGCGGAATATATTACTTTCTACATTTTACTTTTCGCCAAATGTTCATCCACATGAGTATGAGTCAGGCATTTTGGCCATCGAAAACGTCGTCACCTCAAATCCCCGTCGTGACTTCTGTATCGCTGGCGATTTTAACGCACCTGGTATTGACTGGTTGGATGGTACCGTCCAGCATCAATACCACTATGCCATAAGGAAAGGCACCTGCCTTCTCGACTTCATTTCTTTTACTGACCTCCAGCAAAAAAATGGTGTAAAAAAATGCAACGGAAACACGCTTGACCTTTGCTTTTCCAATCTTCATTTTCTCAGAGCTTCCAAGTCCGACTTTCATCTTGTGTGTCCTGACAAGTATCATCCCCCCTTGCATCTTTCTTTACCGTGATCCCCTCAGTTCATTCGCTCCTGTCCATCTGATCGTCCTGCCTTTAACTTTGCCGCTGGGGACTACGTAGGTTTTTATAATTATCTGTCGGAGTTTGATTGGTCTGAAGTTTTGAACGCTGGAAAATTTGACGAGCAAGTCGAGCAATTTTCTTCTATTATGCAAGAAGGTATGCGCAGATTCATCCCGCTAAGCGGCCCAGGAACTCTAAATACCCCGCTTGGTTTTCAGGTGAGCTCCGCGTGGCCTTGAAACATAAGAAGCGTGCCCATCGGAAGGCACGGCGGACAAATAGTGAGTCATGGCAACAGCAATTTGTCTATTACAGGTCTTTGTGCAAAGTGCTCTATAAGCGGGATCGGTTACTGTACATCTCTGCTGTTGAAAATGATGCTACGCGGAGTAGCAAATGCTTCTGGCAGTACGTCCGTTTTCGCTCCGGCACGAAGAGCCGAGAACACATCAGCCTTCTCGATGAAAAGGGAAATGATATCGCTTCTGTTGCCGATGCATTTGCTGAGCACTTCAGTTCAGTATTTGGACCCAATACCTCTCCCGCGCCCGCGAACTGTCTTCTTCGAGTTTCTGTATCACCCTTATATGCGAAGAAGTCGTTCTCAAGGCACTCAAACAGCTAAAGCCATCTCTTTCCTCTGGTCTGGATGGAATTCCCTCTGCACTACTAAAAGCTTACGGGGTCATACTAGCTCCGATTCTCGCTTCTATATTTAACAACTGTATAAAATTATCTACGTTTCCCCGCCTTTGGAAAGTCGCGCGTATTGTTCCTGTGTTTACGTCTGGTGTGAAAACAAAGGTAGAAAACTACAGGCCAATTTCTATCCTCTGCTCGGCAAGCAAACTGTTCGAATGAATTTTGCACGTAATTTTGTCGAGTAGTGTAAAAAACATCCTTCTTCCAGAACAACACGGTTTTTTATCTGGCCGTTCAACTACTACAAACCTTGTGTCTTTTATGTCCTTTGCCTCGGAAGCTGTGCATGGACGGGGTCAGCTCGATACCGTGTACTGTGACCTCTGCAAAGCGTTTGACGAAGTTGACCATTCTTTACTTCTGCATAAAATGTCTACTTATAACATTCCCATTTGCTTCGTGGAGTTACTCAGCAGCTATCTTAATAATAGGTCATGTTTTCTCTCTGTTAATGATAAAGAATCTGCTGCCTACTATGCTTCCAGTGGTGTGCCTCAGGGATCTGTTCTGGGGCCCCTTCTGTTTTCTTTGTTTGTTAATGGCGTCTCAGCCTCTATAAACCACTCTTGTTTTCTGTTATATGCTGATGACATCAAAATATTTAAAGAAGTTACTAGCGCTGAAGATTGCATAGCTCTTCAATCTGATGTGGATGCTTTTAGCAACTGGTGCTCCGCGAACAAACTTGCTCTTAGTGGCACTAAAACGAAGGTTATGTCCTACACTCGTAAAACAAACCCCATTATTTATCCGTACGTTGTGAAAAGTGTGCCACTACCACGTGTGTTGAAAATATCTGACCTTGGAGTGGTATTTGACAGTGCGCTAAACTTTTCTGCTCATGTGGATTCTATTTCTAAGCGTGCCCTTCGCCGCTTGGGGTTTGTCTGTCGAATATCAAGAGAATTCAGCAACCCTGTCTCACTACTAAAGCTTTATTTGTCTGTTGTCCGCCCTATTTTAGAATATGCCTCTGTTGTTTGGAACGGCACGTGCCAGTCGAACGGTAATATACTTGACAAAGTGCAAAATGAGTTCATTTCTATCCACAAACATCGTTTCTCCCGCCACAGTGGCAATGGTTCAGACTTTTTTACTTCTAATCCTCTCCAAAGTTTGAAGTCAAGACGAACCAATGCTGACCTAATTTTTTTATTTAAACTTGTACACGGCATTATTTCTTGTTCGGAGTTTCTTGCAAATGTAAATCTTAGAGTACAGTCGAAACTTACCCGTAAGTCTCCTATACTTCGTACCCGTAAGACATGCAATGGACACTGCACATTGTACCGCCTTCAAGAAACATACAATATCTACTCCCATAATATTGACCTGTTTCATACACCCCTTCGGTCTTACATGTGCGACCTTCTGATTTCTGTCTCTCCCTGACTTGGTTTCGTGGTTTCGACCAGTTTTAATTCTATTTTCATTGCCCTATTTCCGTTTATGTTGCTCGCCTTTGTTACTGTTCCTACTCATATATATCTGCCCGTTTGTATTGTCAAATTTTTATGACACTGTGTTTTATCGTCTCGTGATTGTTCAAACTTTAGTGTGCCGAAATCAGTGATTTTGTTAAATGACCTTTATTCTTCATTCTAGTTTTTTTCTTCGCTTGTGTTTGTTGTTCTTTTCACGCGTGGATGTATTTGTGTCGTCGTCTGTCTTTTTCTTAAGTGCGCCAGAACGAAGGCTACGGCTGTACCTGGGCACTATAATAAAGAGATTGTTTGATTGATTGTTTGATTGATTGATTGATTATTATTATTATTAATATTATTATTATCATTATTATGGTTTTCTGTGTTGTGTTGTCTTGATTTTAGTTTGTTTTTATGAATGTTTGTATATGGTGTACCAGTACCAAGACCCTAGGATTGTTCCTGGCACCGAAAATAAAGGTTGATTGATTGATTGACTATTATTATTATTATTATTATTATTATTTTCCAAGTGGTGCTCAGACAATAGATTAAATCTTAACTCTACAAAAACAAAGGTCATGTCTTATAGCAGGAAAACGAACCGCACTTTATTTTGCTACAGTATTAACGGCGGTTACTTGTCTAGAGTTGAAGAGATCAGAGACCTCGGCGTGCTTTTCGACAGTGCCTTAACTTTCTCACCTCATGTCACTCAACTTACTAGGCGGGCGCTACGCTCTCTTGGGGCTGTTTGCAGGTTTTCTCGAGAATTCCGGTTTCCTTCTTCATTCCTAAAACTATTCAGAACGCTTTGTATTCCGCAACTAGAATATGCTTCTGTCGTTTGGAATGGAACCTGTAGTTCCAACTGTCAACGTATAGAGCGTGTACAAACCACATTTTCATCAATATTTAGGCATCGTTTTCCTTCGGAGCCTATCCCTATAACTGTTTCTCTAAGTTCCCGGCGGACCCACTCAGACCTTCTTTTCATGTACAAATTGCTTCATGGTATTATTTTATGCCCGGAACTACTTGAATCAATCAGTTTTCGCGTTCCACAAAAAGCTACAAGGCTCGCCCACCCTTTTAAAGCAGCTGGAGCTCTCAGCACACGTTCTCCTCTTCAAAGGATGCAGCATCTGCATAATGTTCACTCCGAGAAGCTCGATATCTTTCAGTGTCCTCTTCGGGAGTTTTTGGCCGGGTTGTCAGCTCTGACACACTAGGTTCATCTTGGCAGTGCTCTTTTTCTTCACTTATCGTCCTGACGTGTGCATTGACTTCACCGAGCTTGTTCTTGTTCCTGGTTATTCGTGTATTGTGCTGATACTGTGACTGTAATTATCGTAGAATTTTTCTTTTTCTGCCGTTTTTATCATTAAAAGTTGCCATATTCAGTTCATGCGTCCATTTGAAACTGAAAATGTACGCTTCCCGAATCTTGTAAAAACTTTCTTCTTTTCACTCACCCTTCCGCATAGTTACGCTTATTGTAAGATGTCTTCTTGCAATCGACCAGACATTACAGTTTCTATTGATTGTGTAATGTTGCCTAAAATTACACTATGGTATTTTTATTCTTCTTTGAAGTTGTAGTTTCTTCTTATTTTTTGCTCACTCACTGTTCTTTTGCCAGCTGTTGATGCATTTCATTGCTGTCTTATACCTTTTCTGTGCGCCAGCACGACTTGATTGTGTAAAGTCGGTTGGATTGCACTATTTTATTACTAATCTTCTTTGCCGTTTTTTGTAGGTCTTTCTTTCTTTCCTTTTTTTTTTGCTCACTGAGTGTTTATTAGCAAATTGTCGATGTACTACAGTGCTGCATTTTCCCCTTTGAGTGCTCCAGCATGAAGGCCTCCGCTGTTCCTGGGCACTATAATAAAGATTGATTGATTGATTGATTGATTATTATTATTATTATTATCATGGTCTGCCGGATGTCTAAAGAATTCCGTAGTGCAAAGTCGTTCCTGAAGCTGTACTCCACTGTCTGTCGTCCCGTGCTGGAATATGCCTCGGTTGTTTGGAATGGTACATGCAAATCTAACAGCAGGGCCATTGATAAAGTGCAGGATAAGCTGCTGTCCATACTTAGACATCGCTTCCCTCACGAGTATCACCGTCTTGACTCTGGACCACGGTACTTGCAAGTGCTGCCTGAGCTAAAGGCTAGGCGCGATACAGCTGGCCTCTTATTTCTTTTTAAGCTCATACATGGACAAATTAGCAGTGCGCAACTGCTTTCGGAGCTCCAGCTAAGAGTGCCTATTAAACCACAAGAAAATGTCATCCTTTTCGTACTCTCAGCTCCTGTAACCGACATTGCCCGCTGTACAGGCTGCAGAGCACGTGCAACTTCTACTCTGCAGACGTAGATATTTTTAACAGCTCCCTCAATCAGTTCAGTTCAGACACTTCCAGAATTCTCATTCGCTAATATGCTCCCTCTTATTGTCTTACATGGAACTATATGGAATATTTCTTTGCTCAGTCATACTGAATGGATCTTGTTCTAGTTATAGTAACTTCTTTTTAAGTGCGAATGCACTTTATAGGCGACCCCGAACCTTCCGCCGTCCGCATAGCAACAGCTGCGGGTGCGCGCGCTTTTCGTCTTCCTTAGCAACGGGGGGAGATGGGCGCGCGCTGCCTGGCCTCTGACATGGCACATACCCACGTGGGAGATTGGCCAGGAATAAGTGCGAATGCACTTCTTAAGCGAGCCTGAATCGTCGCGCTCGCATAGCGCCTCCTCTCCCCCCTCGCCTACTCTCCTAAAGCCCCTTTACTACTCTCCAGCTCGCAACACCCTCTCTCGGCGTGCCAGCCAGGCCACTACACTATATAAAAAAACCAGCATCCGGCGCCAGGTTTCGATCTGCGGACTTTGCGGCCGCAGCGCGACGCTCTACCGATTAAGCCACGGACGCGACGTTGATATCAGTGTTAGTAACGCGCCTTATATCTTTAACGCATTCAAACTACGTCGTCAGCGGCGTGCGTTGGCGACTCGGCGTTATAGCGGCTTGATAACTGCGTGGTGTACACGTGATACTACAAACCCGCTAGTTCTGCATTCTCTCACGTGACTGCGCCTCCTCTCCGTTCACTCCGGTCGGCGCTTCGCAGCTGCGGTGCGCTGCGGTGCGGTGCGCTCCTCCTCTCGAACATACACGTTAATTCACTAAGATTTCAGCAGAGGGACAAACGAGGCGTGTTAAGCCGAACGTGATCACGAGGGGGTGTTAATGTAACTAACGGGCAAAATGCCACCAAACTTCAACAAACTCCCCCTCATAGCATCACCCCGTGCTTCGCACTTCCTCATACTCCCCTTCGGGGAAATGCGGGGGAATTTTTACCTGCTTGTCTTACTGTATAGAGAGTATGCTGTTTATATGACTCTTTTGTTGTTTTCCATTTTATGGATTCCTGTTATAATAAGGTTACACGATTATCTGTAGTGTGCAGATGTTCTGTTTCATCGGTAGATGTAATTACCAATTCTGTTGTATCCTGTCAGTTTTGTTTGTGTTCATTGCATGTAGTGTATACGCTATCTACGTTTCGTAGTGATTTGTACGGTATACTTTCTAATATACCCGTAAAACTCCGCGTATAATACTAGGTTTTTTTCCAACTTTTACTATGTAAAATTTGTGCCTCGCATTATATGCGGATACCAAAGTTTTCAGCCGAAAATTTGCACTTTCGGTTTCGGTTTCAGCGGACGGTGGGACTACTTGCGGTGGCGTTAGCTGGCTGCTGCTTCTCTCAGCCGGTGCCATTTTGATTGTTTTGACCACGCGAAGGATCGGCACGTTCACAAGTCTATCACGATGTCGGGTGCACGAAGGCAGTATTCAGCGGCAATTAAAAGAAAAACTATTTTATGTGACGAGACCATCAGGAATTGCGCCGCAGGGCGGCAGTTCGGCGTCACCGAAGGCAGCATTCGAGGGTGGAGAAAGCAACTGGTGCTTGACTGCACAAAGTCTGTGTGGTGTCGGCGGCCTGGACCACTGTTGGGGTGCTCGTGTTGGACGCCTTTCGCTGCCACCTGGCCGATTCCGTGAAGAAGTTGTTGCGCGAACCCCGCATCGAACTCATTGTCATTCCAGGAGGAATGACAGCCCAGCTGCAACCGCTAGACGTTTGCATCAACAAGCCTTTCAAAGACTGCATCAGGTCCTGCTACCAAGAGTGGATGAGGTCAGGAGACCCGTAAGTGACAGCTACCGGATGGCTGACGCGGGCTTCTCCAGCGGTGCTTTCTGGCTGAATCGCGGATGCGTGGGCCAGCTTCCCAGAGGAGCTCGTCAGTCGCTCTTTTAAGAAATGAGGCATCTCGGACGCCCTTGATGGCACTGAAAACCACTTTCTGTGGGAAGACATTTCCAACAAGGCGACTTCAGGAGACAGACAGCGGCAGCGAACCTGACGATGACTGAACGGACGTCGGGAGACAGTCCCAGCGAAAACTGACGATGACTGAAGGGTAACTGCAGTGCAAATAAATGTTTTCTGTGCTCTTTACCTCGTATTATATGCGGATGAAAACTTTTTTTCTGATTTTGCTGTCCCCGAATTACACCTCGTATTATACACGGGTCCGTATTATACGCGGGTTTTTACGGTACATTCTAAAAGTTATTTTTTTTCTACTCTTTTATTTTATACGCTGTCAAAGTGTTCTTTCCTTTCAATTTTTGTTTTCCTTTTTTTTTACCTGTATTCATCTGTGTACCAGCACCAAGGCCTCACGGCTGTTCCTGGGCACAATAAAAAGACATGATAGATTGATTGATTGATTGATTGATTGATTGATTATTATTATTATTATTCTGTACCCAGGCTCCGCCTGTGTTTTATTTCTGTCATTTTCACTACTTCAATTTGTGTGTGTCTTGTCGCTTGTTTGTTTCTTGCTATATGTTTCTTGTATTTTGTTTTGATGTAACTACCCGTGCGCCAGCACTCAGGCCTCCGGCTGTTCCTGGGCACGTAAATAAACATAATTGATTGATTGATTGATATTATTATTATTATTACTACATTATTATTATTATTAATAATACATCATTTTCCTGTGGTGCAGATGGAATTCCAGCAGCCCTCATGAAGGCTTACGGCAACATTTTTGTGCCTGTCTTAACTTCCATTTATAATAACTGCTTACTTTTCGGCAAATTTCCTCGTGCATGGAAGATCGCTCGAATTTTTCCAGTATTTAAGTCTGGTGATAAATCAGCCGTTTCTAACTATCGCCCGATCTCACTCCTTTGTGTCGCCTCAAAACTCTTTGAGTCATCTCTGCACAAAGTTCTTGCTGCCTGCGTCAAAAACGTTGTGATACCAAATCAGCACGGCTTTTTCTCGGGTCGATCGACGGTCACAAATCTTGTAAGCTTTATGACACAGGTTTCGGCTGCAGTTTGTGAAAACGGTCAGTTGGAGGTTATTTATTTTGACCTCAGTAAGGTGTTTGATGTGGTGAACCATCAGTTATTAACAAGCTTACTACGTCCGGTGTAGACGCAAGCCTTATGCCTTGTTGTCCAACTATCTCCTTCACCGGTCCTTTTATGTAGATGTTAACTACAAAACGTCTAGTGTTTACCCTGCAACAAGTGGTGTACCTCAGGGTTCCGTGCTGGGTCCATTATTGTTTTCTATCTTTAACAATGATGTGTCAACAGTGTTAACAAACTCTTATTTTCTTCTCTATGCTGATGATGTCAAACTATTTAGGCACATTAGCGGTGTTCAGGACTGCTGTGCCTTGCAGAGAGATGTGTCGGAATTATCGGTCTGGTGCAGGAAAACCTGCCTAATTTTAAACCCCTCTAAAACAAAGGTTGTCACCTACAGCCGGAAAACCCACCGTCTGCTGTTTTCCTACAGTATGGAGGGAGCGCCTCTGCAGCTTTTCGACAGTACCCTCTCTTTTTCTCCTCATATTAGGCTCATCACCCAGCGAGCGCTCCGAAGTCTTGGAAATGTGTGTCGGATTACAAAGGAATTCTCTTCTCCAGATCCATTTGTAATGTTATACAATGCAATATGTATACCACAGTTAAATATGCTTCTGTTGCCTGGAACGGCATCCCCAAATCTAGAAGTGAATTAATTAGTAGTGAACGTGTGCAGAAGTTTTTATCCATATTTAAGCACCGTCATCACAATCACAGTTTTCATCCTGATTCTGACTTACCCATAGTTCTTTCCAATCCTTCCTTGAACTGCAGACGTATGCGTGCAGACCTTACATTCCTTCACAAAATTGTTCATGGTGACCTTTCTTGCGCAGACCTGCTTAACTGTTTAGAGTTTAGTGTACCACAAAGGCCCACCAGGTCGCATCGCCCGTTCTTCGCCGCTGCGCGCAACTCCAATCATTCTCCTGTGAGCAGAATACAGAATTGTTACAACCGCTTCTTTGAACGCCTTGATATCTTTCAGAACTACTTTCCAATTTACCGTACAGCGCTGTTGAATACAGTATGTTAAACATCTATGATATGTCTGTCGTTCTTGTTTTTTCTGGAATTTGGATTCTCTGCGGTTGTGTCTATCCGACTGATAGTTGCCTATTTTTGAAAGATGTTTACTGTCATTTGTTCGTCTTATCATTTGTCTCTACAATCTTGCCTTTGTTTTTGTTGTATTACTGTCAAACTTTGTTGCTCTGCGTGTCGTGTGGCCTTTACGACAGGCAGAGCAACATAGGCATCTTCTTTTTTTATTTTTTTAACCTGTACCCAGGCTCCGCCTGTGCTTTATTTCTGTCATTTTCACTACTTCAATTTGTGTGTGTCTTGTCGCTTGTTTGTTTCTTGCTATATGGTTCTTGTATTTTGTTTTTATGCAACTATCCATGCGCCAGCACTCAGGCCTCTGGCTGTTCCTGGGCACGTAAATAAACATGATTGATTGATTGATTGATTGATTATGATTATTATTATTATTGTTGTTGTTGTTATTAATATTATCATTATTATTAAAACTGTTGTAGCTTAAGTCCTTTATGTCATTCCAAATTTATGTACCCTATGTATTATGTGCAAACTGTTCTTGCTTGCTTTTCACTTTTTCTTGTTTGGTGTTGCTTGAATATTTGTACGTTTTAGTGTCAGTGTTGGTAATGCTGAAGCTTTTCCCCCTTTTTTTTTGGAACTTCCTAATATGTTGTTAGAAAACCTTGGTTATATACGTATACTCTATGTCATGTTGATTCAATATTTGCTTGTATAGTTCCTATTTTTCACATCTACTGAACGTTTCGCTGGCCGAGTGGCATGGCTTGCAACACTAAGCCTGCCTTTTCTTTTTTGACTTTCTGTTCTTTTTTTTTCTTTTTTGCTTTCTAAGATTTCTGTAACTATTTTTACTTTATTGTTTGTGTCATACATATAGTTTTTGTGTGTTGTCTTGTCTTAATTGTAGTGTTTTTTTTTTGTATGGGGTACCACTACCAAGACCCTAGGGTTGTTCCTGGGCACCGAAAATAAAGGTTGATTGATTGATTGATTGATTGATTATTATTATCGTTGCTTGAATTTCTGTAGGTTTGAGTGCCAGTGCTTGTAATGCTGAGCTTCTTTCAAAGTTGAAACTTCCGAACATTTTGTTATGAAACCTTCGTTTTATGCGTATAACTTATCTCTGTCATGTTCAGTGAGTATTCCCGTTTTTCACGTGCCTTGAACATTTCGCCGTCCGAGTGTCATGGCTTGCAACGCTAGGTCTCCTGTTTCTTTTCTTCTTTTTTTTTTGCTGTTTTGCTTTCTGAGATTACTGTAACTATCTTTACTTTATTGTTTCTTTCATGCATACGGTTTTGGGTGTTGTGTTGTCTTGATTTTAGTTTGTTTTTATGTATGTTTTGTATATGGTGTACCAGTACCAAGACCCTAGGGTTGTTCCTGGGCACCGAAAATAAAGGTTGATTGATTGATTGATTACTATTATTATTATTATTGTTGTTGTTGTTTCACCCCCCTCTTATTGTCTCTGTCTCTGTCGCTGCCCAGCATCGCTATGGTGTGCAGTCCCGCGATATGCTTTCAAGCGTGGAGATTATGTTGGGCTCTATCACTTTTATTCATCTGCTGAATGGTCTAGTGTTATATGTCAATTATGTTGACGAACAGGTTCAACGTTTTACCGAAATTTTCAGGAGTGGCATGGAAAAGTACATCCCTTGTTATAAGCCTGTTCATTCCAAATTTCCCCACTGGTTCTCTAAAGAACTTCGAAGTTCGTTTAAACTTAAGGACAGCGCCCACAAAAAGGCCAAGCGTTCTGGGCTTGACGAGTGGAAAGCGGAGTTTAGTCGGTATCGCTCACTTTGTAAAATCCTCTACCGGCGTGACCACCAGCTCTATATAGAGTCGTTAGAGGCATCTGCGTCTCAGAAACCGGCTGACTTCTGGAGGTATGTACGCGGCCGTTCTAAGGAGTCTAAAGAACACATTACCCTGCTTAATTCCGATGGGGAACAGGTTGAGGATGTTGCCACGAGCTTTGCTCAGTACTTTCATTCTGTCTTTCAACTGCAAGATGATCGCGACGAACGCCTATCGTTTAATAATATGTCTAATTTTAGTACGCTTATGTTCGATGAAAAACTTGTCAATGATAGCCTTAAATGGATGAAACCGTCATTTTCCTCTGGTGCAGATGGAATTCCAGCAGCCCTCATGAAGGCTTACGGCAACGTTTTTGTGCCTGTCTTAACTTCCATTTATAATAACTGTTTACTTTTCGGCAAATTTCCTCGTGCATGGAAGATCGCTGGAATTTTTCCAATATTTAAGTCTGGTGATAAGTGAGCCGTTACTAACTATCACCCAATCTCACTCCTTTGTGTCGCCTCAAAACTCTTTGAGTCAGCTCTGCACAACGTTCTTGCTGCCTGCGTCAAGAACGTTCTGATACCAAATCAGCACGCCTTTTTCTCGGGTCGATCGATGGTTACAAATCTTGCAAGTTATGACACAGTCTTCGGCTGCAGTTTGTGAAAACGGCCCGTTGGATGTTATTTATTTTGACCTCAGTAAGGCGTTTGATGTAGCGAACCATCAATTATTAATTAACAAGCTTACTACGCCCGGTGTTGACGCAAGACTTGTTGCCTTGTTGTCCAACTATCTCATTGACCGGTCCTTTTACGTAGATGTAAACTTCAAAAGGTCTCGTGTTTACACTGCAACAAGTGGTGTACCTCAGGGTTCTGTGCTGGGTCCACTATTGTTTTCTATCTTTATCAACGATGTGTCAACAGTGTTAACAAAATCTTCATTTCTTCTCTATGGTGATGATGTCAAACTATTTAGGCACATTAGCGGTTTTCAGGACAGCTGTGCCTTGCAGAGGGATGTGTCGGAATTATCGGTCTGGTGCAGCAAAAACTGTCTAATTTTAAACCCAGCTAAAACAAAGGTTGTCATGTACAGCCGGAAAACCCATCGTCTACTGTTTTCCCATAGTATAGAGGGAGCTCCTTTGCAAAGGGTTGAGGAGATTAGGGACCTCGGGGTTCTTTTCGACAGTACCCACTCTTTTTCTTCTCATATTAGGCTCATCAGCCGGCGAGTGCTCCGAAGTCTTGGAAATGTGTGTCGGATTACAAAGGAATTCTCTTCTGCAGATCCATTTCTAATGCTATACAATGCAATATGTATCCCTCAGTTAGAATATGATTCTGTTGCCTGGAACGGCATCTCCAAATCTAGTAGTGAATTAATAGAACGTGTGCAGAAAAAGTTTTTATCCATATTTAAGCATCGTCATCACAATCACGGTTTTGATCTTGATTCTGACTTACCCATATATCCTTCCATCCCTTCGTTGACCTGCAGACGTATGCGTGAAGACCTTACATTTCTTCACAAAATTGTTCATGGTGACCTTTCTTGCGGAGACCTGCTGAACTGTTTAGAGTTTAGTGTTCCACAAAGGCCCACCAGGTCGCATCGCCTTTTCTTGACCGCTGCGCGCACCTCCAATCATTCTCCTGTGCGCAGAATACAGAATTGCTACAACCGCTTCTCTGAACGCCTTGACATCTTTCAAAGTTCCTTTACAATTTACCGTACTGCGCTTTTGAATACAGTATGTTAAACATCTATGATATCTCTGTCGTTCGTTTTTCTTTTTTTTTTCATTGCTGAAATTTGGTTTCTCTGCGGTTCTGTTTAACCAGTGTAGTTGCCTATTTTTGAAACTGTTTACTTATCATGCTTGTCTTATCATTTGTCTCTATACTCTTGTCATGTTTTTTGTCGTCTTACTGTCAAACTTTGTTCTCTGCTTGTTGTGTATTCGTTACAATAAGCTGAGCCACAAAGGCATCTTCTTTTTTCTTTTTTACCTGTACCCAGGCTCCGCCTGTGCTTTATTTCTGTAATTTTCGCTACTTCAATTTGTGTGTGTCCTGTCGCTTGTTTGTTTCTTGCAATATGTTTCTTGTATTTTGTTTTCATGTAACTATCCGTGCGCCAGCACTCAGGCCTCTGGCTGTTCCTGGGCACTTAAATAAACATGATTGATTGATTGATTATTACTATTATTATTATACTCTGGTATCCTCAAAAATTGTAGTGCTACTTCAAAACCGCTTAGTGTAAGTAACCGTTTCTATAAACCTTGACGATTAAAATGAAGCAAAAGCCATTTTGTGTTTCATGACAACCAGCCTTTTGCCTTTTCATTTTGAATTTTGTGGTTCTATACAAGTGCGTTTTCTCTCGTTGTCTGAATAGTTTTACGAAATGTCGGCCTCGGCTTTTGCCACTTTCGTTTGAAACATCCTACATAATGTAATATTTAAAGCAGGAACATGTTTTCCCTGAAAGAGTAACGGAACGTGAAGAGAAACTCATAGTGAGCATTTTACGTCATCGATAATGTTTGTATACGTGTTAAAATCCAAACAATTGCCAAGTTAGGCATTCCACAAAACCTTGCCCTTCTTTCGCTCTGCTATTTTGGCGCTGTGCTGTTTTGTCAATGTGCCCTTTTGTCGCGTGTGCTTTTGACGCCGTGCTGTTCTGTCGCGTGCTGTTTTGACGCGTGCTGTTTTGACGCCGTGCTGTTATGTCGGTGCTGTTCTGTCGCGTGCCCTTTCGTCGTGTGCTGTTTTGACGGCGCCCCTTCTACAACTCGCCGCGTGCGAACTTTTATTTCCCTCCTACTGCGCATGTGCGCGCGAGATACGGTTGATTGTGGTTCGGCCTTCACCGCGTCGTCGGTCCCGCGTCGTCGGCCACCGCAAAAGAAGCTCGTGGGCGATTGTGTGAGGAGGAATACGCGCATGCGGCGCAAGCCAGACATATCGCTCGGAGCTTCACGATTGCCCCCTTTGTTATTTTATTCCTGGAGTCAGGCTGTATGCTAGTTGGCGCAGAATATAAGCGTGATGCAACCACCTGACATTTTCTGACGGAAAATAGGTTTGTCAGAGCCTCTTTTATCACGGTATTGAGAATGCCCACCGAATATAAACAGGACGCCATCCGGGACGCGACTAAGAGTGTAGGCAAGCCAAGTTTCGCAACGCAACCAATTTCAACTTCATTTTACCAGAGCTCTGAGTTAGCCTTTGCAACGCATGCGTGACTCGCTATGTCGAGCTCCGCTGCCGGCACATGCGCTCTCCGCAGCCGCGTCGGCCCCTTCGACATGACTCGCCGCGTGCCTGGCTAACAGGAGTTCCTCACTCGCCTTGTCACTTCAAGTTCGTCCATGAATGAGAGTGAGACCGGGCAATCTTCTCCCAGCGTTGAGCTAGAGCAGGAGACTTTGAGCTGTCGCCGGCAAGCGACGTCCGACCACCCCGCGGATATCACCCGGTGAGCTGGTTCCCTGGGGAGGGTACGGAAGGCCACGCGTACGCAGTTGACATCGGATAATCAAAACCAGCAAACAGTTGGGCACGACAAATGCCATAATCGGACTACGGTAAACCAAACCTTTAGCTTAGCACATCCATGGTCAGCTTAGCTTAGCCGGAACCATTGTTTGCACTGTTAACTAGTGCGCCAAGTGCTTGGCCTGTGCGGTCCAGTGCGGAGGTCATCCTCATAGGCAAGGTAATGGTCAATGTTAAGAAGTTCATCACTTTGCAATTTGTCTTGGTCACTCATTTCCCACAACCACTTCTACTCCAATGGTGGTACGAGATTTCAGTTCCGATATTTTGCGGCGATTGATAACGCAGTTGAAGTGATTGTTTCTAGAGTTCTGTTTATAGTGTCAAACGTATCCAAGCCACATTCAACGCAGCGCCGGTCAGCATTTGACATAATATTGTCAATGATTGGTTCATTGGTGTGAGTGATAGCTTAATTTATTCGTTTTTTGGCTCCGGGCAACTTTTACTGCAATATATATGTGCCTATCCTCTTTCTTCTTTCTGAGCAGGAATCCTGAGCCCCACACGTGGCGTAGCTTACGTGGCCGGTAACGATGTGGTGCTCAATCGGCGTCTTGTGAGACACGACGTGAGCTTCTGCCCACAGTTCGACATTTTCTTCAATGACCTAACAGTCTGGGAAAACTTGGTGTACTTCGCAACGGTAAGGGTCTCTGCTACTCTGCACACAGTTACAGGTGGTTTAATAGGTAACTTTGTGTTCGCATTTAGAGCGTACAAGAAAATAGTTGTAGGCAATTAGACTGACTGAAAGCGCCACTGATTATTTGCGCCTCGCTTTGATGCGCTCAAAAGCGCCTGTTTGACGTCGCAAGTTTATGACTGCGACTTGCATCATGCAAAACGTTACCCGAAAGACTATTTGTTTTCGTTCTTCCAAGTGAACAAAATTTTGGAGCAGGACGCCCGACTGCGAAGAGTACGCGAAGGGTTTTCACCAAGAAATAAGTGCTGTGTATATATCATCCCGCTCCTTTTTTGTCCGTTATGGTGAGACTGGTCACATGACAAACAAGTGTAGGCCACGTACACTAAGCAAACATTAATCCCGTCGACCTATCACTACAGCCTCCAATCACCGTCCAGAATGCGCTATTTTTAGAATTTCTAGGAACAAACACTCTTTGTGTAGTGTCACCACAGCATCCACTCCGTCAGGCTTAAGAAATTCTACAGCCGTGTTAGTCCTCGTTGTGTGTGTTTCAGCATGCAGTTCATAATAATTAGCACTGTGAAATTTTGCTTATGGTCAAGCCTCACTCAATCATGGGTTTTTCTGCATCAGTCAGCCTTCTGCGAAGAACCATAGCACTGACCGTAAAGATGTGCTCATGTAGAACGACTTGTCATTGACGTTTGGTCCCGAAAAAGGAATCCTCCCTAATGTTCAGTAGGCTCCGTAACCTTCTTCTGGCGTAATTGTCTGTATTTTTCAGCACGACAACGCAAAGCGGTGGGCAGGGTTGAAGCTTGCATGGTGCCGTAACCTTCGTTCGGTCATTGTAGGCAGAAATGGCTATAAAACATCAATGATTTGGCAGAACGATGCGATAAAAAGACCTGCTCTGGTCGTGGCAGACCCGTTTTGAAATATACCTGTTCAAAAGACTGAGACATCAGTTTGGCGATGACTATTCGCGATTACACTCATGGCAGAAATGCTGCCTGATTAGTCCTGTTGCGCTGAAAAGCGTTGAAAAGCGTAACTTATTTCATGAACGACCCACAAAGCGAGAAAGAACGTAAAACAAGCAAGAACAGATACGTTGAAAACGAAATCTCGTGCCACATATAAACTTACCTGGTTTGAAATGACATCCAAATGTGGACGAGATTCTGACTAATTGTCATGCATCACCCCCTTCTGTCTCACTTTGACTTCACTTCCTTGTTCCTGTCGTGCTTTGAACTTGTTATGTTACTTGATCCTCTTCGCCGAGAGCCTTAGTTTCTCGTTCCGCTCTCATGCCATCCTTGTGTTTTTTGTTTTTCTTTGTTTGCTCTGGCTCCTTCTTAACATAGCCTTCAGGATCCTTTGTTGTTCGACATGCAATTTTTCCGCCATCTCCTCTTTCTTGCCGAAGCTCTTTCAAGCCACTCCTTTTTCAATCAAACAATCTTATTTGTTGATACCCTCGCTACCTTCACTTCTTCACCTTTCTCTCCCTTTTCATTCTGCTGGTAAATAGCCCTTATCCTCTTCCGTTATATGTGGGTGACCGCTCCCTCAGGGAGAACTGCATAGTTCACACCATTGGCACGGGGTACAACCTTGTAAGGGGCAACGAAGCGGTGCATTGACTTGTCAGAGGCCTTGACGGCGATCGCGACTCCGCACCCATACCTGCTCTCTTGGCGTATATGAAAAATTTTCGCATCAGAGGCTTTATTGCTGTGCGTCGTTTCCTTTATTGGTGCCGGATTCTCTAGCGTGCAAAAGGGCACATGGCCTCTGCTCACCGGGCAATTTCTTCAGCGTCCGCAGTGGAGACGTTAGACAAGTCAGGCACAAGCATCGAATCAAACATTATAATCACTTGTCGGCAATGAACCCAGGGGGATGGTGAGAAGCGTGCAGTTTCTTGCATGACGGTGTTATGAGCTAAGGTTACATGGCAGTATGCAGTCGCAGTTCAGGTGGTAGCCGTAAAGAAACATGTAAAGTATATCGGCTATTGTCTGATTTAGCCGTTCGTTCAGTCAGGTTCCCTGCGGGGGTTAGCCCATCATTCTTTGGTGAGTGGTGCCACTGAGTAGCAAAACCTCGCTGGCCCATGTATGCTCTTCCTCAGGCAGTGATCACTACCGTTGAGGCACAAAGTCGAAGCCCAATGTTTCCATAGAGCAGTTTGCACTAGGGGAGAAAGGATAGTGAAACGGTAGAGCTGGCGGCCCTTCTCAGTTCTTCGGAGTTCTGGGTTTTACAACTTACATGGATTTTCGTACTTGCCGCTGAAAGTTCTCAATGACCAGCAGGATACATCGTTTCCTCCGCAGACTTTCACATCTCTCTTAACGGGAACTACGTTAGCAGGCGCAAGATCCCACTCTGGCTTCGCGAACTCGGCGTCTGTTGCGCGAAATCGGCGCCTGCGCTCCCCACTACAGGCGCGAGCACACGTGGGCTGGTGAGGATAACACCACGCGAGAGCTCTCGCCACGAACGCTCGGCAGAGTGTTGTTGAAGCTGGATCCGCCTGACGCCAAGCGTTTCTCAAGAGGCGTTCGCACACGGGCGCTCGGTATTTATTTTTTTTTGCGGGATTCTCACGTGGCGCAAACCCAGGCGTAACTCTAGGAGACTCCGGGCGCTTCTCACGAGGCGCATGCTCACCTACGCATGGCTAGGCTGCCTTTTCTGGTAACGCTCGATGGGAAAAATGAATGCTTAAACAGCTCCGCTGTTAAAAGCTTCGCGACTTCTGCCGGAATGCCTCCAGGAAGAGCCTTAGTTTTACAATACCGAGTGAAGTAGTCCGTGGCCACCACAAAGGCAAGCATGATAAACGGAAGGGTCCCAGAAGATGCATGCCTCTCGGCTGAAATGCTGCTTACCGTGGATTGCAGAAAACGAGGTGGCTTTGTAGGAGAGCGTCTTGCGTCTTCTGACCACTACAGGAAGTCGCAACCGGAAACATTCTGTTGCTAAAAACGGCTTAAGCGGAGTATAGACGCCTTTAGGTGGGCGTTACAGAGCCGGGTAAAAATCGCAAGATTTCCAAGGGATCTTTTCCACTGGCTTCTGGAAGCTATTGAACCAGAATTTCAGTGACTACAACAAAAAACTGCATTAACAGCTCCAAACGTTTTGGGACGTTACCCACAAGGAGGAAGAACCTACCGATGATACAGTTCTTAGCGAATTGAAAAGAGCAATACGAAGAAAAAAGATGGTAAGCATGAAGCTCATCTTCTCTAGAAAGATAGCTATCCGGAGCTTGATTCCAATCCAAGCTTGTGCGACGTCTTTAGAACAAGGAAGAGCTTCGTATTTGGTATGGTCAGGCGATGCTGTGCTGGATATGCTGAATATTCTGAATATGTTGTGAACACATTTCAAAAACCCGTAACAACACAAGATGCAGGCGGTCCAATTTACTACTTGCCACACGAAGCCGTTATCCGCAACGACCGGGAAATTACCACGACTCGAATAGGCTTTGATGTTTCGTGTAGTTCAACTGTAAAACTCTCGCTTAATGACGTGTTGCAGTCAGGTTCTAGCCTGAATCTGTAGGTACATCCCCTGCTCCTGAAAGTAAAGGATGTACAGAGCCGCCGTAACAGCCGACATAGAAAAACCATTCATCGAGATTTTGCGAACGGAGAACGACCGACTGTCACACATCTGCGTACTTGCGGAAAGAACGCCGTTCGACTCCGGCACAGACCTTGCGGAAACCACTTGTGTGCAGAATGAATCGTGTACATTTGGTGCTACCTCAAGCCCGTTTAACTAGGCGCCACGCTAGACTGCCATTTCGAAACCTATACAGGCCCACATGATGAACTTGCAAAGTACTTAACAATCACTATTAAGTTGATGTTTTGTGACAGGCGCCGACTCTACTGAGAATTCTTTGTTATACTACAATGCAGTCAATGTCATTATCAAGGGAGGTATGCACCTTACGAAACCGACCACTCATGCACCACCGCTCACAACATCTGCTGAAGATAATCACGCCGTTATGCTGATGTTCAGTTCGTGATTCCTGTAAAAAAATACTTTTAAGAGCTTTGTGGCAGCTGGAAAATGGTACCTATAGTTGCGACACGAAGCAAATCATACAACTGGTGGCGTTGATGGCGAGCAGGAAGGGGAATATGCTGAACATCGCAGTGCATATATACGAGTCAGACGGTCTCATCTTTTTTTTAGAAATGAGTCCGTCAGAGATGACACGCTACTTTTTTACCGGCCTTAGAGGAGGCAGCTGGACAGAAACGAAAGAATGCCGGAGAGAATAAACGAATGCGACAAGTGGAGCAAATACCTTCGTCTCCCTGAAGTGATAGAAGTAAGCCACTTTGTCGTGATATCAAACGAATCGAGCCAAACAACCTTCCACCCGTTCTCTAGTGCAAGCGCCTTATCTTACAGAGCGGCAGTCTTCTGTGAGTAGTCGCTGCAAGAAAAGTAATGACTGGACTGCTGATCGCCACACCAAACGTCGTCCCCATGGAAACACATAATCTTCCCGGTTGAAACTTCTTGGGACCCTAGAAGCCGCTCGGCTGAGTTCAACCGTAGAGAATTAGTATGATTATTTGTACTTCATTTGGTTGTTTATTTTGGATATTTATAATTAGTGCTTTTGCTCCTGTATTTTTTACGTTAGTTACCATGCTGTGCTGTAAGCGTTTAGATTTCTCTATTAAGATGGTGTATGATTTAGGTTAGTTGAAATTTGCCGTTTGTACTCTGTTTTCTACTGTAACCCCCTACAACAATGCTGCAAGGGTGATGTAGGTACTTGTAATAAATAAATAAATAAAAAGTGGCAGAGCTGTATTGATGGATTAACGAAGCCAGAATTACCACTTCCCAGCGTTCAAGACACACTGCCCGCCGCTTTTGACCATCCTGCTGTGCTGAAACTACGCCCCAAGCAACGCTTGGAAGTCCGAGTGCAGCAAACCGGTGATGCATTCACCGGTTACATTGAGGAAGTGCTGTAGAACTGAAGTTGCGTCAATCCGTGAATGGATGACGCCGATAAAATAAAGCAGTGGGCGCGGGATCAGCATTGTGATGCGGCGTCTAAACGACGTTGGTCTTTTTACGAGGTTCCCTCCTGGCTTCAGTTCTGCGCAGCTACATCGCCTGAGCGCAATCTCGGGATCCCGTCAGCAAGGCATCATGACGAGATCGGCTTCACCCCCTTGTCACCCCTTCAACAGCCCTGGAACGTCCCTTGCTTCTACAAGCCGACCGGATCACCACTGTCATCAGCGCAGGATGGGGCCTAAAATGGCGAACTGAGCGCTCATCTCCTCAGTGCGGTGGGAGCAGCATTTTGATGCGGCGTCGAAGTGACGTGCGTTTCTTAGCAAGGTTGCCGCGGGCCTTCAGTTGGGCGCAGCTACACTGCCTGAGGGCAATCTTGGGATCCGGTCAGGAACGCGGCATGACGAGTACGGCTTCACCCACGTGTCTCCCCTGCAACAGCGCTGGAACGTCCCTCGCTTCTACAAGCCGACCGCATCACCACTGTCATCAATGCAGGATTGGGATAAAAACGGCGCACTAAGCCCTCGTCACCTCCGTGTGCGTGGGAGCAGCATTGTGATGCGTTGTCCAAGTTACGTGCGTCTGTGCGCGAGGTTTCCGCCTGGCTTCAGTTCTGCGCTGCTACATCGGCTGAGACCAATCTTAGGATCCGGTCAGCAACGTATCCTGACGAGTTCGCTTCACCCCCGTGTGACCCCTGCAAAAACGCTGGAATCTCCCTCGCTTCTACAAGGCGACCGAATCACCACTGTTATCAACGCAGGATTGGGACTAACATGGCGCACTGAGCCCTCGTCACTTCAGTGGGCGTGGGTACACCAATGTGATACGGCGTCTAAGTGACATGCGTCTGTTTGCGAGGTTCCCGCGTGGCTTCAGTAGGGCGCACCTATATCCGTCACCTCAGTCGTGTGATACGGTCAGCAAGACATCATGACGAGTTGAGCTTCAGCATCATGTCTCCCCTGCAACAGCGGTGGAACGTCCCTCGCTTCTACAAGCCGACGGGATCACCACTGTCATCAACGCAGGATGGGTATAAAAACGGCGCACTGAACTCTTGTCACCTCAGTGGGCGTGGGAGCAGCATTGTGATGCGTCGTCCAACTTAGCTGCGTCTGCGTGCGAGGTTCCCGCCTGGCTTCAGTTCTGCGAAGCCACATCGACTGAGCGCATTCTTAGTATCCGATCAGCAACGCATTATGACGAGTTCGCTTCACCCCCGTGTCACAACTGCAACTCCGCTGGAATGTCTCTCGCTTCTAGAAGGCGACCGAATCACCACTGTCATCAACGGAGGATTGAGATAGAAGTGGCGCACTGAGCCCTCTCATTTCGGTGGGCGTAGGAGCAGCGTTGGGATGCGGCATCCAAGTGACGTGCGCCTTTTCGCGAGGTTCCCGCGTGGCTTCAGATCTGGGCAGCTATATCGCCTGAGCGCTATCTCGGGATCCGGTGAGCAATGGATTATCACCAGATCGGCTTCTCCCCACCTGTCTTCCGTTCAACAGCGCTGGAACGTCCCTGGCTTCATAAGGCGACGGGATCACCACTGTCGTACACGCAGGATAGGGATTAAACTTGTGCAATAAGCCCTCGTCGCTTCAGTGGGCGTGGGAGCTGCATTGTGATGCGGCATCGAAGCGACGTTCGTCTGTTTGCGAAGCTCCCGCGTGGCTTCATTTCTGCGCAGCTACATCGCCTGAGCACAATCTTCGAGTCCGGAGAGCAACGCATCAAGACAAGTTCGGCTTCACCCCCCCGGTTTCCCCTTCATCAGCGCGGGCATGTCCCTCGCTTCTAGAAGGCGACCTGATCACCACTCAATGCCGCATTTGGATAAAAACGGCGCACTAACCCCTGGAAGCTTCAGTGGGCTTCCGAGCAGCATTGTGATTCGACGTGTAAGCGACGTGCGTCTCTTAGCGAGGTTTGTGCGTGCCTTCAGTTGTGCGCAGCTACACTGCCTGAGAGCAATCTTGGGGTCCGGTCAGGAACGCACCATGGCGAGTTACGGCTTCAACCTCGTGTCTCCCCTGCAAGAGCGCGGCAACGCCCCTCCCTTCTATAAGGCGACCGAATCACTACTGTCATCATAGCAGGGTTGGGCTTAAAATGGCGCACTAAGCCCTTCTCACTTGAGTGTAAGTTGGAGCAGCATAGTGAGGCGGAGTATAAATAACGTGCGTCTTTTTGCAATGTTCGCGCGTGGCTTCAGTTCTGCGCAGCCACATCGCCTGAGCGCAATCTTGGGATCCGGTCAGCAACGAATCATGACGAGTACGCTTCACCCCCGTGTACCAGAAGATCCGGGAAGGCACCGCGCACACGCCGATACCAAGTTCAACCAAGTGGTACGTGAGTTTTGGACTTTTTCCCCGATTTTCTTGGAGCCGCGGCAGCACCCCGAGCCAAGCCTAACCGCTCGGCCGGGGAATACACGGCCATATTCTGCGCTCCGGGCATTTTTTCACCGATTTCTTTCTGACACAAAAACTTCTTCATCTGTTTCTATGACCCACCACAACCTCCCCTTTTGTACACACGGGCGTTCTATCCGACCGACCTGTCACCGACCCCGAGTTCTGACGACATGGGCCGGATTTGCGTCGAGTTCTACGGCGAGGAAATGGCATCAGAAGACGACGCGGAAGCAACGGATTGGACAGAAGGCGTTCACCGCTCCAAAACGCCGATGCAATAGAACGTGCCGGTCACTACGCTCAAACCGCGCCCGAGGGCGAAGGCGTTCGCCAAGAAGGCAGCATCTACAGCGACGATGGCGGCAAGAATGCCCGACGTACTGCCGAGAGAGGATACCAAGATCGTCGTGCCGCCGCGGGGCGTCTTGTGTATTGCGAAAGCACCCATCGCAGTCAAGGCGGAGGCGGTCACGGCGGCGGCCAATATCCCGGGAAAAGAAGCGGCGGGTGACACATTCCTGCCAAACAACGAGCAGAATATCCTGGTCGTGAGTACCCCTGATCTTTCTCGGGCACGCAAGTATGCCAGGATTCATGAAAGAAAAATCGGAGAGCAGATGCACAAGGTGGGAGCGTACATGACGGTTCATGACAGAGTGGTTAAGGGAATACGAGGGGTGCCAACGAAGCACACGCCAACAGAAATTGACAAAAGCATTGTAACCAAGCGAAACCCGACGGCGGTAGGAGTGAAACGAATTGGGAACACGACCACGGTTATCGTGGCCTTCGATGGGGAAAAAGTACCGGATCTCTGTTTTCGATGGGCCAGCAGTGATGAAGTGTAGTTTCTTCCGAAAACACTTCAATGTGTGTAAAACTTGCGGGAACGTTGGACACAGAAAGGATGTATGTCCGACGCCGAAAGTTAGGGTGTGCTTCGACTGCGGGGCAAAAAACCCTGACGAAGGCTACGCCGAGGTTTGCACACCAAAATGCAGACTTTGCGATGACCAGCACCCCACGGGCGGCAAGGGCTGTAAAAATAAATTTAAGACGCCGCACATCGTCACAAAGAGGCGATGGGAGAGGAAAATGCCCGAACAGGCAAAGATGATGCAAGAACAAGAGAACCTTGCACCGCGCAGCTTCCCGGCCCTGGGGAGTGGCGATGGGGTAAAAAGTGAAGAGCGGACGTAATGGTCGCAAAGCCGCACAGCCGGAAAGGTTATCAGTGGGAGCAACAGCCGAGCGGCGAGCAAAGGACGTCTAAATCACGGGAAAGAGTGAACTGGGTTCAGACATCGCCGCCTGTATTTTTGTAAAAATACAGGAGGCGATGGTTCGGATTACCGGGGACAACGGTGGCGGGAAAGGAAAGGTCGAGATGCAGTCGCGCGTATCGAGCGCGGCGAGCAGCTGGACCGCCAATATTAGCGCCGAGAGAGAGGCAATGAAGACTATGCGGCAGATGATCGAAGTGCTCCGCAAGGAGAATGCGCAGCTACGCGCGGCAACCGAAAGGAACAGACAGATGGCGGAACATCAAGGAACTCATGAAGGCTAGCGCCCGCCAGCAGCAAGCGCAGCAGCCGCCTGCGCATCAAGAGCCGCAGGAAAAGCCACAAGAAGAGGAGTGTAAGGGTTCCAGGCGCCAGCGACGCTGCAAAGTCGAACGCGTAGGAAGCAGCGGTTTCCTGAAGGACGCATGAAGGGCTTTATAGCGGCCAGCTTGCTAAGAGCGAACAGCCTTTGGGTCATGCCGCCTGCGTGGAGACGAGTTGTCTTGAGCCTCAGCTGGGCTGTGGCGTTGTTTTCAACGGCGTGTTTCAAAGCACTGTACGAGCGTGGGAAAGCGCGGATCCGATGTTCGATGCGCTTTCCGCGGACGTGGCAGCGGTTGCTTCGGGGGCCGCCTGCGCGCGCGTTTAGCCAGAGCCAGGTTGTAAAACCATTTCGTCCGTGGAGCGGCTGCAGACGGGGTAGTGTGAAGCTGTCAACTGTGGTTAGACAGTGGCCGATTTATATCGATGGCTTTCCTTTTGTTGGCCCGTCCACCCGCGGAGTGAAGGCGTGCGAGGGCGTGCGTGTAGCGGCCCGGGATGGGCGCGGCAGAGCGACGCGCTCTGCCGCGCCCATCCCGCGCCCATTCCTTTTGTCCCTATTCGCTGTTTCTGGCTCACGGTCCAATTAACGGGGCATTGCCTGTCAAAGGCGGATGATCTTGGGGACACGCCTGGTCGTTAAGACGGATGGTTATGGTTTCAGCTAGCGTGTAGTGGCTGTCCTGCCTTGGACGAGAGTCGTGGGAACGGGCGGCGCAGGCCCCGTTCGTAGAAACTTGTTCCCGGCCCTTGCACGTGTTTCCGGGGGTTTTTGAGTGTTTGTTGTGTTTGTTTGGTTTGCTTTTGATGTTTTCCTTCTTTCTGTCGTGAGAGAGGGTGACCGATGTCTCAGGGTTACGGGGGGCGTTGCCCACCGCGGTTCCACCGCGGTTTAAACCCGGATGTGGTAACCCGCCCAATGAGATCGCCAGGGGGGGCCGATTGGCCTGTGTATCGGGGTTGGAGACTCGGTCACCCATTAAAACCACGAGACACGAGGTCTCGGGGTCGAATCCTCAGGGTTTTAATGTGGTATGCACGGTCGGCGTATTGACGGGCTAGCCAGGTCAGGCTAGGGAGGATCTCATCACTTGGGTAGTCTTAGGTCAGGCTCCGTCGCTGACGGGGGTGCCGCGAGCACAAATTCTTAGCTGACCTAGAAACAGACTTTATTTCTTACTCTGTCTACTTCAGTCTGTAAATATCCTGCATATCCTTTTACTTAAATATACAGTTTGAAAAACCCTCAACAAACTCTCATCATCGTTTCATCAGTGCCGTAACCATCAGGCACCAACGCAGATCATCATCATCTTCAAGAACAACGAACGAACCCATCATTTATTAGGAGGTCAAGGTGACCGCGAGGCAATCAACAACGTCCTCGGAGCCGGCACTGAAGAACAGGGCGGCCGAAAACCTCCGCGAAAGTAAGCTCGCTGAGCGACTGGACAATCTAGAAGGCAATGTCACGCAGCTGACGGCTCGTGTAACGAGCCTAGAACAGACGTGCCAAAGCATCTCGGAAGTAGTACACCAGACCGTCGCGGTGGTTCGTCAACTAACGGACAAAATGAACAACATCCGAGCATGGATCAGAACACAAATAAGACAGTGAGAACAACGGCGAAGAGTCTCACGGCGTGGCACTGGAATTGTAACGGGTTCGCAAGCAAGAAGGCGGTCTTGCAGCAGCACATACAACAATTGGCGAGGAAACCAGATAGAAGAGACCCGACTTCCCAGGTACCGGACGATCGCCAGCCCGCCCAGGCGAGCCGCCAGCGGCAAGGGACGAGGCGTCTGCACCCTGGTGAGGAAGGGACTCAACTGCGTGGAGGGAGAAGGCATCAAGAACTCACTGATTGAACACACGATGATCGAAGTAATAACTGGAAGGAAGAGGAGAGAGAGAGAGAGCAACTTTATTCAGTTGCACAAAACTGCGGTGACTACGTGCCGGATGGGGTGGTTCCCTCCTCACGGTACCCATACGCTTCTGCGGCTGCCTGGCCCCTGGAGATCACGACGAGCTGGTCTTCTAAGGCGGGGCTGGTTATCAAGGTCTCCCATCGCTCGTAAAGGGGTGTTGGAAGGGTGGTGGAGGGTTGGGCAAGGGGTGGGGGGATTGTCTCGGTGAAATCGCACTCTCCGATGACGTGCCGGAGCGGGCCCAATTGCCCACAGAAGCTACACTCTTTTTCGTATATCTCGGGGTACATTCTGCTGTGGAGATAGGGGTGCGGAAAGGATCCTGCTTGTATTTGCCTATAGATCGTTGGATGCGCTCTGCTGAGTGATTTATGCGGGTCAGGGTACCGCCGTCTGCCTTCCCTGTAGTGGCTGGTGATGTCCTTGAAACTCGTTATGGCCTGCGGCTCGTGCTCGTCTGCCCGGTGGTCAAGTTCTCGGGCAAGCTGGTGGGCGAGTTCGTTTCCTTCTAGCCCTGAGTGAGCCGGTGTCCACATCAGTTCGACTTTCTGCTCGGGTATGCGGCGCATTCCTCCCCCTAGTATTCTGAGTGCCGTCAGAGACACCTGCCCTTTTCTATAGGTGGCATACGCTTTTTGCGAGTCCGTGAATATTTTGCTCGCGTTAGGCAGCGTGAGCGCCAAGGCTCTTGTCGCCTCTTCGGCTTCTTCCGGGAACGCCATTTTGACGGATGCGCACGTCACCAGGTCGTCTTGCGTCGTGACCGATATCGCGGCTCGTGTCAAAAACATGGGTAGAGATGCGTCCGTGTAGAGGGTGATCCCCGTTTCATCTTGTTCTTCCGCTCAGGGCCTCGACCTTGGCCTCTCTGCGCCCATCGTTGCGACCCGGTCTCATGTTTCTGGGCAGGGGTTTGCTCTCGATTTTCTGAGCCCAAAGCATGGGTAAAGGACCCATTTTCTTGTGGTCGGCCTCTTGCCAGCCCAGCTTGGCCAGTACCATTCGGACCGCCGAGGTTTGGCTGAGGGCACTCTCTGGGTAGACAGGTGAGCTTCTACCAACTCTTCTACCGTGTTGTGTTTGGCCATGCCTAGGAGCTTCTCGGTGGACGAGTGGCGCGGGATACCTGGTACCCCCTGTGTTGCTTTGCGCAGGATCGCGTTCGGTTGGTCTCTGTCTCTCTTGAGTACCTGTAGGTACGGCGCCGCGTACACGATGCGTGATGTCACAAAGGCCTGGACCAGCGTGAGCGCGTAGTCTTCGTTCAGTCCTCTTCCCATGTTTGTGACGCTCCGTATGATGTTCGTGACCTGTTCCGTGTGGTCTTGATCTTGCTTAGCGCCGATGGCGCCAAGGAGAGCACATTTTTCGTGAACGTTTACAGCAGCCCAGCGCACAGCAAACAAAAATTCAAATCAATCCTACACATGACTTGCAAAACCGCCGGAAGCAAAGACAACCTAGTCATCTGCGGCGACTTCAACGCTCTGTGCCAGGCCTGGGGCTATGCCAAGGCGTTCGTCAAGGTACGCGATCTCCTCACCGACGCCACAGATGCGGCCTCACACTCGTAACGGACCCAGCGCACCCGACGCGGATCGACAACTCGGTCAGCAGGGATACCACGCCGGACCTCACTATCGTGAGGACGCCGAACGGGGGCCGACAGCCCGAGTGGACCAACACCGGCCAAGACCTGGGCACCGATCACTTTATTATTGAGGTGACGGTGCCGCTCAGGGGGACATCGGAAGAAAAGCGGGTCCACAAGATCACAAACTGGGACCTCTACCGAAGCCTGTTACCGGCCGAGGAAGAGGAGATTCGGGACGTGGACGAGTGGACAAACAAACTTCTAGAGAAAGTTGCGGGGGCAACCAAGGAAATCGAGAACGCGGAGGAGATAGACAGAAGTGACAGCCGCCTAGCCCATTTGCTGGAGGCGAAAATATCAATTCATTAACGGTGGCCAAAAAACAACGAAGCCACCGCAGACTGCTAAAAAGAGTGGCCGAGCTGAATCGCGCTGTCAAAAAGCACTGCAGCACGCTTTGCCTGAAGCAGTGGTACGAGACGTGCAACGCAGCTGACGGCCAAATGCACAGCGGAAGAACATGGGTCATGCTCCGGCACTTACTCGACGAAACGACAACGGAATCACACCAGAGGAACAGCTTAGCCAAGATCCTAAACAAGGCGCTGTGCGACCTAGGAGAAGAAGTACGCAACCGAATTAACAACAAGTACCTGCCAGGAAGCCCCGAGAAGTCGCACCCAGACTATCGGGGAGCAGGAAACGAACAATTAGACAGGGCCATCGAGGTCTGCGAGGTGCGGGCAGCGTTGCATGAGCTCAACTGCCGATCCTCTGAGGGCCCAGACAAGATCACCAACAAAGCACTCAAGAATCTCAACGAGGCGGCGATGGCGAGCCTGACAGCCCTCTTCAACAAATGCTGGAGGAGGGCAGGTTACCAAAATTGTGGAGGACAGCGAAAACCATCCTCATCACAAAACCGGGGAAGACGCCGAGCATTGAGAACCTCTGCCCCATCTCCCGTACCTCGTGCGTCGGGAAGGCATTGGAGCACGTCTTGATGAACCGCTGGCAAAAGTATTTGGAAGACAACGGCTTGTTCCTGGGGTCGATGATCGGCTTCAGGAGCACGTTGAGCACACAGGACGCAATGATACAGCTCAAGGCTGAAATCATCGAAGACAAGACCAAGACGCATGACAAAAAGGCCATCCTGGGGCTAGACCTGCTGAGTGCGTTCGACAAAGTCAAGCACGCGGCCGTTTTGGCCCAAATCTGCGAGCTCGACATGGGAGTCCGGACGTACAACTACGTGGGCGAGTTCCTGTCAGAATTCACGGCAGAAATCAACGTCGGTGACATTACGCTCGAAGAGAAGAAGCTGGGCAGCATAAGGACCCCACATGGCTCGGTGATCTCACCGCTGCTCTTCAACCTGGTGATGATCGGGGTCGGCCGGCGCCTGAAGCCACTGGCGGATGAGCGCCACACCATCTATGCCGACGACATCACGTTGTGGGTCCCGGGTGGCAGCAACGGGCACATAGAGTCGACTCTACAGCAAGCAGTCGAAGCCATCGAGAGCCAACTTGACGGATCAAGACTGGTATGCTCCCGAAGCAAATCACAACTCTTGGTGCTGCCACCAAAGAGTCATCAAAATCAAAACAAAATCATCAAATACAAAATCGTCATCCGGACCAGCAACGGACAGGTGGTCCCTGAGGTAGGAAAGACTCGAGTGATGGGCATGTTAATCGAGAAACGTCGCACGAACGGCGAAACCACCAATCGCCTTTCGGGTAAGGTCACCGCGGCCACACGCTATCCTCGCCACACTGGGTCTAGACCTCAGTACGAGCGAGGAAGACCTATGCGGACAAGAAGAGGTACCCGAAAGCATCAGGTGGGGAATGTGGGTCTACTCCGTTTCAAAGAAGATGGACACCGAACACAACGGAGAACGACGGAAGGCTCGAGCCAAGGCCTTGGTCGGTCTGCACGCCGAGATATCGGGCACGAGGTACGTGGACGCGGCAGAGTATCGAGGCAAGAAGACGTAGGCGGCGGTGGTCATCAATACCAAGACCGATACCAAGGGTCCCCTTGACCCCGTGTAGTCCGAGGGGCGCTGGCTACCACCCCCAAGTACAGGAAACAAAAAAATATCTTAACATAAATACCCAAGAAACTGGTGGGGAAACAGCCCCGCCGGTAGCATAGTGGTTATCGCACCAGACCGGTATTCTGGAGGTCGTGGGTTCGGATCCCACCCAGCGGGCATTTTTTCACCAATTTCTTTCTGACTCCAAAACTTCTTTATCTGTTTCTATGACCCACCACAACCTCCCCTTTGCTTTCCGAGGTTTTCTTGACTGCCAACCCTTATTTTCTGTCTTATTTCACCGAGCCCCTCATTTCCCATTTTCTGATTTGCTATATATATATATATATATATATATATATATATATATATATATATGTAAGACTGAAATAAGAATTGGCAGTCAAGAAGACCTCGGAAAGCAAAGGGGAGGATGTAGTAGTTCAAGATAAAGAATTTGGAAAATAAGAAAGTGGAGAAAAATTGCCCGCCAGGTGGGATCCGAACCCACGACCTCCAGAATGCCGGTCTGGTGCGATAACCACTACGCTACCGGCGGGGCTACTTTAGCCTCCACTTTCTGGGGTATTTATGTTCAGGTGTTTTTGGTTCCTGCGCTTGGGGGTGGTAGCCAGCGCCACTCGGACTACTCGGGGTGAAGGGGATCTTCTTTTTAACCCCCGGGCCGTGACTCGAGCGTCTACGACATGTCGAGAGTGGTCGACCAGCGTTGAACCCTCTTAAGCTCCCTATGGCACCAAGACTGCCAGAACAGAGGCCCTCGCTATGCATGTAGCGAATCAGAATAGGAAATAAGGGGCTCGTTGAAGATATATATATATATATATATATATATATATATATATATATATATATATTGTCCCGGAGCCAAAGATGAGGCAGTGGTCTTTACGGAAAAGCACCTTGATTGGAACGAACCTGTGCTCACCTAACAAATCAAAAGTACACAGGCGGCGAAGCAGCAGTCAACAAAGTGACGCGCGTCGGCGAGCGTCCGAGAATCGAATACCCCGGCGTGTTCTCTGGAGTCTTTTTATTGTTCGGCGCGCGTGGTTCTCAAACCGTACATTCACATCTGGAGGATTGTAGGTACAAAAAGATTATTCTAGGCTGTTCACGCTAGATCGCAATGCTCTCCCTACCAGAAGAGACAACACATTCGGCACAGAAAGAAAGAAAGAAACACGCGCTTCCCTTGGTACAGAGATAACACAGTCGGGCGCAACCGGGCGGTAAAAGCAAAACATAAAGAAACAAACCCAACGCATGGTTCGCGGCATTACCGCCCCTCTAAGAGTGCATCAACCCGATGCCAACAGCTCGCAGGGGCACCTTGTCTATTCAAGGTGACGGTAGTGGCGACACCGCGGACCCCGAGCCCATGTGGGTTGGACCCACCCACGCCCCGGCTGTGCGTGGCTTAGCCGTGTCCAGGGAAAAGGGCATCCTGGTGGCTGAGCCAAAGCCAGGGTTGTTTTGGACCTTCACGGCCCCCTGGTGGCGGCAACACGCCACTTTGGCCCCTGCTTCCTGCAGACGGTACCCCAGGATTGACCCGCCCTGGGGAAAGCAGCCAGTAGCCTTTTCCTATCTCCCTCACTCTCTCTTTTTCTGTCCTGTCATCTTTCCATGCCTGCCCTATCACCTACTCTTTTCCTGTTTTTTCCCTTTTACCCTCAGGCGGCAATGGTTAACTTTGTGCAAAATGGCCTACCTAGACTATTTTACATAAAGCTATAGTGGCCACGTATGGCTAGCCTGACTACCTGCACGCTCCCCTGGTTGGGCTCCGTGGTGGGCGGCCAGCGTGGCCACTGAAAAACACCAGCTATCCACATGGCTAAAAATAAGACACCTCTTGATCGGTCCCTGAAAAGGGGCCGGACCGAAGTCATTTCCCAGTACCTTCCGCAAAAAAAACAGTGACAACTTCTCACGATTTTTTTGTCGTTCAAGGAGTAGAGGAGCCAATGCAGACAAAGTCTCCCTTTGCAATTGCCAAGGCCCTCAATCAACTAGTGGGGACAAACTACAACGCCAGGAAACTCCAGAATGGAGATGTACTGGTGGAAGTGCACACCAAAGAACAGAGCGCAAAAATCATGGAACTCACAAAAATCAATGACACGAACGTGACAGTGACTACGCACCGCTCACTGAACTTCTCTAAAGGCGTGATCTCCGAGTCTGAGCTATTCCACTGCTCCGACGCGGAGATTGAGAGCGAACTGGCGGAACAAGGAGTGATCGCAGCACGTAGAATATTGATGAGGAAAAATGGAGAGGAAATGAAGACCAAGCACGTAGTCTTGACATTCAATTCGACCACACCACCAGACTCAGTCAATGCAGCCTATTAGCGTTGCAAAGTGCGGCCCTACTCAGTCAATGCAGCCTATTAGCGTTGCAAAGTGCGGCCCTACATCCCAAACCCTAGGCGGTGCTTTCAGTGCCAGCGGTTTGGGCACGGGTCTGGATCATGTCGCGGCAAACCCACATGCGCTAGATGTGGAGGAAAAGCGCACGAGAAGGAAAGGTGCGAAAAAGAACCCCAGTGAGTGCGTTAACTGCTCAGGTAACCATGGTGCGTACTCCAGATCCTGTCCGGTCTGGAAGAATGAAAAAGAAGTCATGACGATCAAAACCACACAGAATGTGTCATACCCCGAGGCTAAGAGAAGGCTCAGTTTCCAGCAAAAAGGAACTTTTGCAGAGGTGGGGCGGCGGGGGCCGGCGCCATCTCTGGTGTCTGTAGGCACGCAGGTCGAGCTGAGGGACCTGGTTTCAGCGGTACGGCCCCCTCCTGTCCCAGAGGCTGGGCTGCCCCAACGCCCGGCACTGACTCAGTCCACGCAGGTGGACCGAGTGGACCGCTCAGCAAACTGCTCAGTCCCGCAGCCCTCTACACAAGTCGGGCCAGCAGCCGGTGTACCGGCTACCGATGGGGTGGAGGAGGCTTTGGGGCAAACACGCAACTCAGCGGGTTCTGCCCCGGCTGCACGGTCGGCTCCCCCTTCTCGGGGAACGGTCGACACGCCCCAGAAGGCGCCGCCGAGAAGTGGCACTGTTGCAGGTGCGGCTCCTGCGCGGCAACGGCCTGGGGAACCCCCCGACCCTCAAAGGGTACCGAAGGGCCGCGGAAAGCCTAAGCGTCCAACAGGAGGCAATGGAAAAGAGGTAGAGGAGGAGATGGATGTGACCCCACCCACACCTCCTTGAATACAAGAGAGCAAACTCTAAAAGACCGGTATGGTGCGAATCATACAGTGGAACTGTCGTGGGCTATTGCACAACATAGATGATATTTACGAATTGTTGGAGAAGTCCCAACCGTCTATTATCTGTCTGCAGGAAACCCATTTGTCTTCTGTCCACAATAATCCATTCAGGAAACACAATATTTACCGCAAAGACAGGACAAATTCGCTTGTATCTTCTGGAGGAGTGGCAATCGTCACTCCCCAGTCGATCCCAACAAACGAACTGAAGCTTCAAACCACTTTGGAGGCAGTAGCCAGAAGAACGCACATTGGAATAGCCCTCACGATTTGCTCCCTGTATATTCCACCAACCGTCTCAGTGACGCAGAATGATCTGTTCAGACTCATAGATGAGTTGCCTGAGCCTTTCCTGTGGCTGGGGGATCTCAATGCGCACAATGTACTGTGGGGAAGTGCTAGAAGTGACACACGAGGCCGACTTATCGAGGCTGTAGTGTCGGCAACTCCTTTGCATTTATTCAATAATGGGAGTCCCACTTACATTTGCTCATCCACCCGCACCGAATCATGCATCGACATCTCCCTTGCAACGCCATCCTTAAGTGCTCTTTTCACTTGGTCAACACTTCAAAATCCTCTTGGGAGTGACCACTACCCAGTTTTTCTGGACACAACTCCGGCGGTACCCATGCTACCAGAGCGCACCAAAAGGTGGAAGTTGGAGGAGGCCAAACCGAATTGCACGAAATACAGGACTTGAGTGCAGATGAAGCTTGCAGCCTAATCACTTCACGGCTTTTGGAAGCTGCAAAAGTGTCTATTCCGGAGTCCTCCGGGACACTCCCCAGGAGGTCAAAGCCGTGGTGGAACTCTGATTGCAGGGACGCCCGTAGGAAGCAAAACTGCGGATGGTCCCGTTTCAGACGCTACCCCACTGCCGAATGTCTAATAAACTTCAAACGACTCAGAGCAGAGGCGCGCAAGATAAGACGGCAGTCGAAAAAGGCTTCATGGCAGGACTTTGTAAGTTCCATAAGTAGTAACGTAAGCTCAAAAACGGTCTGGGATAGGGTCAGGAAAGTGAGTGGAACTTACAGTGCATTTACCATGCCACTTTTTGATGGTAACAAAGGCCTTGCCGAGCAGGCAAACATTCTAGCTGAATATTTTGCCAAAGTGTCTAGTTCAGCCCAGTGCTCTGGATCATTCCTCAAGTATAAAGAACGGGCTGAAAAAAGTATAATTAAGATAAACTTGACTAATGAAGAAGCATAAAATGCACCTTTCTCCATGGCTGAACTACTCCTGGCGATAGCTCAGGGAAAAAGTCGAGCGGCAGGACCGGACCGAATACATTATGAAATGCTAAGACATCTGACCCCAGGAACCTTAAAAGTCATACTACATTTCTTCAATAAAATATGGTTTGAAGCCTACTTTCCAATCGCGTGGCAGGAAACCATTATGCTCCCACTACTGAAGCCAGGTAAAGACCGTAGTGAACCGGCAAGCTACAGGCCAATTGCGTTGACAAGCTGCCTCGGGAAATGTTTTGAACGGATGATCAACAAGCGGCTTACTCACTTTCTTGAAGAAAATCAGGTTATTGATGCCCTTCAGTTTGGTTTCCGTGCAAGGCACTCAACAACTGACCAACTTCTCCGTCTAGAAACTAAAATTAGGGAATCCTTTGTTCAACGACAACACTGCGTCTCCGTATTTTTTGACTTGACGAAGGCTTACGACACCACATGGAAACATGGTATAATGCTAGATCTGCAGGGTTATGGTGTAAAAGGCAGAATGCTTGGGATGCTGAAAAGTTACCTTTCCAATCGCTCCTTTCGAGTGAAATTTGGAACAGTATTATCGGATGTGTACACTCAGGAAAATGGCGTACCTCAGGGAGGTGTTCTTAGTGTTACCTTGTTCCCAATCAAGCTAAACTCAATCGCACGTGTAATACCGAAATCTTTGATGTATTCGCTTTATGCGGATGATATTCAGATCAGCTTTTCCTCGTGCAACTTAGCATCCTGCGAAATGCAACTGCAAATTGGCATCAACCGTCTAGTGCAGTGGGCCGAGGAAAATGGATACAACTTTTGTGCAGAAAAAACAGTCTGTGTGCCTTTCAGTCTGTACCGAGGAATTGTGTTAGATCCTCAGCTGCACATTAAATCAGCCCAAATCCCTGTTCGAACTGAGCACAAATTTCTTGGTCTAATATTTGACCAAAAGCCACATTAATTATCTAAAACAAAAATGTTTGAAATCAATGAACTTCTTAAAGCATTTATCCTATAGAACCTGGGGCTCAGATCGTACCTGCCTTTTGCGGCTGTACAACAGTCTAATTCGTTCCCAGTTGGATTATGGCTGCTTTATTTATGGATCTGGTCGCGAATCTGTACTCAAAGCTTTCGACCCCATTCACCACTCAGGATTGAGAATAAGCACCGGAGCTTTCCGGACATCTCCGGTACAAAGCCTATATGCAGAAACCAATGAATGGTCACTTAACAAACGGAGAGTACTCCTCGGAAACATGTACATGATGAGAATTCTTTCCTGCACCACTCACCCTTGTCGACAGCTCTTTTGAAACCTCGCTTTGAAACTCTCTTTTCCAACAAGCCTCGGACTATTCCAACCATGTTTTTCAGGTACCGCATTCTTAATGAAGCCCTTGACTTTTATGTAGATGATACCATGCTGGTCACCCACAGAACCGGTTATGCTCCATGGGAATACCGCAAGCCACAATGTGACTTTTCCTTGCTGAAGTACAATAAACACAACACTCCAAAGGAACTACTGCAACAAGAGTTCTTAGATATCCAGTTCAGGTATGCCGGATGTGCTACTTACTTCACGGATGGTTCCAAAGGAGAAAGGCATGTGGGAGCAGCTGCAATTGGACCTAATTACAAAGAATGCCAGCGGCTCAGACCTGACGCTAGTATCTTCACTGCCGAACTGCATGCGATACAACTCGTTTTAAACAAAGTATACACTGAAAGGACACCGCAGTCAGTCATCTTTTCTGACTCTCTCAGCGCACTAGCAGCCCTGTGTTCAGGAAACAAAACCAAAAATCCGCTTGTCCAACAAGTGCTTAACCAACTGATGGACTGTAGCAAAAATCATTTAGACGTGAGCTTCTGTTGGGTACCGAGTCATGTAGGAATTGACGGCAATGAGAAGGCAGATGCCCTCGCAGCCCAGACAAAAGAGCTCGAGGTGACAGAAACTCGTTTACCCTACCAGGATTAGAGACGGAGACTAAAATTATCAATAACGAAGAAGTGGCAGTCTGAATGGACAGAACTCAATGAAAACAAGCTCCACCTTGTGAAGCCGCACCTGAGAGAGTGGCAGAGCTGCAGACAAAAGAAAGATTTGTAGAGGTGGTGTTATGTCGCCTAAGAATTGGGCACACGCGCTTGACCCACAACTTCCTATTGCTGGGAGAAGACCCTCCAGAATGTGAGCAATGTGGGAAGCGCCTTACAGTAATACACATACTTATCGAGTGTCCTAGTTACAAAAACAAGCGTCGTGAATTTTTTTCCCACTTTTATACATTTCACATTCCATTGCACCCTGTTTTACTGCTAGGTGATGAACCCCTGGTTCCCTCGGAAAAGATTTTTAAATTTTTGAATGCCATCAAGCTTTTAGACAAACTTTGATTTTACCATGTTACGTCATTTTTACATGAGCGGTTTTTAAATTTTTAAGTGCACTCAAGCTTTAACAGAAACTCTGATTTTACCACGTTACATGATTTTTACATGACCCTTTTACCGTAGTGTGCTCAAAATATATTACCTTGTGTGTGGCGCATGATAGCCAAATTTGGCTGCTGCGCCAATAAAATTAAAATTCATTAATTCATTCATCCGATGCTAACATAAGCGACAGTCCGAACAAATAAAAAAGAAGAGTCCGTCATCGTGCGGAGAAAGGTTTAACGCGAACCACGTGGACGACTTCGGGCCGCATGCGTCGTCGTGATGGTCCGGAATCACCATCGGCGATCACCTCGTATTAGAGTTGGGCAATACGTTGTAGAATTCGGTAGGATCCGAAACACCGCCACAAAAGCTTTTTACTAAGTCCGCGTCTTCGGATGGGAGTCCAACCCCACACACGAACCCCAGGGTGGTACTCGGCGTGTCGGCATCGAAGAATATAGCGTCCGGCATCCAACAGCTTCTGGCACGTTATACGAACTCGAGCGATCTGGCTGGCCTCCTCCGCACGTTGAAAGTATCCTTGGACGTCGGCGTTAAGGTCGTCGTGTTCTACGTGCGGAAGCATGGCGTCGACCATAGTAGTCAGCCGTCTTCCGTAGACAAGCTCGAACGCTGTCATCTGCGTAGTTTCCTGCGTCGCTGTATTGTACGCAAAGGTGACATACGGGAGGACTTCGCCCCAAATATAATGTTCAACGTTGACGTACATGGACAGCATATCCGCAATCGCCTCGTTCAGAAGTTCCGTTAGTCCGTTCGTTTGGGGGTGGTACGACGTCGTTCTTCGGGAATCCGTGTTGCTGTAGCGTAAGACTCCTTGGATATGTTCCGCAGTGAAGGCAGTTCCGCGGTCCATGATTAGGACTTCAGGGGCTCCATGTCACAACTTGGTTTATAAAGAACTTGGCGACTTCTTGTGCAGTCCCCCTCAGAAGAGCGGCGGTCTCTGCGTAGCGCGTCATGTAGTCTGTCGCTACGACAATCCAATTGTTCTCTGATCGTGATATAGGGAACGGGCCCAGAAGGTCCCTTCTAATCTGTTGAAAGGGCCTGACGGGACGGCGATCGGTTGCACAAGTCCGGCGGGTCTTGTCGGCGGCGTTTTTCGTCGCTGGCAGTAATGGCAACTCCGATCGTAGTGGGTTACGTCGGATGTAAAGCGGGGCCAGAAGTACTTCGCCTGAATTTTTGCAATAGTGCGAGCTGTGCCGAGATGCCCGGAAGACGGGTCGTGGTGCCACGTTTCCAAAATGTCGTCACGAAGGTCTGCGGGGATGCCAAGTAGGTAATTTCTTCTCGTTCCAGGGGTGAAATTCTTCTTCCCGAGAACGAAGTTTTTGAGGCTGAATGCTGGTACGTTCCGCTTGAACGCCGTAGGGACGGCGACGTTGCATCCTTGGAGGTAGTCGATCATGACGCGTAGATCGGTGTCTACACGCTGGTGGGCGGCCAGGTCGCTCTTCGTAACGACTCTGAAGAACGCGCTGTCTTTATCGGAGTCATGTGGTGGTGGGTCGACGGAGGCGCGGGACAGCGTCAGAGAGTTTACTGCCGGATTTGCAGTCGATTGTAACGTGCAACTCTTGCAGGCGCAAACTCCACTGCCCAAGACGGCCAGAGGGGTCCTTCAAATTGGCGAGCCAACACAGCGCATGGTGTTCTGTCACAAACTTGAACGTTCTACCATACACGTATGGGCGAAATTTTGAAATGGCCCATATGATAGCCAGGCACTCGTTTTCGGAGAAGAGCAGTTTTTCTCCTCCTTCGACAGACCACGGCTGGCATAGGCGATTACCTTTTCGCAACCGCTTTGCTTTTGGACCAAGACAGCACCCAAACCTATATCACTGGTGTCCGTGCGCATTTCCGTTTCGGCGTTTTCGTCGCATTGAGCGGGCACGGGCGGATTTTGCAGGCGTTGTTGCAACTCGCAGAATGCTTTTTCTTGGGGGTTTTCCCAGGAGAAAGGGGTGCTATCTTTTGCCAGGCGTGTGAGTGGCTCTGCATAGCGTGCGAAGCTTGCGACGAAGCGCCGGTAGTATGCGCACTGTCCGAGAAATCTTCGCACGCCCTTCTTGTCTTTCGGCCTTGGGAAGTTCGCTATGGCTGATATTTTCACCGGGTCCGGCAGCACTCCCGCGGCGTTGACAACGTGTCCCAAAAACGTGAGTTCCTCGTAAGCGAAGCGGCACTTTTCGGGCTTCAGCGTTAACCCCGACGAGTGAATCGCCTCGAGTACAGACTCCAAGCTTGCAATGTTTTCATGGAAAGTCCGGGCGAATACCACAACGTCGTCGAGGTATACGAGGCCGGTGTGCCATTTCAGGCCAGCTAGCACAGTGTCCATGGCTCTCTGAAACGTTGCTGGCACCGTGCACAGCCCACACTGCATCACCTTGAACTCGTATAGACCGTTTGGGGTTATAAATGCATTCATCTCTTGGTCTCTCTCGTCCACTTCAATTCGCCAGTAGTCAGTCTTCAGCTCCATCGGTGAGAAGGAATTCGTGTGGCAGACGTGGTCGAGGGCGTCGTCGATTCGTGGCAGGGGGCACACGTCCTTTTTAGTGATTTTGTTCAGTCTGCGGTAGTCAATGCAGAACCTTAAAGTGCCGTCTTTTTTCTTCACGAGTACGACCGGCGCAGCCCACGGACTTTTCGGTGGCTGTATTATCTGGTCGCTTAGCATGGCGTCGAGTTTCGTCTTGATGGCTTCGCTCTCGGGTAAAGAGACGCGATACGGTGACTGTCGGGTATGCCCGGCTCCATCTTCGCTTATTATTCGGTGCTTCGCCAGAGGTGTCCGACGTAACTTTGAGTTCGACGAAAAACTCTCGCTGTAGCGATGCAGAAAAGCCAATAACTTGTTGCTTTCTTCGTGCGGTAGCGCCGGATTCACGTCGAAGGGATGCGGAAACTTGAAGGTATCTTCGGGTGCGCGTTCAAAGTCAGCGACTGCGATCACGTCACTTGCTTGTTGCGTTTCTTGGAGGAACGCAATTGCAGTGCTCTTTTTAAAGCTGATACCCCTCGGTGAATTTGGTGACAAAAACATGGGATTTGCGTTGCTTAAAATGCCCATTGCAACTTGCGACAGACGCACCACGGTTGAGAAGCAACCTTAGGTCACTCTCCACTATAGTGTCGACGTCTGGAGCAGCACCTTCGGAGTAGACGGCGATAATCAAGTTTGCGAGGGGGTGCAAGGGTGACATAATCATCGGCGATCCTTACAGCTGCACGGTAATTGGGGTTCGGTTCTGGCGTCATGGAGTGATCGCAGGAAAAAGTTATCGACTTGGTCTGCAGATCAATTATTGCGGCGTTGTCCGTCAAAAAGTTCATTCGGATAATTACGTCGCGGGAGCAGTTAGACAAGATAACGAACGCGGCAGGGTACGTCATGCCGTCTATCCCTTTCCTGCCCAACATAAAGATTTTAGAAAAAATGGCCACAGGTAATTAAATTTTGTGTATTTACCCATTTCCATTGATGCTTCGACAAGTCAAAATGGAAAGCCCAGAGTATTTCACACAGAAAACAAACCCACACATATGTGTGGGCTGGGCTTCTATTTGTATGATCTGCGGGTAGTAAGAATACCTTAAAAACAGCATCAGGCGCAGAAAAACTACAATTTTACGTATTATTTATAAGTTGTATATTGTTTGCAGGAGTATTTATATTATAAATAGTATTTTGTGACAATAAATCATAATGAAGTTGTAATTACATAATTAATAATTATAATTAATACTATTATCACAAGTAATTACGCAACGAGTTGAAGGCTAAGGCGCAAGAAAACATTACCAATGAACCAGAACAAAACCGCGAATAAATGAGACACCAAGAAAGCAAGAACGAATTATTTATCGCTAGCGCTTCAGTGCACGAGCCCGCCACCGTGTGCCGCCCAGCAAAATTTTCGTGACGACGAAAGCCCAGCCCACACAAATGTGTGGGTGCATTTTTCAAGCGTGATGACGGAACGCACACGAAGGGAACGGGTGTGTTTTTTAGCCGATCGTGTTTTCCCAAGTCCTGAAAATCGCGTCTTACGCTTTTCATTCAGAAAATACGAGAATAGCAAGAAGAAATACCGGCCTTCATCGTTAAGGCGGCTAGTGTGATTGCGACGGCTTGGGCGCCGTTTTTAATGTGTGATTTCTCGCCCCCTGGTGGCGACATGAGTGAACTACCGAAACCAATAGAGTCTCTGAAGCGTTCGCCGTGACTACCCAGGGCTCTGAAACCGAAACCGAAACAGGTGATCGCTTTGTAAACGAATTTGTTGACCCACACGTTTGTGTGGGCTGGGCCGTAAAGGGCTATGGTGACGCGGGGTGTGCACGTTCCACAGGGCGTCACGGGGTGGCCTCCTGCTGTGCGTAAGTGCGGACCGTCCCATCTCGTCATAACATTCTTCAGCGTAGACGCAAAAGGTCTGCTTATTACTGAGTAGTCGGCTCCCGTGTCTACGAGCGCGACTACATCAAAGCCGTCGATGGACACCTTGACGTCGGATGCCGCTTTCCTGGAGTTGCGGGTGCGTCGGGGCGTCGCATCTCGTCTTGTGCGTGTTGTGGGTCGCGCGCTGTGCGTCGTCGCTGTCGTCGTCCTCTCAGCGGCAGTCTCGCTCATGTGGGGTACGCGTCGCCACGTGTAGCTGTTGCCGTGTTCGGGAGTCTCGTCAGGGTTAGGTCGGGTCGCCTGTATGAGGGCATTACGTGAATCACTGTCTTCGGCGCGTATTTTCGTCGTTGGAGGGTATCCGGTTTTTTGCCGTAGAGCAACTTCACGTCCAGAAGTTGCTGCTTTTAGTTTCCCCGGCGTAGGTTGGGGTACCGTCCACGGGTGAAGTCAGCATTGCTACGGCGGTTCGGCGATTGGTATGGGAAGGGCGACGGCGAACGATTGAAACGGACGGGGCCATGGCTGGTTTCAGATAGATACTCGTCGATCTCACGTGGTCGTTGGCCAGGGAGAGGGCGAGGTGCGTCGACGGAGAAACAACGCAGTCCGAGTCTCTTTATAGGCAGCGACGGTAGATGTGGTGGGCCTCTGCGCAGTGGCAGCACAGAGGACGATTATCGGGGTTTCGTCATACGTCCGTCTTCCTCGGCGTCTGGTTTCGGGCTACGGGGGGTCGGGCGGGCGACAGTGGGCGGCGATACGGCGGGGCCTCTTGACGACGTGTTCGAGCAGGGTGGGGTCCACGAACAGCCGCGGAGTATGCCATAGCTTGTGGTTCGCGGGGTACTTCGGTTGGCGTAGTAGTTCCCAACGCTTTTTGCACTTCTTCCCGAATCACGTCGGTAAAGGTAGTGACATGGGGCTGTGGCGGCGTGTGGAGAAATTACCCGCAGCTCCTCTCTCACTACTGCGTGGATGGTCTCGTGTAGGCTTTCAGCCGGAATCCGCATGTTGTCGACGTAGTTCGCATTAGCCGCGCCAACAAAGTTCCGGTCATACTGCTTAGCACGCATTTCGAGCGCCTTCTGGATTGTAGTCGCTTCGTTCACGAATTAGGCGACGGTTTTGGGCGGTTTGCGGACAAGTGCAGCAAATAGTTCCTCCTTCACACCGCGCATTACGAAGCTTAGCTTATTTTGTTCCGTCATTTCGCGGTCCGCGCGGCGAAATGGTTGCTTCATTTCCTCAACGAAGATCACGACCCCTCCGTTAGGGTGTTGCGTGCGCGTTTCCAACAAAAGGGCCGCTCGTTCGTTCCGCACGACGGTGGCGAACGGTTTGAGGACCTCGCTCCTAAAGAGAGTCCAGTCGGATAGGGAGATTTCATGCTTTTCAAACCACGTTCGGGCCGTACTTTTTTAAATTGAAGAAAACATGGCGGAACGTTTCTTCGTCATCCCACCTGTTAAAGATGCGGACGCGCTCCACTTTATCCAACAAGTCCTCAGGGTCCTCTCCGGGGGTCCGCGGAACGATGATGGTTGCTGGGGCTGTTGCAGGACGAGGCAGGATTAGAAGCGCTGGTCATGGTGCCTTTGTTGATTTCCCCCTTCCAGAGATACCCTTTATGTGGACGCTGCAGAATATCGCCATAAAGAGGCGTTGGCTATCGCCGTTATTAACTCCCCGTCATCTCCTCCTCTTGCTACCCTCACCCTTCGTACCCGACACCCGCATGTAGCAGAAGAGGCGGCAATCGCGCTGGCATTAACACAAAGTCCCACCCCAGAAATTATATTCTCCGATTCTAAAACGGCCGTCCAAAACTACGCCAAAGGTCTCATTTCGGCCCAGGCACACAAAATTCCCTGTCTAAATTCGCCATCCCACACAGTCGCACTCCACTGGTTCCCGGCTCACACGGGCATTGGAGGGATAGAGACGGCCCACACGGCAGGCAGAGCACTTGTCACCCGGGCATACGATGCGGACTCTACCCTCCATGGAGCCAGATCAACCAGGGATAGTCTCCTGACCTTCAGAGAGGTCACGCAGCATTACCGCCTCTCCCGCCGCAAGCTTCCCCCCGCCCACTCATCCCTTACTCTAGAGGAAAAACGCCTCTGGCGTCAACTGCAAACGGAGTCCCTACCCTGCAGAGCCGTCCTGCATCACATCCACCCCTCCCTGTACCCATCCCCCCTCTGCCACCGCTGCGGTGAAAGGGCCACGGTCCAGCACCAAATCTGGGCTTGTGCAGAGAACCCATTCCCTTTCATTAATTCCCCTGACCAGTGGATGGAGGCGTTGGGCCGCTCGGACCCCCAGCTCCAGAAGGAGCTCGTGACTCGAGCGGCTGAAGTCGTCGCAACCCTCAGGGTTGCGCCCACCGCGCCCTAATCCACTATGTAAATAAAACTTATTTCTCTCTCCCTCTCTCTCTCGTGGTGTTGGTTGCAGCGGTCGTTCTTTTGGGTCCGTCTGTCAGGAGACCAAACTCCGGTGAGAGACCTTAAAGACGGCGGCTGGCTATAGTTGAACTCGCTTGATTGATTGATTGTAGGGTTTAACGCGCCGGCGCAACGCAGGCGATGCGGCCCGCCGTAGTGGAGGGCTCCGGATTAATTTTGACCACCTGGGGATCTTTAACGTGCGCCGAAATCGCGTACACACGGGAATTTTTGCTTTTCGCCTCCATCAGAAAAGCGGCCGCCGACGCCGGGTTTAGAACCCGCAATTTCGTGCTCAGCAGCACAATGCCTTAGCCACTGAGCCTCCGCGGCAGGTAGTTGGACTCGCTTGGCGGGTTCCAGAGGTCGTTGGGAGCATAGAGGTTGCGTACCCAGCCCCTCCAGCAGATGTCACGGAGCCAAAAAGGAGGCAGTCGTCCTGAAGAAAAAACACGTTTATTGGAGCGAACTTGTGCCCCCTAAGAACTCAAAAGTACACAGGCGGCGAAGCGACAATCAACAAAGGGACTTGCGTCGGCGAGCGTCGGGATATCGAATACCCTGAGGTCTGCTCTGGAGGCTTATCTTTCGGCGCGCGTGGTTCTCGAACCGTCGATTGACATCTAGAACATTGTAGGTCCATGACGACAAGATTATTCTACGCTGTTCGGAATGATCTCCCTATCAGAAGAGATAACACATACGGCCCATAAAAACAGACTGGAACACGCGGAATGGAATGGAAAGGTATAAACAAACCCAATTCATGGTTTGCGGCTATATGTATATATATATATATATATATATATATATATATATATATATATATATATATATAAAATACCCGCTACCCATTCGGCATATCATCGTGATACTAACCACTTCCTACGGGAAATCGACAACATTTAAATCCCAAATGGCGCCTTCCTTGTAACTTTAGATGTAACTTCTCTGTACACAAATATACCTCACCGAGATGGGATTGAAGCCCTGGTTGAATCCTATAGCATACATCGGGATCACGAGTCGCCAAGCCCACAGGTCATTGAAACTTTGACCAAGCTAGTGCTGGAATTAAATAGCTTTGAATTCCACAATCAGTATTACCTACAAATAAACTGCACTGCGATGGGTACTCGAATGGCACCCAACTACGCTAATATATTCATGGACGATCTCGAAACAAAATTCCTATCAACCCGTGAAATTAAGCCATTTTTTTACAAACGCTTTCTGGACGATGTATTCCTTATTTGGACCGGTACGGAGGAAGACTTAATCGACTTCATCGAAAGTTTCAACAAGGCCCATCCAAGCATCGCATTCACTTATACCTATTCAACTACGGAAATCAATTTCATTGACGTGCATATAAATACAGACAAAGGAGAACTGATCACTTCCGTGTACAAAAAACCTACCGATAGGCAGCAGTATCTCCACTTCGACAGTTGTCATCCGCGCCACTGCAAAACGAGTATCCCATACTCGCAGGCCCACCGATTTAGGAGGATTTGTTCCCGCACCGAGGACTTCGAGACAAACGCAGAAAACTTGCGCAATGTACTCGCGAAGCAACAATACCCACCACCCATAGTCAACGACGCTATGTGCAAAGCGGTCAACCTTGATCGCCAAGAGTTGCTGCACCATGAAAAAGAACTAAACCAGAAAGGGAGAGGCCTACCTAGTTTTGACGTTCGGGGGCAATTCCCCAAACATAAACAAAATCTTGAAAAAGCACTTCAACATGCTACAACAGAGTGAACGGCTTTCGAAAATCTTCCCCACCCCTCCTCGGGTCGTATACAGGCGCCCCAAAAATATTAAAGATTACCTTGTACACGCCAAAACTGAGAGGGCACCCAAGGGTGGGTGTCGACCATGCGGAAAGGCACGGTGCCCCGTATGTAAACACATGCAGACAACCACGGTGGCAGAAAGCACCAACTCCCATTTCAAGCATCTAATTCACGCGACACTCGACTGCGACTCTTCTAATGTGGTGTACCTTCTGGAGTGGGGTGTTTGTGGCATCCAATACATTGGCCAGACGGACACGGCATTCCGCATGCGCTTCAACAACCATCGCGCACATGGTCGTTCACTCCCGGATCTACCATTATCACGACATCACTCCGACAACCACCCGTTCGACTCCATCAGGGTCACACTTTTACAGAGTGGATTTTCTACTACAAGAGAACGCGAACAACGTGAATCTTACATTATTTACAAATTCAATACAGTAAAGGCAGGAATGAATGTTAGCGCGGGCATTATGTCATCTATACATGCTGTTGATAATCTGGCTGCAGAATAATCCCCTACCTAAATTGTAATTCTCTGTGTTGTTTAAACAAGTAACAGCTATTCTTATTTTTTTTATTCCCTTCCTGGGGTTTCCGCACAGGCGGCATATGCCACAAACAACATCGAGGCGCCCGCCGCCGTTTACTCCAACAAAGGACCCGCGCAACTCCCGCGTGCGGTTAGAGGATTAGTTAAGCGCCCTTTCCCGGGTTCAGTGTCAGGGACGACCCCTTCGACTGCCCGGACAGAGGGGAAGAATAGACCTAAGTGTGATGAATGCCGCTCGCCCGTCCTGCCGGTCGGCGGAACCTTGCATGTTCTGAGCCACAGTGCGGAGATCGTAAGTACACTCTTAACGAGCCGTCCTATCTGTTTTTAGCGTTGGTGTCACTGAAACATGTGTGTGGCTGCGACCGCTTCCTGTCAACTCTTCCCGTAATGTCAGTGACCATTGGCATTCTGTGCCCCCCAGTGATGGTGTGAGAGCGTCCCTGTTACTGCTTTGCGCTTTCGCTTCTTGAGCAGAGCGGCCCCCCTCTGAAGTGGGCGCTACCTGCCACTCTTTCTACAAGCTGACGAACGATGGAGGACAGCGTTTTGAAAGAGTTGTGTACTCCTCTCTCTTTTCTACATGTTTAGGTTTGCTTTGGTTTTGTGTTTTCTTTCGTTCGTTTTTTTTCTTTATCTCTCTTTTTTGCAAACCTTCACCTCACCTCGCCGGGAGTGTGTGTTTGTTGCTGCTTTTCTCCCAAATCCACCTCTCTCTTTTTTCGGCGTCGTTGGACGACGAGCTTATAAATACGTGCACAGAAATACGAAATGTTGTCTTGAGAAAGATCGGCATCCGATCGAAACGTCGACCAATAAACAGTTTTGTTGGAAGCTATACCCATTTTTTACTAATATATATATATATATATATATAATATATATTGTCGGAAGAAGCTCGGCGCGGGGTGCAATTAGCCCGGGCTGTTATTGCTGCATGTAAATAGTTCATCGCTTCCTGTTAATATATCCCTTCATTACCTCATGGTTCGTGTCATCTGCCACCACGTTACATTTGGTGGAGTGTGCGGGTTCGTCATCCTCATCCTGGCCCCAGCATAGCATCGCATCGGCGTGGACGCAGCCTCCAAGGATAACGAAGCCGCACCGTGAAGCCCCAGCCCAGCCGAGACCAGAACACGATGTCCCCCGCCCCGTGTCCCCAGTCTGAAAGACCGAAGTGAGAATCAGCCGACACGAGCCGTGCCCAGACAAGTCGAGGATGTCTTCCCCCACCCTTCCGTTCGACGTGGCTTCATCACATTAGCGCTTCGCCACGGCCGAATCCATTGCTGTTGCTGGGCCAGGCATGATCAACGCCATCGTCGTCATTTGTGCCGGCAAGCGATTCGTCTGCATTTTTCATGGCAGCACTCATCCGCAGTCAATCGCCAACTTGCCTCGGCGTCGACCGGGACAGCCGTCATTAACCGGGGGTTATGTCACAGGACAGGGCAATTCCTGCGCCACCATGGCCCACCAAAAAAATGACACGGAAGAAGCTCGGCGCGGGGTGCAGCCAGCCCGGGCTGTTATGGCTGCATGTAAATAGTTCATCGCTTCCTGTAAATATATCCCTTCATTACCTCATGGTTGGTGTCATCTGCCACCACAATACAATATATATAACTCTTGATGCAGAGGACCTGACTCAGTCCGAAATGTTGAAATAATGTTTCCGAACAGCGTACTTTTACTTTCTGCATATATATATACTAGCGGTAGTACCCGGCGGTGCCCGGGTGGGCCATTAATTAGGAACAGCAATTGGTATTTGTTAGTCGCCATATTAGGCTACTTCATTGGGAAGCGGTACACACTCTGGAGCGTCTGCCTGCTGTCAGTGCATAGGCTCCTACTGCAGGCGCGTCGTGGTAATGTAAAACGACTGGTACTCGTGTTTTACTCCAACTCTCGCTAAACAAATTGCACCAAGATGGCGCGTTTGAGCGAATGATTCAGAGAGTGAAAAAGGTTTTATTGAGCCGGCGAAGTGGGAGTGGTTCCCAATTTCAGAAGGCCATGTGATGAGGGGGCAGCCTTCGCACTGGAGGAAGTATTGAACGAGGAGCTTGGTTTGCTTGCACTCTTAATATGATATGAGGAAGAGTGCCAGGTTGCAAACACAACTTGAATCCAGCAGAAGATTGCGCTGGGAACACATGATGGAGACCGGCTGGGTGAGGGGTATTCTTCCTCGTAGGAAGTGCTATCTCAGAAGATATGAACGATGCTCATCGGTACAGTTTTATCATAAGTAACATGGGCTCCCTACGGGAGGCGCGTGGTTGCAGGAAGTCCCAGCAGATGCCGAGGGCTAACCTTTGCTCTTTTTACTGGTACATCTTCTCTTTTACATTTATGATATATGACACCTGCTCCTACGGGAGACGCGTAGTTTCCGAAGGTGTCAACAGATAGCGACCGCTAAGAAAACGCGGGAAAACTCAACTGACTTTTACGTCCGAAAGAATGCAGATTAAAAAATCTCGCTGGCCTTCTTATCCGCATGTTAGGACAGAATCCTGAAAGTGGTTTTTGGGCAATTAAATGGGCAGCATTTTCAAGAAAAAACGAATGGGAGATATCAACTGGCTGGATGGTTATTTACGAAAGTGTAAAAACACAGTCTTTTCCCAAAACCCCGCTTGCCGCTATTGGGAGGGAGTCATTGAAAAATCTTGTATAACAGTGTTGAGATACGTGAGTAAGTTGCCTATCCCAACAAAAATCAATTCGATATCTCAGATGGCGGGCGGTAAAAACAAATTAATATTTGAAAAACTATTTTAGCGCTTTTCACTTTCTACATGGTTGAATTTTTAAAATTTTAGGAAATACTGACCTCAAACACCGTAATCAGAATGTGCCCTTGCAATCTGTAGCCGTTTGACAGAGCAGTTTGTCTAGACGTGTACATGACCTGTCAGGCCTTTTTGGCTCATCAGCCGTGTCATTTGAAAAAAACAATTTGACCCTTTTAGCGGCGTCGCAGAGCGAAATCCTTCTTTGCATTTGTATGAGTAACATATTCTAGCAAAAATCAGTTGGATTGCTGAATCGGTGAAAGATTTATTTGAGAATCTTTAGGAACACCGTTTTAGTTCCGGAATGCGGAATCACCTCACTGGTGTAGGTTAGGGCTAAATCCAAAAACCACTTTTTAGGTATTCTTAAGGGCTACTTATATCAGCAAAAAGCGCGTCGATATATGAATGGGTGACCGAGAAAATCACGAATTCGCGAAACCACAATTTCACCCTTTTCTTCGGTTAGGAGGGCAATTTCTGAAAAACCAGCCTTAGTGAACACTTACTCAATGACGCAAAGAAACTCGTGAAATTTCAAATCTCTAGGTCTAACAGTTTTGGCTGGGCGTTGATGAGTAAGTCAGTCAGTCATCCAGTCAGTCAGTCAGTCGGGCACTTCTTTTTATAGGTATAGATGACACCTGCTCCTACAGAAAACGCGTAGTTGCCGAAGGTGTCAACAGATGGCGACAGCTAAGCGAACACGGAAAAACTCAACTGAATTTTACGTCCGAAAGAATGCAGATTAAAAAATCTCGCTGGCCTTCTTATCCGCATGTTAGGACAGAATCCTGAAAGTGGTTTTTGGGCAATTAAATGGGCAGCATTTTCAAGAAAAAACGAATGGGAGATCTCAACCGGCTGGATGGTTATTTACGAAAGTGTAAAAACAGTCTTTTCCCAAAATCCCGTTTGCCTCTATTGGGAGGGTGTCATTGAAAAATCTTGTATAACAGTGTTGAGATACGTGAGTAAGTTGCCTATCCCAACGAAAATCCATTCGATATCTCAGATGGCGGGCGGTAAAAAAAATTTACATCCGAAAAACTATTTTAGCGCTTTTCACTCTCTCTATGGTGGAATTTTTAAAATTTTAAGAAATACTGACCTCAAACACCGTAATCAGAATGTGCCCTTGCAATATGTAGCCGTTTGACAGAGCAGTTTGGCTAGACGTGTACATGACCTGTCAGGCATTTTTGGCTCATCAGCCGTGTCATTTGAAAAAAACAATTTGACCCTTTTAGCGGCGTCGCAGAGCGAAATCCTTCTTTGCATTTGTATGAGTAACATATTCTAGCAAAAATCAGTTGGATTGCTGAATCGGTGAAAGATTTATTTGAGAATCTTTAGGAACACCGTTTTAGTTCCGGAATGCGGAATCACCTCACTGGTGTAGGTTAGGGCTAAATCCAAAAACCACTTTTTAGGTATTCTTAGGGGCTACTTATATCAGCAAAAAGCGCGTCGATATATGAATGGGTGACCGAGAAAATCACGAATTCGCGAAACCACAATTTCACCCTTTTCTTCGGTTAGGAGGGCAATTTCTGAAAAACCCGCCTTAGTGAGCACTTACTCAATGACGCAAATAAACTCGTGAAATTTCAAGTCTCTAGGTTCTAGGTTTAACAGTTTTGGCTGGGCGTTGATGAGTCAATCAGTCAGTCAGTCGGGCCCTTCTTTTTATAGGTATATATATATATATATATATATATATACAGAAAGATATTCCAGCAGTCTACAACGCGAAAGGAGGCATAGGGGAATGGTTAGAATATTTTTTTACCGTTAGTGAAATTAGCCCTTCGATTAGATTTCGAATGCCTTACCAATTCGGCTATCTGGGCAACTGTGTTATGCTTCACTTTCTGGGGTATTTATATTTACTACAACTGTATCTGACACTTGAGGGTGGTAGCCAGCGCCACTCATACTACACGGGGACAAGGGGACCTTCTTTTTGAACCCCGGGGCGTGACTCGAACGTCTACAGCCTGTCATGAGTGGGTAACTGGCGGGAAACCCTCTTATGCTACCTTGTCATCATGGCCGCCAGACCGAGCCTCTCGCTAAGCTTTCGCAGAATAATATGATTTGGAAATGAGGGGCTCGTTAGGAAATACAGAAAGAAATTCCAGCAGTCTACAACGCCAAAGAAGGCATAGGGGAATGGTTAGAATATTTTTTTACCGTTAGTGAAATTATATTTTTTTATTAATTTACGTAGAAAGAAAGAAAAACACGCGCCCAGAGTGGGGACCGAACCCACGACTTTCGATTAGATCTCGAATGCCTTACCAATTCCAATGCCTTACCAACTCCAATGCCTTGTAGTCTGAGTGGCGCTGGCTACCACCCTCACGTGTCAGATACAGTTGTAGTAAATATAAATACCCCAGAAAGTGAAGCAGAACACAGTTGCCCAGATAGCCAAATTGGTAAGGCATTCGAGATCTAATCGAAAGGCGTGGGTTCGGTACCCACTCTGGGCGCGTGTTTTTCTTTCTTTCTACGTAAATTAATAAAAACATATAATTTCACTAACGGTAAAAAAATATTCTAACAATTCCCCTATGCCTCCTTTGACGTTGTAGACTGCTGGAATTTCGTTCTGTATTTCCTAACGAGCCCCTCATTTCCAAATCATATTCTGCGAAAGCTTAGCGACAGGTTCGGTCTGGCAGCCATGATGTCAAGGTAGCATAAGAGAGTTTCCTGCCAGTTACCCACTCATGACAGGCTGTAGACGTTCGAGTCACGCCCCGGCGTTCGAAAAGAAGGTCCCCTTCTCCCCGTGTAGTCTGAGTGGCGCTGGCTACGACCCTCAAGTGTCAGATACAGTTGTAGTAAATATAAATACCCCAGAAAGTAAAGCAGAACACAGTTGCCCAGATAGCCGAATTGGTAAGGCATTCGAGATCTAATCGAAAGGCGTGGGCTCAGTCCCCACTCTGGGCGCGTGTTTTTCTTTCTGTCTTTCTACGTAAATTAATAAAAAAATATAATTTCACTAGCGGTAAAAAATATTCTAACCATTCCCCTATGCCTCCTTTGGCTTTGTAGACTGCTGGAATTTCCGTATTTCCTAACGAGCGCCTCATTTCCAAATCATATATATATATATATATATATATATATATAGAGAGAGAGAGAGACAGTTAAGAAAAAAAGTTCCTGGCTCTAACGTTAACCATATGATAGAGAAGTCACATTGAAAAACATTTATTCTAACGTTTGGATCGGGGCCGGTCTTTTTCTTTCCGTGATGTGTGTGTTGGTACGTCTGGGAATGCCTATATGCCTACACCCGCCTAATGGAATTAGTAAAGGAATTCCAAGGCACTATATTATCCATTTTCAACAATTAGTGCAACTCAACTACCTTTTTTCAGCTTAATAGTATGCCGAGGAGTGAACTCCAGGACACCCTTATGGTCACTCTCAAGTCCGTTAACCTCCTGGACAAAATTGACAACTTACCAAGCGATCTCTCGGGAGGCATGAAGAGGCGGCTAAGTCTGGCAATAGCGCTGGCTTCAAGGCCAAAGGTGAGGATTGCCGTCTTTTTTCGAGCATGCAACAGCACAATTGCTTGGCGTTCCTGCTTGCGCAGCTTCCAGTGACCATGACGCTGATATTTAGTCGCACATTGGTCAGTCCCAACAGTGTGTTCTCCTGGCCTGGGCGACGAATAATTGCGGCTCTGTCTTTTTACCCACAGGGCTGTTTTTAGCGGCACTTTTGAGCGCTACCAGAAAACTCAGCTTGGCCGAGCGCACATGAGCGTACCCCTCGTGAGGAGCGCTCGGTGTCGGCCACACTTCAGCTACGTGAGGAGCTCAGAAAAAATCCAGAACACTGAGGGGACTTTAGAGGGCACAAAGTGTACATTACCCGGAGTCGGCCAGCTCGACCTTCCAGAAATCTCTGCCCAGCGTTCGTGGTGTTATCTACCGCGTGCGGCTGTCCTCGTCAGTTTACGTGCGTTTGCGCTGGAGTGGGTAGCACAGACGCAGAGCTCGCGCTAAAGATGCCGAGTTTGCAAAGCTGTTTGCTTTGTGTTCTAGCGCATGGCAACGCGGTCAACTTCCGGAGATGTGTGAAAAGCGGCGGACAAAAATATCCGGGCATCCCAGTCATGCAGAACTTTCAGGAGCAAGTTCGCAAATCCATGTGACTTGCTACAGCCGGATCTTCTACAAATGGAGAGGGGCCACCAGCTCTGCTGCTTCTCGAGCCTTGCACCACAACTGCAAGCTTTGGCAATTTTTTTCCTTAAACGTTTGTGATATCCTCTTACGGCAGTACAGTCTGCCAGCAGAAAGCACGGCTATATAATATAGCACCCCTCAGTAACTTCTCATTTTTCATTACTCTTTTGCTTGCAGGAAAATGTTGAAAACTGCTGAATAGTTGGCTGCACCTCGCTACGCCTGCTTAAAATTTCCATCCGTTTTGTGTTCACTTCTGGGGACTTCACCATTTTAGCATTCTGGCGACGGAGAGCTACACCGCTACCACACCCAGCCATAAATTGGCCCTACTAATAGCCATGGATGCGTTTTTTTCGTCTACATTGATGCTACCCAGAAAAAGGAAGATTCCCCAGACAAATGATTAAACACTAGAACATTAACTGCACGCGTAGTCAATCTGCGACTGCTGTTATGCTGCCAACATTGAAATTGTGCAACTGCGGTATTTCAAGCCGAATTTTTTTGCACCCAGTTTCACGCTCCCCGGAAGGTATTTATCTATCTTGCTGCTGCTGTCGAATGAACAACGTTCGGCCAGCCTTGATTAACTCATTCCAGCTGTCATAGACTAGGGACAATGTAGAGTCCACCTCGCCGGCGCCGGCGCTTCGTCGTTCCCCGGTGGTGAAGATGCTGCAACCTGTTTCAGCACCTGGCAGCTAAACCACCCTACCGCAAGAGTACAGTGAACTCCCTTTAAGATAAATTCGAAGGGACTATGCTGGTTTATTTTTCTTATCAGAATCCTTTCAAAAAAAGAATGGGGTACACGACCACGGGCATGCAAATAACTTGCTCCAAGACGGTGAATAAGGTAGACTTACACTATACGACCAAGACCTAGAAATAATTTTCTTGAGTGCGCAACTTGATAGAAGATTGTCTTCGAGTGCTCGTACCTGGTTTTATTAATTCATTCATCACCAGCCTATCTACGCCCAGTGCAGGTCAAAGGCATCTCCCATTAATCTTCAACTACACCGGTCTTGCGGGAACTTCGACCAATTTATACCTGCAAACTTATTGGTCTCATCTACCCATTTAACTTTCTGCCGCCCACTGCTACACTTGCCTTCTCTAGGGATCTACTCTGTCGCCCATAAGGACCAACGGTTATCTTGCCTTCGCTTTACATGCCCTGCCCACATCCATTTCTTCTTCTTAATTTCTACTAATACGTCCTTAACACCAGTTTTCTCCCTGACCCACTCTCCTCTCTTCTTGTCCCTTAATGTTACACCTATCATTTTCCGCTCCATTGCCCGCTGAGTCGTTCTCAATTTAAGTTGAACCTTCTTAGTGAGCCCCCAAGTGTCTGCCCCGTAGGTGAGTACTGGTAAGATGCAGCTGTGATACACTTTCTTCTTCTGGGGCAATAGTAGGCTGCCATTCATTATCTGAGAATATCTGCCCTGTGCACTCCCCCCACTCTTATTCTTCTAATTATCTCTGCCTCATGGTTGGGATTTGGGGTCACAACTTGGCCTAAGTAGGTATATTCGCTTACCACTTCCACTGCCTCCATACCTATCTCAAACCACTCTGCTATCCCGAGGTTATTGATCAGTACTTTGGTTTTCTGCATATTAATTTTCAGATCCACGCTTCTACTCTGTTTGTCCAGTTGGGAAAGCATGCATTGCGATTCGTCCCCGAGTTACTTAGCAAGGCAACGTCACGAGCAAATCTGAGGTTACTGAGGTATTTTTCGTTGACCTTACTGCAACCTGTTCCCAATACAATGTTCTGAATACTTCTTGTAAACATGCTGTGAATAACATTGGAGAGATTGTGTCTCCTTGCCTGACACCGTTCCTTGTAGGTATTTTACTGCTCTCCTTATGAAGGATGATGGTAGATGTGGACCTATTGTAGATATCCTCTAATATTCTTACATAATGCTTATCTACACCCTGCAGGATCCGTACTGGCTGAATGACTGCTGAGGTTTCGACCGAGTCAAATGCTTTCTCATAATCTATGAAAGCTATATATAGGGGTTCAGTATACTCAGCACACTTCTCGATTACCTGATTGATCGTGCGAATATGGTTCAGTGTTGAATAGCCTTTACGGAACCCTGCTTGTTCTTTGGGTTGACTGAAAATTAAGGTTGCAGAAATTCTCTTAGCAATTACCTTGGTAAGTACCTTGTAGACAAATGAGAGTAAGCTAATCGGGCAGCATTCAAGTCTTTCATGTCACCTTCCTTATGAATTACAGTGATGTTCGCGTTATTCCAAGATTCTGGTGCACTTGCGGCCATTTGACATTACGAATACAGGTTGGCCAGTTTTTCAAGTACAATTCTCCGCCATCCTTCAGGAGGCCTGCTGTTATCTGATCCTCACCAGGTGCTTTGCCACCTTTCATTTCTCTCAAAGCCTTCCCTACTTCTTCTGTCGTTACTTCTGGAATGTCTATCTCCTCAGAGCTATTTTCTCGTTCGGCATTATACTGGATGTCCCGGGTACTGTACAGATCCCTATAGAACTCACCGGCTACTGTGACTATTTTATCCCTATTTGTAATGACATTGCCTTGCTTGTCTTTAAGTGTATACACCTGATTTTCCCCACGCCAAGACGCCTCTTCACTGCTTTCAGGCTACCTGCATTCTTTACAGCGTATTCGACCCTCACCATATTACACTTCCGTATGTCAGCTGTCTTACGCTTATTGATTAACTTCGAACGCCCCACTAGTTCTTTTATGTCAGCTGGGGTAGAGATTATCATGGTTTGCCGTTTCCTAATTAGATCTTTCGTCTTCTGGGAACGTTTAGCAGTATCCTGTCTAGACATCGTGCCGCCGACGTCTACTGCACACTGCGTGATGATGTGTGTAAGGTTGTCGCTGGCTTCCTGTGTCGTAAACTCTGCTTCTTCGGTAAGATCTTAACATCGGTTCTAAAGCGCGATCCTGAATTCTTCTACTTTACGTCTTACCGTTAGCTCATTAATCGGCTTCTTTCGTAGTAGCTTGTTGCGGTCCCTCCTCAAATCTAGCCTAATTCGAGATCTTACCGTACGGTGGTCACTACACCTTACCCTTCCGAGCACTTCGACATCCTTCACGACGGCAGGGTTATCGCATAATATAAGGTCTATTTCAGTGTTATGCTATAACATTATGCAGTATATTTCATTTTTAAGAAGGTATTCATGATGCGGAGGTTATTCCCTTCTGCGAACCCGACCAGTGGGCCCCCCTCTTATCTCTACAGCCCAGACCATAGTTCCCAACGGCCTTGTCTCTTGCCTGATTCTTGCCTACTTTAGCGTTGAAGTCCCCCATAACTACTGTATACTGTGTTTTTACTTTAGCCATTGCCGATTGCGCATCTTCGTAGAAGCTTTCCACTACCTCGTCTTAGTGGCTGGATGCGGGCGCGTAGCCCTGTACCACCTTGAGTTTGTATCTGTTATTGAGGGTAATTACAATACCTGCTACCCTCTCGTTAATGCTGTAGTATTTTTATACGGTGCCAGCTATGCTTTTATTGACTAGAAGTCCCACTCCCAGTTCTCTTCTGTCAACTAGACCACGGTAACATAGGACGTGTCCATTTTTCAGCACCGTAAAGGCTTCACCTGTCCTCCTAACCTCACTAAGCCCTATGACATCTCATTTATTGCCCTTTAATTCCTCGAACAACACCTCTAGACTCGCTTCGCTAGATAAAGTTCTCGTGTTAAACGTTGCCAGGTTCAGATTCCAATAGCGACCTGTCCAGGTAGAGGGATTCATAGCACCCTCTGCTGCGTCACAGGTCTGACCGCCGCCGTGGTCAGTTGCTTCGCAGCCACTTTTCAGTGTATGAATATTATTTTATGATTCAGTGTACGAATATTATCTGTCGCAGCTGTGCACATTGGCGAGATGCCATCAATGACGCCATATCTCCTAGAGACCTTAACCTGCCATCAGTGCCTTCATGTCGTTCAAAAAAGTTTTGTTTGTTCAGAGCACAGCGGCCACAAAACTGGCCCGTGCTCTTTTTTTTGCTATACCCCTGGCTCGGCGCTTTCAAAAGTGGAAGAAGTGGTAGATTTATCTGCATGTCATTTTGTCTGGCAACCTCCCTTCCTCTGCGGCGCGACTTCGATTCGAACTGTGGTTTTATTTATTCTTTTCTTTATTTCTGGTCACGTGAATTCCCCGCCTCACTCCGCCAAGGCGGCCACGTTCGCCACCCAGAATAGCCTGTAGTAGTGGCCATTCGTCTTTACCCGGACATTCGTCTTTACAGAACAGTGCGTGACAGGGTGTTCGTCACATGCAAGGCTGTTGGTATAAGCGGATTTCTTTGCATAGGGTCTGTGAAAAATCAATAAAACGTTCCCGGGTCGTTCGACATAAGCGAAAATTCGTCTTAACCGAGTTCCCCTTAACGCGAGCTCACTGTATGCTTGGTAATCATTCGCGGCCCGGTCAGCTCGCAGCTAGGGCAACGTTGCTCATCTGCTTTTTGTGTCTTTCTCATTGGAGGACTGTCTAGTTTCTGCGAGAGCCTCCGCGCTTGTGCTCCCCTGAGTGCACGCGCCGCCAAGAATGTAATAAACGACTTTTCTTCTGCTTTCAGGGTATGCTGCGAGCTACACAACAGAAAAGAAAAATGCTCCTCCAGCGCTGCAAACTCCGCCCCCTTGTTGTGTAGCTTACCCAAAGATCCTTCAAAGAGTGGCCTAACGATCGGAAAGCAAATAGAGTGCTCCTCGGTAACTTCCCTTATCCACGCGCATTCTTCTGTGAAGACGTTCGGGGAAACTATTCACGGGTTGACTCCGCTCATAGTTGCTGCTGAGCTTCCGAAGGCTCTGCAATCTTGTCGTTCACGCTTATCTGTTGCATGTAGGGCTCCTGTAGGGCTCCTCCCGAATGGTTACCAAAGCAATCTTCTATTTACAGTTCGCAGGGATGTGTCATTCCTTTTTGCCGTTGTAGTAGATAACCGGCTTCCCAAAATAAAATGCCCGTGGAGCATCCACGCGATGCTTTTCATCAATGTTCAATTTATACGACTCATCTAGCTCTCTTCCCCGCAGTTCATGTTCTAGAGATGAGTATTTTAGAACAGTCCAACGACAGAGCGGTTTCCCTTTATCACACTTTTCCCAAAATCCTCTTTACATTCGGCTTGTTCCGCGCCCGCCGTTTACTGTGCAACTTTCGGCGGAGGTAGTACTCCTCAGCTACCTCTTCTACCTCGTTGAGCTGGAGTTCTTGAAGACAATTGTGCAGCCACACTCTGCTGTTATTTTCGAGGCAATTGTAGAATTTCAGCAATGCTGCACACCCTACAACTTTGTGTATGTCGTCATTACCATCTAGGCGCTTAAGCTATTCAATTAGGTCAACCTTCATACGGAATGCTAGACTATGTGTGACTCATGGCTTCTCTTTTTTGCCTACCTGAACCTTGGCCAGAAATCCTGATGGTTACAACCTACACTTCCTCAAAAGATCTTTTTTGACGGTGTCATACCGTCCAACGCATCGTTCTTATAGCCACGTGATTACGCGAGATGCATCCCCAGGAAGAATAGGTAACATTTCGTGCTCTAAGATACCACTCGATGTCATTTCGCTCGCAACGTGCTCAAATTTGTTGAGATTGCTCGCCATGTCCTGACCAATAACAAATGTTACAAATATGTAGCGCAGAAGACGAGAGACACAGACAAGTAGACACACACGGCGCTAACCATCAACTGCCATACCCACAGAATTTTGAAAGGCCACGCAACCAAACAAGTCAATGCAATCTTCTACAGATTTTAGTAAAATGTCATGTGGCAAAGAATAATAAAGATCTTTAATATCTACAGAGAAAGCCAGAAGGTTATCACTATTGCCAGATTGTACAAACTCGAGCATCTCGTTAGAGTTTTTAACCAAGTATAGGTCCTCAAATTTAAGAAGACTAAGCTTACTCTGCAGAAACTGAGAAAGCTGTCGTTGCCAAGTGCCACGTTCAGTCACAATAGGTCTAAAAGGTTTATCCGGTTTATGTGTTTTCGCATTGAAAAAAACCTGAAGAAAGTCTTTTTAAGCATCAGAAATGTCCTTCGAAAGATTGCTGAGATTGCTCTGTTTACATAACTTCATCGCATGCCTCTTAACTTTTGCTATGTTTACATCAACATGGCATGCAAACACGGAAGACACCGCTTTTTTTGATCCGATTTACATTTATAGAGCTTGGATGATTAAATTGCAAAACCACCTTCTTTATCCGCAGGAAGCACGGTGAGGTAACGCTCTTCAAGGAAGGTCCGGACACGCTTGATCGGTAGACTGGATGGGGCAGGTTTAGTGCGGGCAGGTTTAGTGGCAGGAAGCCACCTGTTTGGTGGCTTCCTGCCTTCAGCTGGACACATCGCAAGGGTGTGCAAGATCATGAGCGCCGAGTTCCACAGACAGGCCAGGCTCTACAGACAGCTCTTGGCGGCTCAGCTGCTCAACATTCGTTGCCCTTCGGGGGCTTCTCGACGTCTCCGGGAATATAATCGGCTGGCTGCTCGCACTACTGAGTTCATCTGGACCCTACAACTGACCTATCTATGAAACTGTGTCAAGGTAAAACCGCAAACAGCAAAGCAACAAATCCATGCCCTGGAACCTTTCGACTTACCGTCTGATGTTACTCGTGTGCTTTCCTTAGGGCCTAAATTCGCTGTTCAACCAAAGCGCTCACCACCTGAGCTTCTCACGTTTGTGCATGATATTTCGCGGAATGCTCCAATCAGTGAGCAAGAACAGTGTATTTCTGAAGGTGTCGACGTCTTGTCCCGCAATAAACCTGCCCCATCCAGTCTACCGATCAAGCGTGTCCGGACCTTCTTTGAAGAGCGTGACCTCACCGTGCTTCCTGCGGATAAAGAAGGTGGTTTTGCTATTTTATCATCCAAGCTCTATAAATGTAAATCGGATCAAGCGGTGTCTTCCGTGTTTGCATGCCATGTTGATGTAAACATAGCAAAAGTTAAGAGGCATGCGATGAAGTTATGTAAACAGAGCAATATCAGTAATCTTTCGAAGGACATTTCTGGTGCTAAAAAAGACTTTCTTCAGGTTTTTTTTCAATGCGAAAACACATAAACCGGATAAACCTTTTAGACCTATTGTGACTGAACGTGGCACTTGGCAACGACAGCTTTCTCAGTTTCTGCAGAGTAAGCTTAGACATCTTAAATTTGAGCACCCATACTTGGTTAAAAACTCTAACGAGATGCTCGAGTTTGTACAATCTGGCAAGAGTGATAACCTTCTGGCTTTCTCTGTAGATATTAAAGATCTTTATTATTCTTTGCCACATGACATTTTACTAAAATCTGTAGAAGATTGCACTGACTTGTTTGGTTGCGTGGCCTTTCAAAATTCTGTGGGTATGGCTGTTGATAGTTAGCGCCGTGTGTGTCTACTTGTGTGTGTCTCTCGACTTCTGCGTTACATATTTGTAAGTTATGAACCAACAAGCCCAAATTTCCACGCTACTCAATAACAAATGGTTGCAGTTGGTTCCGAATTCTTGTACCGTTCGCCTAAACCATCGGAGTATCGATGCTAGACGCCGGCGAGCCTTCCCGATGCTCTAACTTCAATCTGTTATTCTAGAGCCGTTCCTACCCCTCGCCTTCTTCTGTTAGTTCTTGCCTTTCGTCTTCCCCCATCCGCTCTTTCTTTCCGCCTCTTCGAGCTCAAGGATTTTTTTTTTGCCTCTTCGTGGTCAGCCCGGGCCTCGTTAATGACCGAAGCCATTTATTTCTCCTTCCACATAGTTTCGAGAATCGCATGATATCATTTTGCATGGCCTACAGTAAGGGGCCCTCCTCACAAATACATGCTTCTCTTTAGGTCCGCCGTCAGATGCCTCTTTCCGCTTGCCCAAGTTAGAATTCCCTTACGGTTCCTATACTACCATGGTTCTGAGTGAGCCATGCGCAAGCCATTCTTTACAGGGTTATGTATATACCCTATATACCCCAGGCACCAGCGCGGAGGAAACGTACTAGGCCACCGTTCTCGATAACCGGTTTCAATTCCCACAAGAAAGTGTTGCTCATTTTAGTGCAGATCCCTTTAGCAGCCTAGCTTGCCGTCGTAGCTCATCCGCGGTCACACTATCTAGCCACTGAAGTCACGTGGTGTCACGCAACCAAAAAAAGTCCAGCAATGTCAAGCTCCCAAACAGAAGCGTCGAAAAGGTACCCGCTTGTGCCTCTATTCACCCTTCCAAGCCTAAGTTAAGCGCATTCTTGCATAAGAGGTTTGTATATTATGAAGAATTTGAAACTCCTGGAACCCCTGGCTCTGGTTACATTTCCGAATATTTTGCACGAAGAAAACTTTAGGTGCTTTTGTGGCAAAATGTATCTAATTACCCGAAGTTCCCGCGTCTATTTAGTAGGAATACATATAGAGTTGGTTTAACTGTTGTGAGCAGGTCCATGGCTGAGGGTTAGATAAAGCGTTTAATGCTTGTTGAAGCAAGTTACACGTCTTCTCTCATCGGAGCCATTGAGATCCCCCGGCCACAGGAGCTGCTCAATTTAAAGGGTAGGGGGGGAGAATGGGGAGGCCTTGGCGTACGTGACTCTAGGCTCGTTCGCATGGCGCGAAGCAGTTCGAGTATCCGTGAACATGAGACCGCAATTGCATTACGCGCACATGGAGTGGCAGGCACGAGTTCTCACATCACTACACGGACACATACACTTCACACCTGTCTGGCCTACGTGACTCGATGCACGTAGTGATGACCGCGAGTGTTCTGAGGCACAGAAATATGTGACTGCGTTGTATCACACACATGGAGTGGCAGTCACGAGTTCGCACATCACTGTACACGGAGATGCAGGCGCGACTTCTCACACTGTAGTAAGCCGAAAAAACTGGCCTCTGAAGAAAAAAATACGCGTTCAAAACGGCGCAGAAAGGATCAACCACACGTGAGATGTAGGCAAGCCCAAAAAGAACAGAACGCCCGCTCATGTTGTACCAGGCAGAACGAGATCCAAAGGTGAAGCACAGGAATCGAGCTGTCCCATCAGAAGGCGGACGAGCACTGAAAAGGCGGGAAAATTGAATTGTATTGAACACACCTTTGTTCTCTGTTCAATTCACCACGGGAGGGCTGATACAGAGACGGAAAAGGGCGTGAGGGGGTGGTAGCAAAAAGCAGAGAACGTCGCCACAGCCCCTCGGGCGAATCACTTCCTGCGCTTCCTCCAGCATTTTTCTTGATCGTAAATGCTTTTATTTTTATTTGCTCGGTTCAGCGGTGCTCTTTTTCTCTACCGGACAACAACAATAAGAGATCTACGCCGGGTTTACGCAAGATGGCGCACTTGAGATTTCAAGGGCGAGAACTTCCACTTAATATGTACCACCGTTGCATAGCACTTACGAGAACGCTGCAATCAATAAACCTGGTTTGATCAGCTGCACATGCTTTTATCTAGGCTTTATATTCTCTCTTTCCAACACATGAATATAACTGCTTTCTCGAACTCGAACGAAACATGAAAGAAGGTATAACTGAATACGACCCGCTAGCATATTTTTGTCCGAATTCCCCGATTTCATTTCGCTTTGTAGACCATAACGCCCTTCGGTTGATGATGCTTATCTTGTGGAAATCGTTTTAAAATGAAGAAATAGGTATTCAATGAGGATTGTCACCAGGTGTAACACTCATCCAAGCGTGAAACATAACGCTACCGTCTTTTATCTTTTTTATAGTTAAGTGTGGCTACGAATATTTGAGTTGGACGAGTTATTCACACAGACGATCACTTATGCAGTGGCAAAGTTAAAATCAAGTACGACGTGGGCGCCTTTACTGTTCTTTAATTAGAAAAATGCATAAATATTTCTGCAGAGATATGAGGAGAGAATGACATATGAGGAGAGATGAAGATTGAGATTGATCGATAATAGGAGAGACAGAGATTGCGAGATATTTGGAGAGACGGAGAGATATTAGGAGAGACGGAAATCAAGTACGACGTGGGCGCCTTTACTGTTCTTTAATTAGAAAAATGCATAAATATTTCTGCATCTGCAACCTAAACAAGGAATGCCAGTCGGTGCATCATTTATGATTTACACGAATGGTAGCTGCCATCTCTACCGTCACTTGCGTCTTCCTACCACTCCTCTAAAGACAGGCTATTCAAGTGAAACGCACGCATTCCCGGAATGCAGTGAAGCCTAGCTACTGCCGGAGCAAATCTATGGTTGAGGCGCCCAAATCACCTCTGTAGGGGATATTTATGGCAACACCATGTTAATGTATTTAAAATTGCATAAATAAAAACCACAGGGATACGCAGAAATCCGGGAGGCGAAGTTATTATTACTATCAGTTTGTGCACAGATAACCTCTCCCATTCGTAGTTAGCCGCGTACATTCTTCTGATTTCACCATCGAAGAGTACTGGTTCTAAAGCGTTCATGAAAAGCAGGCATTTGATCTGCGACTCCATGCCATGCTTATCCCCAAATGTCCACCTATATCCTCGGCCGTATGAACGCGTGGACAACGTGACGTAAACACATTCTACGTCTTCTCATACCTGTTATTACAGCATCAAACAAATCTACCTTCTCTTGCTCGTTCATATGCGCCACTATCTTGCTCGCTTGTTTGAGATGAACACACACTACGTGAATGGCTCTGCAAGTGGTCTTAAAAAACATCTAAGGTTTGTGGTGGCAACCGTGAAATGGTCACGGCGGCTTTGTATTACCGTGAATCCCGGTTGCACATTAGCTGTGTTTTCAATACAGCGTATGGTGGAGTGGTTAATGATGCTCCTGCTGCAACGACTGTCGAAAAGGATGTCGCAATTCAATTCAAATTGGGCGTCAGTTTGAAATGATTTGTTTGTACATGTCCGTAACATACCTGACTAGTTTGCGCTACGAAGCGCAAGTGCGAGTTTGGGGAGCTGGTGTAGGTTTTCAAACAGCGGGATTTATTTCTGCAGCTTCTCATTCTGGACGAGCCAACGACGGGATTGGATCCCGAGGTCCGGCGCTCTGTTTGGGACGTCCTGCAAGCGATTGATAAGTCTGAAACTTCAATGCTCCTGTCCACCCACGACATGGAGGAAGCCGACGCAATGGCCGACCAGATCATAATTATGGCCTGCGGGAAGGTTGTCTGCAGCGGCTCCACTGCTTTTCTTAAGAAAGCTTGCAGTGAGTATAAGCTACTGGAAAAGAGTTCATTAGAGAACTGAGGAAGGTTTGGCAAAGACGGAAATACGCGTAGCCTGGTAATGGGGAACCTGTGGAACACAAAGGGCATTACGCTCGATAACCTAAATATTTTTGTTTCTGCAGGAGAATTCGCTGTAGTTCAATGAACCAACCTAATCTTAGGTTTTGGACCTGCACTGAAAGATCAGTTTGTAGAATACATGCATCGCATTCGCGCAATTATTTATGACTACCCAATTAATGTATTTACGCTGGTGCAAAAGGTCTCCCAGTCTCACTGTAACAGAGGTGATATTTGTCAGCGTAGTTTTAGTATGCGTTCTCTTTGCTGACCCGTGGATAATCATAAATCTGCAGCACATTATTTGAGTGCAATAATGCTGTCTATCGCGATTGCAGTTTACACCTTATCGGTACACAAAACAGGCTACGTGTACAAGGTTTTCTCTTTGTATTTTGATAACGAAAGAGATTTGCTTATCTCTAAATTTTATACGTTTGGCTCCACTTACCTTACAACGTTTCTAGGGCGCGAAAAGTACAACGTGGAACTGTGAAAAATGTTCATAGAGAAATTTCATGTCCATAAATGAACGTTTAAATTATGTCCTAATGTTCCGGTCTCATTAAGAATGTCTACATCGCAAATACAAAATAATGGCAGCGGCTCAGCTCAGCTAATCGTAAATACGCAAAGCAAACGCTTGGGTTAGTTTCGTTGAGTATTGGTTTCACTTGGTTAATCTTTGATGTAGCAGTGTTTCAGACAACGGCCCCAAGCCGTTCGGGCACATGCAATGCTCACAGGGGGAGGCCCGGCCTCGCTTTCATTCACGGCGAACGCGAGGTCCCTCCTGACCGGCCGCAAGACGTCACGTAGCCCCAGATGCCCCTGTGGCATTTGCGTGGCAGGTGGCGGGTTTGGTCGGCTGCCAATCAGCTCATCGCCCGCAACCACGGTGGCCGCCGCCGCTAGTTGAGCAGAACGACTGAAAACAGCGCCTTGTGCGCAGCGCCGAAAGGGGGCCCGGCGAATCACGCGATGAACTTCGATGGGTGTGTTGCCGAGGGTGCTTCTGCGCTCATAGAGAAACGGCGACGATGAAGATGAGATCGCTCGGTCTGCCAGAACCGTCTCAGAATTTTATCTCTCCGCACATTCTGCATAAATCCTACGGCCACGGCTTCGTATTCCGTCATCGCTATGAGCACCTGGTCACCACCTCTGCAGGTATCAACACTCGGAGAGCCCGTGTTTCGTCACCCTGAAGGTGCGTCACAGTGCTTGCCGGAGCTAGGCCCAAGACGGCCTTTGCACCGGTGTTGCCCACTCGCGGCGACCAAGATGGCGACCGCGATGGATGTGTCTATGCCAAAGGAGGAAGACAAGAAGTCGACGATGCACATTGGCAGCCATGGGGGGAGTACTTGTACCGAGATACAAGGGGAAGAAATTACACCCGACGACACGGAGGGATGGGCAGTCTCCGGCAAGCGCGCCAAGCAGATAGCCACCGGCAAAGACTTCGGTAAGTCTCCTGCTGCCACGCGTCATTCCAGACCAAGAGATCGAGCCACCTTCACCAAGCCCGTAGCTGCAATGGTTACGATGACTTCGCGCATGCCATCGACCGTGCGAAAGTAGTAGAGGAGGACATTAATCATGAGGGCACGTGGCGGCCTGAACATTGCCACTATGGTGGCCTCGATATTCTTGTCGGTCACTATGATGGAGCAACGCGTAACGAGAGAAAAAGCTTGAGAAGACACCATCTGCACAAACTCAGTGCAGAACATCATTGTGGTCAGCGCGCCAGACGAACGCCGTGCCGGGCAATATTCAAGAGTTCGGGCCCTAGTCATCGGGGTCACTGCATTTGAAGTTAGCGCCTACCGAACGGCACCGGACGGCATCGTCCAGGGAGTCATACGAGGCATTGCAGTCGAAGACTCCCCGACGGAAGTCAACGAGAACATTGTGAACCCATCTAACCCACTAGTGGTGGAGGCGCACTCGACAACGCTGATTGTCCTGTTTGCAGGGCAGAAGGTCCCCAACTACGTAGAGTACGGCTCCAACATTGTCAGATGCGGGCTCTATCGGAAACACTTTGAGGTGTGCAGGCAGTGTGGCAAGGTTGGATGTCGGAGCGACGTGTTCCCGTACCCCAACACGAAAGTCTGCTTCGTCTGCGGAGCTGCAAACTCTAGTGCGGACTACGTGCGCGACTGCCAACCCCAGCTCAAGCAGTGCAGGGACCAATGCCCGACCGGAGCCAAGGAGTGTACCAACATATATAAGATATCTTAAGTCGTCAAGAAGAGCCAGCGGGAACTCAAGATGGAGACCCTGCACCAGCAGCGGCAGCAACAACCTCCAGGCATAGAGAGCTTCCCTCCTAGGCGTCAACCGGCGGGCAACGCGGACGGTCACAATAATGAAGCAGCAGCAGACAGAGATCAAATAGCAAGCGGACCGCCAGCCGCTGCCGACAGCCATTTTAGTCGTGGGAGATGGGTTGCCCGGGCAGACGCTGTCAAGAAGACACCTAGGGACCCCGCAAGGCAACAGGCTGAGCAGATTGGTGCGGTAGCTGCACCGCGGGCCGAGAACGAGAAGGTAAAGCATAAGATAGCCGACCTAGATGCCATCATCAAAGCCATTAGCGCGAAACTGACACAACTCGTCGCATTACAACAGCAACGCCAACCGCCACCGCAGGTTTCGAACAGACGAGAGGAGCCCCTGGAGGATGAGCCGGAAGCTGAGATAGATCCCCGAGCGCACAAGGAGATGGAGCCGACCCCCAAGAGACGAGCCATCGAAGGTGCCAAGGACCGCAAACTGATCGCATGGATAGACAATCAAGACGACGGCTTCGGCAAACTGCAAGCCTCTGCGAAAATCAGCAACGAACGCCTCACAGCACTAGGGCAAGCTTGCCAGCAGATGACGGCGACCATGCAGAGAATCCAAGCGATGATGATAAAAATGCAAGCGCAACTTCAGACGCTCCTCGGACCACCCATGCCAAGTGCCGAACCCCTGAACACGCCGACAATGCTCAAGCCATGCATCGGACAGCCCGCACAGCTCCTACCCCAGTGAGAGACCTCCTGGTCTGGCACTGGAACTGCAATGGCTATCCCAGCAAGAGAGCGGTGTTACAACAGCATCTAAAGCAGGTCGCCGGCGCATCCGACGTCATTAGGCTCTAAGAGACGCACAGTGAGGCTCCACCAAAGCGCCCTTGCTACCGTGCATACGCCAGCCCACCTAGCGCTAGGTGGGCCGCGGTGGGCACGCGGTGGGCACGGTGGGTCCAACTCCTTTGGCTGCGGCCAAAGGGGTGGGACGTGGGGTTTGCACCTTTGTCCGGAGAGGAATCACCTGCGTAGGGCACGACATGATTGGCAACAGCGCAATAGAGTACTCCGCGGTGGAAATCGCCACAGGGACGCGGCAGAAGCAGAGCGCGTTCATGCTGAATGTGTACAGCAACCCTGCGCATCGGCACCAAAAGTTTCGGGCACTCATTCAGAAGGCTACCTAGGTAGCTGGAGGAAGTACTCTGCTGATCTGTGGAGACTTTAATGACCTGAATCAGGGGTGAGGCTACCCAAGGACTATGGTCAAGAGACTAGACCTCATGGAAGACGCTACGGACGTGGGGCTGCACCTGCCCACGGACCCCACCTTTCCTACCAGAATGGGGACGTGAGTTCCATGGGGTAATACCATAAACCTCACATTCCTGAGGAGTGCGGGGAACTCCCGAGGCACAAGGTAGCAAAACACAGGCAGGGACTTCGGCAGCGACCACTACAACGTGGAAGTCGTCGTACCGCTCGCTGGCCCCGGCAGTGCTAGTTCAACACGGAAGCACTGTCTCACTGAATGGGGTGCCTTATGCTGAACTTCCCCTGCGGAACAGCCTTAAATCACGAACATTGAGCACTGGACAGAGGCCATCATGAAGACTACAGCGGACACGACTATGGAGCTCGAAGCAGATGAGAGTGCAACGGACTAACCGGCGCCTGCGAAAGAATGTCGCCAAGCTCATCAAGCAGATAGAGACGCACTACAGAGTGTTCTGCGTGCAGCAGTAGCACGTGGTCTGCAACGAGGGCGATGGACAGATGCGCAAGGGTAGGACATGGAACATGCTACGGCATTTGCTGGACGAGACCCAGAAGAACAACTTCCGCCATAACATCCTCGCCAAGACCTAAGACAGGGATATCCGAGGCTCATGGGACAAAGATGTGCGCAGGCGTCTAGATGCGAAGTACTTGCCGAGTACGCCTAAGGAACCCCAAACGGAGTACGCAGGCGATGACGATGAGATACTGGACAGAGACATCGAGGTGTGGGAGGTCCGGGCGGCCTTGCCGACCCTCAATGGCAGATCAGCGGCCGGGCCTGACAAGGTTACCAACAAGCCTCTCAAGAATCTGAAGACGCAGCGATGGAAGCGCTCACGCGTTACTTCAACAGATGCTGGTTCGCAGGACAGCTCCCTCGGCTGTGGAAGACTGTCAAGACAATCCCGATTCCTAAGCCGGTCAAGCCAGCATAGAGCATCTCAGGCCAATCGCGCTAACGTAGTGCGTGGGGAAGGTCCTCTGGCACGTCCTCGTGAACCGATGGCGAGGATACTTCGAAGACTGGGATTTACCCCAACTCCATCATAGGATTCCGGGAGAAGCTCGAGACGCAGGACGCCATGCTCTTGCTGAAACACGAGATTGTCGACGACGAAGTGGTTACTCGAGACAACAGAGCCGTGCTGGGTCTCGATCTCGAGAGCGCCCGTGACAAATTCTGTCACTCCGCCATCCTTGCACAAGTCTTTCGACTGAACATCGGCCGGCGGACGCACGCAAACATCAGGGACGTGTTCACGGGCCGAATCACAAAGGTTTGCGCAGGCGACCTGCAACTACCGGAGAAACAGCTCGGCAGCGTCGGCATCCTCAGGTGTCGGTGATATCCTCGCTTCCATTCAACTTGTTGATGACTGGTGGGGCCAACCATCTCGAGGAAGAGGAGAATGTCCGGGACACGATATACGCCGGCGATGTGACCCTGTAGGTAACAGGAGGAAGCGATGAGCATACAGAGAACGCTCCAGGAGGACGTGGACGCCATTGAGGACCAGGCACGCGGGACGGGGCTCATCTGCGCATCATCCAGGTCGGTGCTTCTCGTGATCCAGCCAAAGGGCAGAGCAGAGAAGTATACGAAACGGCGCGGATAACAGTCTGCATGGAAGGAGGTCAAGTGATACCCGAAGTGGACAACATTCGAGTCCTCAGCCTGCTACTTGAACGCAACGAGTCAACGGAGCGGCAGTCACCAAGTCAGAAACGAAAGCCATGGAGGAGGTGCGCCTTATTCGGCAGATATCCACACGAAGAGCAGGAATCAAGCAGCAGAGCCTCACTCGCCTCGTCCAGTCCTTTGCCATCACCCACATTGCGTACCTGGCCGCGTTCCAGAACTGGCGGCCCTGTGAGCGAGCAAAGATTGATGCGACTGTCCGCAAGACGTATAAGACGGCGCTAGGGCTCGTCGGAAGCACGAGCACAGTAAAGATCATGGCCCTTGGTGTCCACAATATCATGGACAAAATTGCAGAAGCGCAATGGACGGCCCACATGGAACGCCCCTCCGGAACGAAGCCCGGACGGCACATCTTGCAGCACCTGGGGCTAGTCCCCAGGGCAGACCGACGAGAGAGTGCAGTCTCGTTCCCGGATGGTGTCAGCCTCCGACTTAACATATGTCCAGTGCCCAGAAAGATGCACCCTGAGCACAATCAGAAACGACGACTAGCCAGAACCAAGGTTCTCATCGACTTCTACGCGACCGAAAACGGTGCCGTGTACGTGGACGCCCAAAATATCAAGACACCCCTGGAGCCTACGTGGCTGCGGTGGTGCCGGCATAAGCCGGAAAGACCAAGACAGTCAGGAGCATTTATACTAAGAAGGTATATCAAGCAGAGGAGGTGGTCATCGCCATGGCTATCGTGGAGCCGACCTGTACGATGGTGCTGGGTGACTCCCGCACAGCAGTGCTGAACTAGGCCAGGAACAGGGTGCGCAGGGAAGTGGCTGGCATCCTGCACAAGACAGGAAGACAACACGACAGCGCTATCGATGAAATAGTTCCTGGTCCACATGGGCCCACATGTCTCGAGTAGAGGGAACGAGAACCCCAACGGGTAATGCAGTCGCGTGAGGAGTCGCGAACCGCGCGGCACCCAGCCAGGCCGACCCGGAGTGGAGAACGGTTGACATCAGCAAGGATACAATGACATACTTCAGCGATATCGTGAGGTGGTATCGACTCAATACGAGTGCTATTCCACCCCCGCACCCGGGACTCACCCGCGCGGAGGCAGTGCTTTACCCACAGCTGCAGACTGTATCCCTGATCAACCCGGTGCTTGCAAGTAGATTGCCTCAGTGTGTATGAGAGTGGCGTGTGTACGTTGGGCGCGAAGGAGCGAGCTACGGCAGCTAACATCCTGTGGTACTGTGAGCTGAACCCACGTGAGGCAAGCGAGAAGACAACAATCCCACCGCAGCTGCAGGCTGCAACAAGGAGCTATGACAAAGGACTACAACTCCAGGCCGTCAAGCAGGTCGCGGCGGCCCTCGAGAGTCAGTAACCGGGAGAAGCCACGGGGGAGCGGCGCGCAAGCCTCCATGAACCAATGGGCAGAACCCACGAGCGGCCCTCATGAAGCAGACTGCGTCATGAGGGCCGCTCGCGGGTTCCGCCCATTGGGACGTGACTTGACTTGGACGTCATCGCGACGTCACCATTGGGACGTGACTTGACTTGGATGTACTGGGACGTGACTTGGACGTCATCGCGACTGCGGCAGTCGCGATGACGTCCAAGTCACGTCCCAGTAATAGACCCCCATGAAGGGGGCAGCCAAACGGCTCTGCAGGCTTTTCAATAATGTTGTTCTCTCTCTCTCTCTCTGTCTAACTCTCTCTGCGCTCAAAAGGTGAACTTGCGCACCCGAGGCGGAACCACTTGGACGAAAGTAGTAAAGCTTCGTTTAAAAGAATTTTGCAGTGATGGATGTGCAATCGCACCAGAATGGCTGGCCTCTCAATACAGGGGTTCGCGCAGTGCACGCTTAATCCAGGAAACTGTGACGCGATATTGTGAAGGCATTCGATGTATTTCCCCACGTTTGTCACACTTTCAACTTTACAAAACAATTATGCTTCGACGCAGGAGGAATATGTCGTTACAGACCTTCAAACAATAGCCTACATAAGTTGAAAACATTTTGCACTAACCGGCATGATCTGAACAATTTGCTCTCGGACGTCAAGGCAGGACTAGCGTTTTTTGGAAGCAATGCTCGCGGTAAAAATCCACAAGCCAGGGATACCCTTCAGGACCATTGTATGTGAACACAGCAAGTGGCACCAAGTCTCAGCAAGCGGTGTCGTGGCTAACTCAAGAAGCATCGAGACGATCACCGTCATCATGCCGTATGTGACTACGAAATCTAGAGAAGTTAGATGGCTAAAGGAATACGACATACAGGCTGTTGATGTGGAGGACCTCTATTATCCCATTCTTTTTTCTATTAGTAGTCAAAAGCATAGGATAGCCAAGAGGCAAGATGGCGCTGAGCCCGAAACCTTAAGCGGGGCTTTGTGTGCGCGACGATGCCAATGCAGGCCACCTTAAACACCGTGTGGTCAGATGCAGCTGGTACTTTGTGAAGACATCAAAATCCTTCCTCCGAGTAATGGCCAGTATTTCCAATATAAACCAAAAGCTTCACTGCGATGCAATACTACGCGACCCGGAACCAGGCGGCGAAAGAAGCAGAGGAAGCCACGCTTCGAATCAATGCGATGGAAAACATCCCCGTCGCAAGCACCCCAAGCATGAAGAGGGGTGCAAAATAAGATGCAATGAGGGAACTCCCGATCGTCGAGCAAATTCACAAAGTCACAGCATTTCCACACCGCCTTAAGAGACCGCCAATGGTGTAATATACCGCTGAGTAACAGTGGCGACCAAGTTCTCGAAGCTTTATGAATAAACTAAACCCAAAGATTCTTCAGGCGAGAAGAATGTTTCCAACGAATTCGGCAATAATCGTGTTCGAGGGAGAGGTGGTGCTGTATACGTCCACTGCAGACACCCAGAATATCGGTGTTATCTGCATTAGAAGCACGAGGTACGCGAGATGTGCGGAATACTCAGCCACTGTACTGACGTGTGCCCCGCTCCGGAAAACTGTATCTGCAAGGCCTATGGAACCAAGAACGAGCAAGGAAACCACAAGTGGGACCCCAAACGTGCGCTGGGTGAAGCGACTACCATGCGCGAGTCAAAAAGTGTCGCCAACACTACCAAATACCGTTCCTACTCAAGACACGCTAGTGGGAGAAGAATAAACCCTTCGAAGCGAACACAATAGGCGACAAATAAACCCCCAAAACCCGCCCAGCACCGGCAACACCGTTTGGGGAATCCTGCAACATCGTGGCGGGGAAAATTGCAGAAACCTCCGGGAGGGACCGGCCCGGCTTTTCCCGCGTCTCCACTCCCGAGACAACGCAAGTGGCAATGGAGACAATGGGAACGAGAAGAAGAGAATCTGCGCAGGCGGCACCCACAACAACAACGTTCCGGATCGTTGTAGGTCGAGGTCAGCGTCCCGACAGCTGAGTGATGATATTTAGTTCCGATTGAGAAGCGATTAAAAATGAGGGGCAAGGTCAAAGTCTAAATCCAAAACCTGACTCGGGACCACCGAGGCCCCGCAGGAGGGATCTCGGCAAAAAAAAAGGGCCCCAACAAAATAGGGATAGCTTGGCTAGTGTCATCTCGAACGGCTCCACACTGCACACACACGTCAATCATCAATGCCAATCAGATAAGCAGTCGGAAATCCCTTAAGACAAATCCTAGGGATAGTAATGGCAGAAAACAGGGCCCTCAACGTAGAGACACTAAGCATAAACAAGCGAACAAGGAACATCCAGCAACTGGTCATTTCTAAGAGGGAAGACAAATAGAAGTCGCAACACAACCTCATACCAACAGGCCCATATCTACGAGGGAAGGGAAGACAAGAAAAAATCTCCCCTTCCACAACAGAAGGGCCACAACCTATAGCGATTAAAAAGAAGCAGCCGACACCATTCCACTGCAGGAAAAGCTCATTGACGATGAGCTCTTATACACTAGATTAGAACTGTTTGAGGAACGATTGAGAACATGCTCACAAAATTTACAGGCAGCATAAATACGAGACTTTTGGCGCTGTAATCTGCGTGCCTAACTGAATGAGGTAATGGGTGAATGGGTCTCAGCCAAATGACCAAGCCGTGCGCCAGGCTTCCGTGACAAAGTACTGGCATAAATCTCGAAGGTGGTCAACACAACCCAGTTATGGCTGATAATCCATACAACTGATACATTATATGGCAGCTGAAGTGCAGGGGTTCTGGAGGAACACAAAAACCTGTATAAATTTATAATAATTAATGGCATAGAGGAGAAACCCGATGTAATCTGTCAGGAAGAAACTGGAAACTCAATTATAAAACATTCCCTCCAGGTAAAGAACAAGCCTCCAGCGATAGAGATAAAAAACCAGCGGTTGGCTTCTTCAACATGATAATTTTACCAGTTATTCAACATGACACAAGCATCGACGCAGTCGACCATGTCCTTTACGAAATCGTGTAAAAGAGGAAGAAAGACTATACTCAACGTGTACAGCAGTCCCTGTAGTAACAGTATGTTTGAAGAGCTATTCCTTAAAACGATAGACATGGCCAGAAATTTTTCCTGATCACAAAGGAAGATTTTACCCCACCACACTACCCGGAGCTCCAAAGGGGAGACGGCAAAGCCAAGAAACCTATGGCAAGACGCCCAAATACCTGGTATCTTTTTCGCCACCGACCAAACGAACCCCACCAGACCAGGCAACAGCATCAGCATGGACACGACAGGGGACGTGCCCTTCACAAAAAACACGGTCGACTACGTCGAGTGGATCAACGTACAGAAAAACCTGGGCAGTGACCACTTCATAGGAGCACATCACTCACAGCGAGCCTAGCTCATCCCAAAAGAGAAAATATATTCATGATTACACGCTAGGATGAATTGATAAGAATCAGTGCAGCCGAACGAAAGTTATCGGAACAGACAAGAAGCACAGGAGAGATAAAGAATGAGTCGAGCAGCTCCACTCACGCGTAAGAAAAGCCACAAAAGCGGTGCCCGAAGAACTAGAGCTGAAGCATGTTGAAACAGAACTGTTGCTGATGTAGGAGGAAAAACACCGCCATCAAAGACGGTTAAGCAAGCAGAAGATAAACCGCAACCTACGAAGGTAATCACGTACTCAACTGCAAAATAGAACAGTATGCAAACCAGCTGACCAATCAGAATTGGTAAATCACGTGCACCTGAATGGACTCGCAAACAGAACTTTCGGAAACCCAGAATATTCTTCGGTATGCGACAAACCTAGAGGACTGCGAGAGCTCCCAGAGACAAAACTTCAGCAGGAATATACATGTACATCCAAGACATAACAAGTACCTCATAGAAGACATCAGAAACAGATACTTTTGACAAATCCTGAAGGAGAACCTACTATGAAGATCCAAACATTAAAGATCAAAGTCAACCGCCCCATTACAATAGCGAAAGTATGGGAAGCCATCTCGGAACCTTTGGACCAAATCTGCGCGGAGCCACGATGGAATTGCAAACAAAATTAGAAGGTACCTCGATTAAGACGCTGTAGAAACACTAACACAGTACATGAATCTCAGAAGTGAAAAGGGAAGCATTCCGAACAAATAAAAAACGGCGAACGTCATCATGATTTCCAAAACAGGGAAGCACTTACAGCTAGAGAGTCTAACGAAAACTTCTCTGACTTCGCGCATGGGAACGCTTATGGAGGACGTTGTACTCAGAACACTTAGCAAATACATAAAATACAAGTGTTTACACCCCTAGTACGACCAGAGGTAGACCAAAGTTATCAATTCAAGGCGTCCTGTTACAACTCAAGCATAAGATCTAAAACGGAAACACTACATAACTTTGTTGCGCAAAAGCCATCCTAGGCTGAACGCGACAGAGTCCTTCGATAACATCCGATACAGGTCCATCCTGCAATACCTCTGCATGCTCACAATTGGGTCAAATACGTACCAATACGCGAGGAATTTCCTTCTCAGACAAAACGGCAAAACTAAAAATAGGCACTCTTGCATCGAAAGACCTCCAACGAGGGGCGAGGGGCATATCTCAGGGGTCTGTAATCTCCCCTTGTTTCTTTGATGTAGCCGCTATCGGACATCGTCGCAGAAGGCTTACATCATAAGCAGAAGGCTCACATCATAGCGCATAAGCAAATGATTTGACGCTCTGGGTAACCGAAGGCAGTTACGCAGCAATGCAAGGAACCTTACAGGAAGCAATCAGTATATTAGAGACCTACGGAAAAACAAGGCGTCTCATATGCTCTCCACAAAAATGAAAATTACAACACTAGCCATTTGCGACACACTTTATGATGTAGCCGTCACAAAAATTTGTAACTGCCTCTGTATGCTTTTCATAACCAACATTTCACTTAAAAGCCACACCCAATTCGATCCCATGAGTGTTACTTAAAGTCGTGTCCTAGTCGTAAACACTCCATCGTAAACGTAACCACCCTTTCCTAGCCGCTGCTACAATAAAAAACGTATACACGTTACTGTGATCTGTACCCCTGATCTATTGAGGTAACAGATTCAGTTTTGCTTTAAAAATATTTTAACTAGACAGAAAAGATAACACCAGGAACACCTAGTTCACGTGCCGTATAACGCCATGGCTTCCGTCTTGCTCTCCTGCTTGGGTAAAGCATTGGTGGATGGTAAAGGCGCGGTATTCACGAGATGGCGCCACCGTTCCGTAGAGAGGGGAATGCGAATGCTGAATGAGTGGTTCAAGTGGTGATGACGATGATTGTGACTCACTAAAATGCTCTTAAAAGTCGCGTGCACAACTGTACACGCCGTGTCGCAAAGGGTTCGGCAAGCAGGGGAGGAAACAATGACTCCTGCAAATCACAACAGATTGAACTACAGGGAAAAGACGAGGTCATACTGAAAGGGCCGATAATCAAAATCCTGGGACTACGAATTCAAGCTAATAGTCACAACGCCATATCCATCAGAATACTGGAAGAAAGGGTGCCTCAAACGACCAGATTGATACTTAGAGTCGCCAATCAGTTCCAAGGAAATAATAAAGCGAATTTTATTCTCACGATTAAAGCCTTCGTCCCGTGTAAGGTCGTCTACGTAGCCCCATTCATCTCACCCAAAACAGAATAAAGACCAAAGATAAATAATAATATTCGAAAAGTATACAAACAACCCCTGGGCATACCCATACCAGCGGTCACCAACGTCTTAGATGTAATAGGGGTGCACCATACCGTCGACGATCTAATTTAAGCCAAAGAAATCTCCCAATTGAAGCGAATCACAAAACGTCAGTGGAAGATACGTGCTGAGACCCCTAAACATTCGTAATGATCCGCAACATAAGAATAATTTGGACATTCCCTCCGAAGCACAAGCACATCTGCACATTCATCCTTTACCCAGGAACATTCATCTACTGCATCACGAAGAGTGCATAAAAGAAAGAGCTAAAGCTTTGAAAAGACCAAGGATGCGATATGCGTTGACGCTTATGACTACTCAGACCGCAGTGCCATCACAATAATGCTGGTTGATCAGCAGGGCCACCTGATAACCTCAGGCTTAGCACACGCAAGCCCACCATGATTTTGGCGAAGAAGCCCTGCCATGGTGCTAGCACCACCCCAGACGCTAAATAAATTAAGTGGCTCCAAGATAACCCTGAAAAACTCCTCCAGAGGGCGCATGTCACCTGAAGTGCTTAAAATTATGAATAGATACAGAGGAGCAATGCTCAGAAGAGTACAAATATTATGAGCACCAGCTCACATAGCCCTACCCGGCAATGAGGATGCTCACAACCTAGCCCCATGTCTAACCGACCGAGCGAACGCAGGAAGCAGAACGAAGCAGCCCTCGCACGAAACCGGCCTAGAACAAATGATTGCAAAAAAATCGTAGATCATGATCGATTGGGAAAGCCAAAATACCGGAAGGCACACAAAACGTTACACAATAACAATACGGTGCGTGGACTACTACGGACAGGGTTGTTGTACGCTATCCCGGTACTGTACACACGCAATAATTCAGAAGTGGACAGCGACAGCTGACGAACTGTCCAGATGTAAACACATGCTTTGGACCTGGTCTGCTATCATCACCACACAAGGCAAGAAAAATAATAACTACACCGCAGCAGTGCAAGCCCATACTGCTCAGGTTAGATGGCGAATCTCATTTGTGGACTGTCGGAATGCTCTAGGCCACCGCCAAGAAGCCGCGACTCCTTGTCGAAGGCTGAGGAGGTCAGAAACTTGAAGCCTACCCCTCCCTTGACGCGATACTGGGGAAACAATAAGTATTTCTTGCATACTTGTAAGAGTATGTAAGAGTTGCATACTTGTAAGAGTTGCATACTTGTAATAAGTATGTCTTGCATACCTCTCCCTCTCTCTGTCTTGTAAAATTATCGTCGCGTATTCGCGTTACGTATGTTGGTCTTAAACCGTGCGCAACGATCGAGTGACGCACACGGACGTCGTGCATGCTGCGGTGGTTACAGCACTTTCACCCAACCTGGCGTAAGTCCGCGCAGTCGGGAAATACCCCTGTAGTTGCGACGAGACGCAATGATACACTAGCGCTCTATCCAAACCGCCGGGAGCCTCAAGACACCTCGAAGAATTGCGTAACTCCGCAATGCTAGTTGCTCAGATGGCCTGGTGGCTACGCCCATTGTTCTTCAGGCGCGGCGGTTGGAAGAGGACTACCTTGCGAGTGTCTTTATATATGCTAACAACTTCTTGTATCGAGGGGTGTTAGCATATCCACGGAAACTTCGCTAATTTTTGTAGCGTGAGCTGCGGCAGGCAACATCGGGCAGTCTTCGCGGAGTGACCAGTTTTGACCTTGTGAGCTACAGGTCGAACCACACCCCGTTCCGAAAGCACCCGGGATACGATGGCGGGGAGAGATAGGCGAAGAGGGAACGGAGACTCGTGCGGGACCCGTGCTGCCACCTGGCTAAGGAAGGCGAGGACGCCGCTGCCGTAGCGATAAGTGCCTGCGACGAAGGAAGGCGACGTGCGCGCCAGCCGTGTGCGATGTGGTAGGAAGAACATCTAGACATGGCCTCCGAGATTCCCCCGCGCGCGTTTTGTTCCGGCCGTCCCAATCGCCGCGCGCCCCAGCCAAATTTTGTAAGCTTGGTGGTTCCCACGCACTCCGCCAGGCGGCATTTCGCACCTATGCATCGAATGCATCGTTCAGCCAGTTGGGCCGCTGTTTATGCGGCATTTCGCGGCATGTTAACGCTGCAGTTTTTCTAGTTTTGGTATGAATGTATTTGCGAGTTTATTGGCCGCATTTCCTCTCAGCTCCTGCCGAAGATTCTGATAAGAACGCCTGTAATGAATATGTCCTTCATTGGAACAGGCGAGAACTCGACACCTTCGAGTCACAGGCCTCCGCCCTTGCAGGTCGAACCCCCGGTCTTCATTGATTCATAAAAAGATCCCACCACTGCTCTCTCGCGCTCTTCTGCGGAGCGACAGCTAACCTATAGCTGTAAATTACATTTTATTTCATGAGGGATGCAATCGTATTTAGAAATAGAGCAGCCTATCGTGTTTGGTTGATTCTAGAGCGAACGTATACACAATCGTCGAGTACGCCACGTACGGCACCAAATGTGCAGCCCTGCATTTCCCCAGAAATGTAAATTAGCGGAGTTAATATACTTGATCGCTACAAAGCTGGCTAAAGATAATTAGTCGAACATAATTTAGAAAGAAACATAAATACATAAAGCAAAAAATAAGAAATATATAGGTGATATCAAATAAATCAATATAAATCTTATACAGCTCCTCCACGAAACAGACAAAAATAAAGGTGCAGCGAAAATTATTACAAAAAATTACGAAATTTGTGCAAACTGGACACACAGAGAAACGAAGGGAGACAATGCGTTTTTCGTAATTCATAATGCACCAACTAGCCCAACAAGACATTTTGCTAATGACAAAAACGGGAACAAAAAATTCGCGCGAACAGTCGAACCTTGTAAGCCCACATTTGCATAGAAATGCATAAAAGCGCGAATAGATGTAATTGATCGAACGGAGTCTTAAAAACAAAAAAAGACAAAACCTAGAAAGAAAATATAAAATGTAACTTAGGAATTCAAATATATGAGTTCTGCACATCTCCCTAGCAAAGCGACGAAAATAATACAGAGCTCTCACAAAAATGTACAACGGAAACTAGAATAAAAAAAATCATGAAAGCTCACCCAAGTGTAACGCCCTGCATTAGCGCAAGAAATGTATAATTGGCGGAATTAGCATGTGTAATTAATCGTTAAAGTAGTGTGAACGGAGACGATTGGTCATACGGAATCTTAAAAGAACCAAAAGCTGAAAATAAATGATAAAAGTTGCTTGCACAATAACAAAATGGGGATTCATACACCTGCTCCAATAAAGGAATACAAAAATTAAAAAAGTACCGAAAAGAACTACGGAAACACGTACAAAAATATCGTGAAACGACCACCCGTGTAAACCCCTGCCTTTGCATAGAAGCGCATTATTAGCACGTTAAGAAGGTTAATATCTTCAAAACAGCATAAATGGAGCTCATTAATGGAGTGGAACTTGAAAACAAAAGAGGTAAAAATTTTAAAACTGATCTTCCACAATAACAAAATAGTGAAGTCAGCATAGTTAATCGTTGAATTTGTATAAAACCACCAATCTAGCGGAGCCATCTTCAGGCACAGGAGAAGTGCAAGCAAAAAGCTTTCAGAATTGCAGACACAGAAAAATAATAAGTCGCACATGCCGCGATAATTAGGCAGCTTTATATGCTACGATGTATCGTGTGGTTTTTACAGACCATGAATAACTTTTCTTAACTGCCGCGCAAATGCGCTAAATTAGTTCACAAAGTGCATACTATAACCTCGCAAATGCTCAATGGCACTGACCTGCAATGGACGGTTGTGTCTTAATATATCACCGTTGGTTTGTGTCGTACTTGCATGGTTACGATTGTCTAAGCCTGCCTTAAAAATCGGCGGCAAAAAATCTATCATGACATGCATACCAACCAGAAACAATATTAATATTTCATTTATGCGACAGATGCTTACGCAAGTAGCCGCTCATGCAAAAAATGTTGAGTGAAGACGTAAGTGGATTTTCCAGGGCACCGCGTGTAAATACATATCAACAAATCTAAAAAAATAAGAATAGGGACCCGAAAGCGCAGGAGAGAGGGCCAGAACCGACTGCGCTTCGCTCGTATAATCTCTGCGTAAGCTTTATACTTCCGCGCCTCATATTATTAAGTTAACCATAATAAATTTGTTGGTAATTGTCTTGTAGTTGTTATTTTAAAGCTGGTTGCTCGACTCGATTTCACTGCAAGCTGCCAAAACGCGCGTTTCCTCGCTTGCGAACAGCTGCAGCGGAATAGTTGATGCATAAGTGGCAAGCGCCGCTGTGCGGCAGAAGACGCGGCCACCACGCCCCCTTTTCACCGTATGCTCTCAGCGACCGATTGGGACGGCCGGGGGCAAATCACGCGCGGGCTGATCACGGGGGCCATGATCCAGCCGTGGTCGCTCGTACAGCGGCGACGCTTAAACAACGCCGTGAGGTGAAAAACAGAAAAACGCGCTCTTGTGGCATCTGGCTTCGCTACCTTCAAGTCTTACGCGTTAGTAAGAGCTTCCTTCATTTCTTATATTAGGTGAATTTGAGATGACGGCTGGTAATATCCGCGTCCTGCAATTGCCGATGATTCGCATGGAAAAAATGTTGCGACGGCAGGTAATATCCGCGTCCTGCAATTACCGATGATTCGCATGGAAAAAATGTTGCACAGCTACCAAGCATAGTTTTAAACGATTAATGATTGTAACTTCGCAGAAGAACTGGGACGCAGGAACACGTGCGAGCGCACTCTAACAACTAATTTTCTCGGTCCCAAGAAGGACCTAAACAAACCTCAGAACTACGGAACAGCATCACAGAACACCTGTAACAGAGCACACAGCAACCACGTGAACTACTCCAGAAACTAGAGAAAGGCGGGCGCCAGTGACATTTCCGTATCCTAAAAACCACGAACGGGTGACTGACACACTCGAGTTTGTAGCGGGAGATATCATTTGCTTCCGCAACCTCCCTTAAATTTTATCATTCCAGAACAAAGCAGCTGTGTTTTTCAGGGATCGGTGTGGTTTATAAACTTTACCAAGCACTGCTAAGTGTGTGAACTGGCGTCATTTTCAACTTGGCGCATTTTCTCTTCATCTTACATAAGGGCACCTTCACTATTGTTCATTATACACGTGTCAACACGGCACGGGGATTTTTTCTGCCTAATTTTTCATACATTCAATAAATGGGTGCATGCATTTACTACTGCAGTCAGTTAACTTTATCGTTGCCCTCAAATTTTTTTTCACCCTAGAACACACATTAAATAATCTCTTTCTTGCTAAAATCATCACTTTTATTCCGTGGCCTGGCGCCATAAAAACCCTATCATCATAATAAATCCTTTCATTCCGTCATTCTCTGCCTCATTTTAGGTTGTTCGGAGGAGGTCTTGTGCACATGAAATTACCCAAACCTTGGAAAACTCCAGGCTTGCCACCCTACTTTCGCCATTACTTCCGTTTTCTGCTTAAGGTTTCTTACTTGTCTATCACACAGAGCTTGCAAAACAATTAATGCGTAGCCAGCATCCCGCACAAGCGAAAACTGTTACAAAAGGCCGGATGTAGTGAAATAGAGTGGTAATTACGCAACGAAGGTCTGAAGCACGTAAGCACTAATCCATTTTAACACGTCAAGAACGACCAGAGGCGAAACTCACAAGACGTTTTACAGAAATTGGCGAGTAGGGCACGCACATCTTAACAGGCTCACACTTCAACTGGGGACACGGAACTGCATCTTGCTGGTCATGCTGCCGAAGTGAACGTAAGCACTTTTCCCTTTAAAGCAAAGGCATCTAGCACATGTTTCCTGGCTACATTTGTGCCATGTTTGCAGACCAAAAATAAGTAGTCCTGCACATTTATGAACAATGGGGAAAGTACACCAATGATTTCGATGGGCAGTTCTCTATACATCTTCACAGCGCACAAATAACGAGACGAAGGGGAGAATGACACAAGACAAGCGCTAAACCAAAACTAATTTTTTTGAAGAGACACATATAAAGCCACCGAAAGTATAAACAAAGATAAAAACTTGACACATGAACCCATTAAAACCAACTGTGCAGGCGCACGTTCTCATCTACCGCTCTCGTAAAGACATACCAATTCGCATCTAGAAGGGACAAAGACGGTGGGTGGGCTAACACACGAGGCAGACATTTTCCGCTTTTATATGCTTCCACTACTTCCGTCGACTTTTGGTCACCGTTCCGGAACAGAACTGTTGCATCATAAAGGAAAGGCGTACTACCACAATCACTGCAATGGGCGGAAAGATGGCCTGAAGGCATTCCCTTACGTTAACTGTCATGCTAACGCCTCGTGTGTTAGCGCTCCGTCTTTGCCGCTTTTAAATGCAGAATTTGCATATCTTGACGAGAGCGGTACAAGAGGACGTGTGCCTACGCAGTTGCTTTTAATGGGTTCTTGTGCAAGTTTTTATCTTTCTTTTATACATTCGATGACTTTATATTTGTGTCTCATGAATAAACAATTTGAGTTTCGGTTCAGCGCTTGTCAAGTGTCATCCTCCCCTTTGTCCCGTTATTTTTGCGCTGTGAAGAAGAATCTGTACCAACTAGCGAAATTTTATACGCTACCTTAATTCTGATTTTACACCAAGGAAAATGGTGCTGAGGATCTTTGCCACCTTCAAAGCGATACACAAGCCTGTTTGTAAGAAGGTGTTACCAGAGAAACCAACGTGGGTATATAAATGCAGAAACTATAAAAAAGACTCCACCGCCATGCTGCAACAAATTCGGAACGCAACCTGCTCGTTTTGTTTTGTGATACACTCACTAACCCTCTGCATTCGCGGGTCGTGTGTTGCAGAATAACAGAGATCTTTAGCATCAATTCGGGGCCCACAGCAACTGTTAACAATGTCAGATTCTAAATATCCAATACAGACACCAGAACTGGCCACCTCACACGGATCCTGTAATGCGAAGGTATGCAACATTGTCTGCAGAAACCACGCAACAAGCGCTTCCCATAACCAGTGCTCGGAAACAATAGGTAGACGGAGCACCCTGATGTGCATTTTTGCGGTGAAAAACTTTAGGCTTCCCCCTGTGCATTCTTAACAAGGCTTATTCCAGTTTTTCGTCATTACATTGTTGTTACGACTCCCACGCCCGTTTTCTTGACCGTTTCAACGCCTGCCTTCGCTTTTATGAAGCATTTCGTAACTATTAACTAAGGCTTTTCCAAGGGCATGACATCAGCTAAACCAAACGTACTTTCCTTTCCATCTGACAAACTCGCACGTTGTTTTCGACCGAATAACTGGCGGCCTTAAAGCACTAGGCTAGGTCCTGCTACCTATCTACCTACCCCGCAAGGGCAATCTTTGTTACCAGCCTTTTATTTAGGAAAAAGAGCAATTGGCGTGCGCAGATGTTCAAAATTTCGGAGCACAGGCAACGCTTTTCTTCACACATAGGCAAGAACATTAGCGTCAAAGGCACGCACACGTGTCGTCTTTTAGGGTTCTTACAAGAGTAAGGACACAAATATTTTTTTTTTGCAATCTTTTCTCTGCGGTTGGTACCTGCCGGAGAGGTGAGCACATAAGGACATACTACACCACCAGTCACTGAGTGAGTAATTACGTACAGCTTAATTTAGTAGTGGCGTCTGCGTTTTGAGCCATACTTGACCTAAGGTAACAAATCTAGCCGCCACGACATCACAAATCCAGGTTATGACTGTTCGACCGGGCGCGCTCACCCCGCAAGCTGTACGGTACGCCCTTTGGCCAGATTGCGCTGGCCGCCGCGTCGAATTGGCGTAGCTGGCTCCAGGTACCGCTTGGTGTTCTATTACAAGAATGAAACTCTTAGAGAAAGCCAACTTGCAGAGGCAGCATCGGGTAATTGTTCTGCGGATGTTAATCCCCGTCATTAAATTAATTGGCCGAACAACATTCGCACTGGCAAAATACCACTGGCCAGAAAAAGGCACCTCGCTGCTCTCAATACTTTTGTCCACTGCCATTGACGTGCCTTTCCTTTTGGCGCAAGTAGAGACGCCTCGCCCTCGCTGTCTATCCTCGCTGGCGCCACGATTACGACAGCTGCGTCGGCCGCGCCAAGTGATGGCAGAAAATCTGCTGCCAAACTTTCGCGACATCACTCCAGACCTTGTCTGGAAAAGTGCTTACGCGCCAGCCCAAATTAAACCCTGTATTTAAATAGCTGAGAGGAACCGGCTGTATTCCAAGGCACTTTCCGTATATCTTTCAGGGAACACAAAGGAAACGACACGTCCAACTAAACATAAAACTTTGTCAAGTCTGTAAAGCTATTGTGACGTAGCCATACACGATTCAGGTTTTTTACAGGAATAAACTTTTATTCCAGCGACCTTGGGCTCGTGTAAGAGCTTAAAGAATACACAAGCGGCAAAGAAGCAGTCAATGAAATGACGTGCACAGACTAGCGTCGGTGAAGCGAGTGTCGCGGCGTGTGCGCGGCGAACATTTATTTTTTCGTGTATTTCCTATTGAAATAGTTTTATTAGATCGCAAATACTGGCGATCAAAAAAATACACTACTCTCGTGACGGCAGGGCGAAACGCTATTTTTATAAACCAAGATTGCCTGTTCGGTATGCACAAATAGACAAGGAAAGAAATGCGCGCCCACAAACCCTGAGAAAAGGGTTGAAAAGCGAAGCTGTAAACGACACCCACAACCCTTACCCGTGTTACGTCATTTGAATGCACACGCGTGGCTGTACAACGAATTAAAAACAGAAGTGAAATGCACTTAACCGCATGTCATATTACATCAAAAAGATATTCTTTGCTAAGGTAAAGTCAATGCATGATTCATAAACTGTGGTTAGTTGAGTTGTATTTTTGAAGGACATGAGTGAAAAGTCTTTTTTATAGAAATGAATGAAGCCCAATCCCATTGTTAGCAGCCCTCCCCTTATCCTCCGTCTCTGCCGCCACCGACGCAGGCAACGCGATTGGCGGAAGAGGTGGAGAAGTGAGATTCTATGCGTTGGTGTGAGCTTCCTTTTATAACTCCTGTCAGATGCGCAAGGCGCACCCGCGGCCGCTGCCCCTGCCGTGGGCGGAGCGCACAACGGAACGAGAGGCCGCGTGACGCTATCACGCGGCATGCGGTGAGTTCACCGTCTGTCTCCATCGTCGCCACGTAGGCTCGTATCTCAATCAGTAAGACAACGGGCTCTCAGCTCCATTTCTCTATTCGTACCAAGTTCTATCCTGGCACTGCGAGTAACTTCTTTCATTTGTTCGCGGGAGTTTTCTGTTGACAGCAACTGTCGCGACTGAACGCCTGGGGGGGTGGTGGTAAAAAGCTTCACTTTAAAACGTGCGTCGCTTTGAAAACAGATAGAACCACCGGGCGCGATCAGATGCCTGCAACAAAACACAAAGGTAAACAAAGCAGAAGTCATGCTTCGCGGCAAAATCTCAGCCATCAGTAAAAAAATACTTTGCTTAATATCATCATCAGGAATCTGTCGTGCTCCTTTAACCACTGACGACGTTCTTTTCCGTATGAAGGGCCCGTCTTATTCCAAGAAAATGCTTTCTAGACCATTCTGGCCATATTTTGCCGACACCTGCCTGATTAAACTTATCAAACGCAAATCTGAGCTGGTCCGGCTCAAGTTTGACTTTTGACATTTTACTTCTTGCAGATGTGGGCTACGTGTTGACCATAACGAAAGCATCAAACAGGTTTAACCTTGCCGGTGTTATGGCCATTGTCAAAGAAGCTGCCCCCCAGGCGGAGTTGGACGACGACAAGCAGGGGGATGTGAGGATCAGCCTGAAGACTCTTGAATGCAAAAAATTTGCCCCCATGTTTCAGGCGCTGGAGAAATCGCAGACGGAGCTCGGCGCTGGAAACATCGGAGTCAACGTCGCTTCAATGAAGGACGCATACATCAAGTAGGTAACGTCCACCGGTTTTGGAGGCCGTAGGTTCTGATAATTTCCAGGTGTTTTATATTCCAACACGCGGTAGTATGCGCGCATTACAATTAGGTCATTTCCGTCGAACGTTAAAGTTTGTTTGGAAAGACGTGTAGGAGCCGATGTAGTCGTGCGGAAGAGCCTACATTTATTTGTACAGGAGATTCGATAGGCCCCAGGAGTCGGCGATTCGGGGAGCGCCCGTAGAAGGCGGCCGAGCAGCACAGAAGCCTGGGTGTTCTTTTCAGTCGCGTGACTCGTCCTACGTGCCGAGACCACGCGCTGGTGACGATGGAGTTAGCGGCCAATGATGACGGTGGGCGCTTGCTGTCGATCACGAAGTGGCTGCTACAGGGCTCCCCCCCTAGTGCGGAGCGCGACAAAAGAAAACAAGAGCATGAGCATCTAACTAGCGAGGAAAGCTATGTACAGAGTGTGTCCGTGGTCCGAGATTCTAAAGTACACACTAAAAATTTGTACACCCAAAAGGGTACTTCAGCTTGTCGCCGAAGGAGCACCCTAAAAACTGAATATTTTACACCCTTTAGGGTGCTTGGATTCTGTCGCCGCTGGAGCACCCTTTGTGAAGAACCCCAGAAGACGGGTGACTTATAACACCCTTTTAGGCCTAAAAGTATCCTAGGGTCCTACTTAGCACCCCAATCTGTAGGAGCATCTTCTGCAAAAGCACCCACCTAAAGGGGTACAAAAAGGGTGCGTCATCCTCGGTTCACAAATGGCGCAGCAGGTGTGAAACGACATATTGCACAATATGACACACGATTATGGTATGAAACATTCGTGCTTTCCAAGCTCGGTTCTGTGAGACATTTCATTGAAGCTCAACGTCAGCTTATAATTTCCTTGAACTTGGGTCACCGATTGTTAAAACATATATTTAAAGAGTCAGGAGCCCCATCTCAGTACAGAGTTATAACTTTAGAGGTAGTTGATTATTCAAAACGCCGTAAAAAACCAATTATATGTTCACTTTGCCGAACTGCAGTACACATCCTTCGAGCTTCACTGCACAGCATAACCATGCTATGCAGTGAAAGCAATTAGGTGTGCAACACTTCAACCACACAAAACGTCCTTGAACCTTAAAACCCTTGGCTTCTCATTATTGCATCAAACTTCCAATCACGATAGCTACCTGCAATGTTTAGTGCCTTATTCTTGAGCTGGCTGAGCAGGAAAGTTCAATATAAAGGAAGACCAAATGCAAAATGTATAGTTTCCTCCGTACTGCGGCTCATAATCTACTCATAAAAGTTGGGTACCCAAGCCATTTATTTTCTTTTGCATTATTCTTTTTGCTTTACGAAAAAACATTCATATGGTACAGCACTTGCAAGCATCGGTGGTATATCGAGTTTTATAAGCATACATTTAGACTAAATGACCCCACATAGCAATAACAAGAACTGCAAACATCACAGAACAATGCATACAAGTTCCCTGCGTGAAGCCCATGGTTGAAATGTAATTTCATTGTTCCTAAAACATTATTTTATCATGAGGCTAGCTTGTACATGGTGTCTTGAATTATGTCCCTGCTAGTGGATCTGGGGTCATTTGTCACTGTTGCAAATGAAAAGCCAACAGCCAGGGCGCATTAGTTTTGGCTAGTATTACGAGGTGCCTCACGGAAAGCATTCTACGTCTATAGACTTTAATTTTAGAGTTGACTAGAACTGAAATTAGGAAAAGATTCTCTACAAAACATTCAGTCTACAGCTTTAGGGTTTGCTAATTTCCATATTTGGGTTTCTTCTGCCTTTCTTAATAGCATTTTTCTTTTGATACGAAGGTGCATAACCAAAAGCAAAAAGCTTTTCTGTAAACCTTGGTAGCTATACAATTGTTACAAAATATTTTACTCTAAATATGGCAGCTTAAACTGAGAATATTTGCATTTAAAAACATTAAAATAAATTTAAATTGATCATAAATTTTTAGCTGTTTTTATGCAAAACTGCACATGGGATATGAAGTGCACCGCAGGGAGGGCTCTGGATTAGCTTTAGCAAATTTGGGACATTTAAGGTGCACTGAAACCTCTGCACATGCGCTTTTTCCTTTCTGTATCCACCAGGAAAATGGCTGCCAATTTAGACAGCGATTCTTAATAGTAGTTGACGTGCATTTTAAAATAATCTCGAACATTATAGCCACAAAATTAATTTTTACAAGTTGTAGACATTGCGCATTACACCAGACATTGGACTACATTGTCAAGAGCTTTGACATCTACAATGACCTCTACAATGCAAGCTTATACTGGTAGAATGTTTCATACCATAATTACTGTGTGTTCAGAGCTCACGTGTGAAGTATGGATACTGCTGCTTCAGCAAGAACCGAGGATGAGCACCCTTCCTGGTTCTGAAAAAAAATAACAGAGGAAATGCCTTAAGCAGGATTCTGAAACAGGGTTGAAAGAAACCAGAATGAACAAAAAATTCTTTCAAAACATGTAAAGCAATGCAAACAAATTTTTATTTCAACTTCATTTCTACAAAAGACCACCTCATGAAGACTGGTGATGGGGTATTGGCTCAAAAAAAAGAGCAGAGAGTACTTATATAAATGCTACAGAGAGCCTTCGCAAGCAAAAATTGTTTGAGCACATAAACTAATCATTGTTCAACAAACTCATCAAAATGTTTGAATGCATAAAAAACCAGTGGTAAACACAGGAAACAGTTAAAAGAGAATGACGGAACAAGTTTGTCCCGTCGTTCTCTTCTGTGTCCTGGGTTTTCCTTTGGTTTTTCATCCATTCAAACATGTACCAGCTAGCCCAGTCCAACGCCTTGGTATTATAAAAATATGGATAGTCAATCCTTACAGAAAGTTGAAAAAAAAGTATAAAGTAGGTGCAAAATTAAAACGACAGCAAATTGGTTCGCTTTTAATTTTAAATGTTAATATAAAAAATAATGGCATGAATGAAAGTGAGCAGCACGCGAAGTACCATGTTGCTAGCCCGACATTCCACTTTGAAGCAAAATGTCCGCTTTCAACACTACATAGGCCAAACATGCAATGAGGCATTCATTTAGGCACACAAAACCTACCATAATTGTTAAAAAAGCTACGAATTAGTTGAAAAAACCTGACCACAACAAATTGGAATTGGTGACTAGATACAGTTTCAGAAATTCACAGCGACATCATATCATACACACATCATACATCATACATCACATCATACACAGCGACATCAGAAATACACAGCGACAAATAGATGGTTCCCATACAAAGATTGATCATACCAAAAATTCAGGACTACATATATCAGACTGGCATCAATGTGCAAAGCAGCTTAATGAAGGAAGACGGTCTTCACTTAAAACATGTTAATATTGAGAGCTCATGTGCTTCCCTGGAAGTTGGGTGTGTAAACCCACTGACACGTTAACTAACCTGCCTGAATCATCACTTTATAGATATTGAGGAATTTTACGAATTGGTTTATTGTAGCGAGCTGTCTATTTTATTTCCCTATTTTTCTTGGCATTTCGTGCCTAATTCAAAATTTGGTGACTAGATAGCTTTTGGTCATGCACTGGTGACAACGAATATTTGATTTTACTTTAAAAAATTTTCAGTTTTGTTTTATTGCTCACCAGCCAACGATCTGAAATATCAGAGGCGCTTAATACGTATGTTGGCATTTCCTTCCTGCATTGAAGTACAACTAATCATGACTTTTGCCATAATTTGTTCACAAATCGCAATATTTCGAAAGTATTCAGCCGAATGAAAATGTCATTTCAGAAGCATGCACAATCAACAAGGCCTCAATGACTCTCACGACGTGGTCCACTTGTTTCTGTCGCAAATAACCTGATTTCAGACACATTCCACCGAAGACGAAGGTAACATGCCCTCTTGGGTGATGAATATTTAAAAAGCCTTACGAGTAAATTAGCTGCTGAGCACGTGAAATTGAGGCATTAAAACAAAAGATCCCGCTGCGGCATTTTTCACTTGGAGGAGTGCTTGACCACACACTTTGAGAAGTTGGAAAATGCTCCATGAGCCGCTCCAGCCAGCAGAAACGATGCAGGACACAAGTTGGTAGGCGGACCGTTGGCATCCTGCGATTGTGAAGATATTTCTGTTCAGTAGATGCTCCTCTTTTCTTCCACTGTTTATTTCACCTTTAACAAGCAGCTGAACTTCTTAACGTTCGCATAATAAAATGCTGCAATGCAGAACAGTTAGCAGGGTTACCTCAATTTTGCTTTTCTACGAATTAACACAATGTAGGTAATCTGCACACAACAACAATCAAACTACTATTTTCACCTACTTCACTGCTAACATCAGCGTTTGACTGCTCAAGCACAAATACAGGTTATACATGTGAGCAATCTGCTAAACTTATCCCCACAAACTGAACAATCAGGCGTCAAAAATCGGCAAGGAAGGAGGTGTCACCTTTAAATGGCACTTTTTTCGTTCAAGACATGTAAATGGGACATGAAGAATCATAACGTAAACTATGCTTTATATTTAACCTCATCTGCTATGGTTTTCAGGCAATGCTTACAACTCACTTCAGTACCTTCAGCTGGTGGAGGGCTTTGAAAACTAATTGTGGGCAAGTGGGTTGAGTTCAAGCTCTCCTATTGTCACGATTTAGCCCCGCGTTCGTGAACCTGGGAGGGTAGGGGTACCACCCTCCAGCCGAGTGACCACATGCAGCGTGCTGGTGGTGACGGTGACTGACGGCCTGACCGCGAGCTGCTGTGCTCGGCGATGTATATAACCAGAGTATACAACCTTTCACTACTGCTATGAGATAGACCCATAAACGCACTTCAATATGGTCTTTATATTTAGCTCTTGGAAACATTATGTATAATTTCACCTTTATGTTGCACCTGCTACAGCAGCAGGGAATATTCCAAAAACATGAAAAAAAACGGTGGTTTAACACGCCAAAGCTAGACTTGGGTTATGGGGAGCACTGTAGGGGAAGGCTTCGCATTAATTTTGACCACCTGGGTATTTTTGTGCGCACCGAAATCTCAAAACACGGGCGTCTTTACGTGTTGCCTCCATCTGAAAAGCGGCCACACCAAGCGCTATCTAACCGACATTCGCCCCCACATCACACCACCCTAGCCACTGCAGTGGGCTAAACATGAAATAAAGCGAGTTTTGGAGTGAAAATGAAAATATTAATCACACGTCTTATTTTCCCAATCGATCTACCTTTTGAAATCCACCATGCAATTCCCCCTCCCCTACCGGCCTACCAAAACACCTTTGTCTCAAGAGGTAATCAGGCTGTTGTTAATGAAGTATTTACAATTCGAGACTTGCCACCGTTAAAGTCATGCACTTTGTTTTAGAGATAAGCGACATTAGCCATTTGCAGCACCAGGAGTTAATTGTGTTAAGATCAGATTGAAAGCATTGACGGTAGTAGTTGAAAGAAATTGTGTGATAAATTACAACATCATCTGCAAATAGACCTACATGGGAGGATATGCAACATGGAAGATAGACAGGACCAAGCAACCTGCCTGGGGGGACAACAAAGTGGCACGAGCAAAAGAAGTATATAGTTATTAGGAGAAGTAAACTGCGTTTGAGAAGAATGAAAATCTTTCGCTCAAGTGAGGACATTAGGGCGAAGTTTGAGAAGAAGTCTGTGGTGTGCAATGCGATTCAATGCTTTCGAAAAATCGAGAAAAAATACCGCAGTTTGTAAGCCTGTGTCAATGGATCAATGTAGATCGTGAACAAATCCTGAAAGTTGTGTTTCTCAAGTTACCCTTGTGAAAACCGTAGTGATATTCGAATGTGATATTGCGATTTTATAAATAATTAGCGACCTGAGAGTGAATGAAATGCTCCCCGACCTTGCATATGGTGCTTTTTAGGGAAATTTAATGGTGAAGTACCGTCTCCTGATTTAAAGATTGGTGCTACCTCGACTATCTTCCAATCATTGACAATAGTGCCTGTCATGAGAGACTGCGAAAAAAGCGCTGTCGGAATTCTACAGACTGCGGGATGTACTTTTCAGTATAGTATGTTTAATACCAGTATCATCTGAAGTAGATAAAATTGTTAGCTTACTTAAAATGGAAAGTAGTTCCACACCAGCTCGTATTGCAAGTTCAAAACCACATCGAAAGATCCTAAACGTTTGCTTGGCTTGAGTAACCTCCAAGGCACTAATAAGAACATTCCCGGAACACCCCAACTGAAATTTAGGTCACAGTAAGAATGTATTTATTAGACCCGCAGGTACTGTGAGTGGGGTATGCATGATATATGCAAAGCTCACTGCTGAGCTAATCTGCATGGAATGCATGCTAGCAGCTCATCTGCATCCCTTGCTTTTAATGGGAACTGGTGTGTGATAGTTGAGGCTCCTCCATTTCAATGTCTGACTTGTATCTGCACGTTCAATTCTCCAATATAAATCGAGTTGAGTGAATGCCTACAGCTTTCTTGTTAGTCTCTGTATGGCCTGCGGTTTTGCAAAAATGACAACTTTCGAATTCGCTCAATTTTCTGCAAACAAATTTAAACAATACATATGCATCTGATATCAAGCCCCAGATTTCCCGAGAGCTACTCTGACGGAATCGGCAGGCTCCTCGTAGGCGTTGTGAAATCTCCCCCACTACCCCAAGACTATGCTAACTCCCTGCGAGGCCACATGCGCGCATTTCACCTTCAATTTGCACGTATATGAATTCTATACCTCTGTGAACTCTCAGACGGGCGTTGTCATATTCGTGCCGGACTCGTGAAGCTCGGCAACGTCAGACGTCGTGAAATTGCCGTACTCGTTCGCTGGCACGCGGCCCGAACTCTCTCACTGTTTCCGGCCCTTGCATACTATTTTCTCCACCTTGCACTTTGTAAATTCTCATCTGTTTAACTACACCTCCTGCGTCCTCATCTCTTGCCTGCTTTTCTTCCAGCACCCGGTCGACGCGTACGCTATCGGGGCGCGTTGGCGAGCGAGTACGGCAATTTCCCGACGCTGTTGCCGAGCTTCACGAGAACGGCACGCATATCGCGGCCCGAAGACCGCGAGGCGTACGGTCGCAACGGCGGCAGCCGGTCTCGCGAGCGCAATAGCTGCGAAGCGCACTGCACGGAATTCGGGTAGGGGGGGAGACTTCACAACACCTACGAGACGCCAGCCACGGAATGAAGTGTACGCTTTTTCGCATGCACTTGCAGGGAACCTCCTGTTCATGTTATTTCTTGGTATACCGCGGGTATTCACGAAGGAGGACTAATCACAGCGTCGTGCCACTCACGCAAAATTGCGACTGCGATCTGCAACCGCAAAGGCACTGTTTGAGAGACACATAAACAAACGCCCCGGTCTTAAAGAGCCTTGCGTGATGTGTAATTATTAGCAGCCGTGTACTATAGCGCGAGAATCATAGCCAAGATCTAGCTTCAGCGTAAATTGATGCTGACTTCTGCGGAAACGGTGGACTGGGCGCCAAACAAGTATGCTAAATCACGTATGCTCTCAGAGCAAATGAGATGGGGGTCTAGCGAACCATTGACCCATAAACACCAGAACTCGTTCTAACCAAATACAGAATAATAAAAAATGCGTACTCAACCGAGCAAAAACGATGTTTCCAAAGTACAATTCTCCTTCACTGTCGTCTTCATCTCGCGGACACCACCACGCTTTGTTCGGATGCAATGTCATCCACTTTTGACGCGCAGTATTTTATGCGGCGATGATAGTTCTTCCGGGGTCCCCATGTTCAACACACGCGTAGGTTGGAAGGGTAGACATCACCCATAAAGCTTTTATAACTATGATTTAAGCTTGAAATAGATAAAACTGATCAAATCACGCCAGCAACCACTCGGCACAAAACGCCATAAAAAAACACACAAAAAGCGAGAGATAGTTGCCTGACTTCAAACGCAGCACCTCTATGTTTGACGGAAATTGTGTTAGTACTGTAATATTGGTAATTATCTTTCTGCTTTCAAAGTCTGAAATGTGTTTACAACTTGAATTTAAGGTCTTTAAACGCAAACGTGAATACACATAAAGCAACTGACATATATACTGATATTGTAAAGATGTTTTGGTTTTGTTTTCACGGCGGGCTTCTCAAGAGAGAAGGTGCGAGAAAACGAGCTACTTTGGGTTTAGGAAGAGGGTGGTAAATGTCGGCGTGATAGAACGCAAGGAACAGGCGCTTACCCTGGTCCTAAAAAAAGAGCTAATGAAACCCTCACCTAAAAAAAAGCGAGGTTCGACGAGGAATCGTACCGTTGACCTTCAAAACAGTAAACCGACGCGTTTCCGATTAAGCTATTTCGACAGGCGGTCTGGGGCCGTCTAAAACAACTCTATAGTTACGTAAGTTGTCAACGAATAGTGTCGCTTGTGTCAAGTTTATGCTGTATTTTTGAAATTCTGGCTGTCCTAACGCTTGTTTCTCACGCACCGGTCTTGCAGACGAGGCCGCATTGCTTGATTGAGCCAAAGCTCCCTTATTTGACTCAAGAAAAGCTATCGCATTCAACCCGACTTTTTCTGCGCAAGCCACGGTAGCCACGAATGAAATGGAATGTGCCGTTAGAATTATGGTGTTGATAACGCTTGTTTGTCCAGCACCGTCTTGCAGACAAGCAACGTCGCGCTAATACTACAAGCGATGTCACTCCTGGCATGTCAGGCGCTCCAAACCCGTCGTGTAAAACGACTGCTAACAGTGCGAAAACCTCTGAGTTTGTAACAAGTGGGGATTATTAGAAAGCGACCGAAGCATGCGGTGGCGGCGACGTAATAGGTACAGCAAACAGGTAGGCAGAACGGCAGCGACGAGCGAAAATGACTTTACACGACCGCCCCCGGCGGCCTGCGCAAAAAAGGAAGATAGAACCCCTGCATGCACGCCCTCGAAGAAAGCTGTACAGCCGATTCACTTTGTTGTGGACGAAGAGCAACCGAGGCTGCAGCAACAAACGATTGTGCTTGCCGTGGTATGAGCCAAAGCATATCTTCACATCGTTATGTTATCGTCCGTCTGACTGTTACTTACTGAAGGGAAAAATGAGAACACAAACGTTGACGTCTAGCGTCTATGCCAGATATAGACGCTGCTGTTTAGGCCCTAAAAAGCACCTTCCGGGCGTCTGTCGGTTCCGTCTGATGGCGCGCTCGCGCCGCTGATCGTGTTGGCGAGCCGTTAAACGTCATCACGGTTAAACTCCCTGTTGGGACGATAGAGTGCCGACAGAGCTTCTTATTGGCCCCACAAACGCCGTCAAGGTTAAACTCCCTGTTGGAAGACTTGGCTATTGGGACCATACAGTGCCGGCAGAACTTCGTATAGGCCCCACAGGCGTGCTGTCAGCCCAACAAGAAAGTCTTGTTGGACTTTATGTCCGGGAGATGGCAGGATAATACTTTGCAATGGCATTTGGTTGTTTTATGTGTAAGTAATCGTAGTATTATTTGGCGCCTGTTTATTTAGCGCCCCATTTCATGCTCCCCCCCCCAACGTTTGTTTTCTTTTGATATCTGACTTGTTCTCCAGCGTTGTTTGTGCAGGAGAGACCGAGGTGGTCTGTTTCTTGCATTTGTGCAAATTATTGACGGTCGCTAACAATAATACTGTAACAAAATTGTGATTGTTCGTACGTTATAACTCCACTGAGCGAAGAGAATGACTGTTGTCAGAAGGGGGGGTGGGGGGCATGATTGCGCTGTTGGGACAGAAGAGGAACAAAGAGCGACGGAATTTTCAAATTGTCACAGTTCAAGGTTGTGCCTGTGGTCCGTGAAACGCTGTAGAAAAAAAGTAGGAAGGGGAGGGCTTTGTGCCAAAGTTCGTAATAAGCAAGGGCTGATTTGTTTTTCCTGTTTAACTTCCATGCCGCTGCTGCATTATATTGGATTTGGCGAAGAGAGATCCCATCGTAAGCGCCTTCATTTTCGGTTTTAAACTGTTTCATTTATTTTTTATTTTCCAATCGTGCGACAAGATTTTGATCAACAGTAAAAAAACAATTCGACGCTTGCTTGTTTCTCATAAAATGCGAAACCCTCATTCGAACGCTCCGCATTCGTGTCAGCAGTGTTACCGCATAATAATACGGCAACAAATTCTTAGGTAAATTCGATTTCGTTGAGGACACCGATGCCTGGCGTAAACGTTTTATTTATAGGACTACAAGAGGCATTTTGTAGCCTTCCCTTCCCGTGCACCCAGACATCGAAACGAACATTGTGATGCACTCGAAGAAGTAGATTAGTGCAGAGTGGAAGTTAAACATTCAGCACGTTTTGTGCAATTTACGAACAGCAGTTTTAGAGCATTTCACCTGGTCTATGTGGAGAGTTCATATTCAAACCTCTCAACGGGAGGTGAAATAGTGCAATGTGGGGCTTAAACATTCAGCCTATTTTTGTGCAATTTTGCAGGCTTGCATGCACACCCCGTTCTTTTAGGCACCCTAACGATGGGGTGCCGTGGTAACACCCCAATCGAGAAGAAATACTTTTTAGCACCCCTTTAACGGTCATAGCACCCTTGGAAACTGTTGATTACACCCCTGAATTTTGGCACCCTCGAGATGGGGTGCCCGAGCAATATTTGGGCGCTTGAAAGGTGCAAAAAGGGTGCAAAATCTTCAGTACACCCTTTTATCACCTTAAAGGGTGTAAAAATGTTAAGATTTACACCCCTTAATTTGTGGCACCCTCATGATTGGGTGCCGGAGCAATGTTTTGGTCCCTAAAAGGTGCAAAAAGGGTGCAAAATGTTGAGTGGACCCTTCTAGCACCTTAAAGGGTGTTAAAACGTTTAGTGTGTAGTCCATGTAAAAAGGGATCTAAGATCATAAAGTCCTTCTGGTCAGTCCCGAAATAGCGTCCGCTGACAGTCCAAGTCGTCGTCATGAGGGCTTCGGGCGCGCATTATAACCTCCGATGGCCTGGGCTGGGGGTGGAGTAGCGGACGAACCTGAGCATAAACGGGCTGGTCCGCTGCCAGGCTGCCGCGAATGTCCACATTAACGCAGGTGATGACACGCGTCTGGAAGGGCGGGCGCAGTAAGGGTAGCGTCCTACGACGTGAGTGTGCCCGTGTAGTAGTAGCACGCCTGATCCATCGAAGTTGAGGTGGAGAGGATAGAGTCCAGCGAAGCACCGATGCGTATGCTTGACTTGGAATCGGGAGACTACACCGATGATGACCGCGGCATTTTCGTGGTGCAGAAGTTAATTCAAGCAGTCGACGATACTGGCGGAACCGACGACTAGTCCACCGCAGGCACCGTGGGGTCGGCGTAGTCGGAGCAAACAGCCAACTTGGGATTTTTTTCTCACAGAAGATGGTCTTCATGGTCGGTGGTTGCGACGTCGGCGGCGACGTTTAAGATTGACGGGGCTTATGACTGCTGGTTGACAAATGTCGATAACGCCTTCCTTGAGGACAGCGTTGTGGTAAATATCGGTCGTGCGGGGCTGCGGCAGCACCTCGTAGGACAGGTTTTCGTCGCCGTTGGTTACAAGTACAACAGTGTGCATCTCGTGCATGGTTTTCGGCGACAGCAGGGAAATCGTAGTGGGCGCGTCAGCCACAGCACAGATGGTTAAAACGCGTGGCAAAAAAGCGACTTCGACTAAAGTATCCAGGTGTGTGAACGAACACGGCGTGGTGGTTGTCAAAATCGCCCTTGGGTCGACAGGAGCCGCTTGCAAGAAAGCTGGCAAAGGAGGTCCCTTCAGGGACCAGCCCAGAGCGCGAGTGCTGCGGGGAGGCAGCGCAGGTACATTGGTTGACGGACTGCTACGTTTTGAGGTGCATTCGTTCATTGTCGTTGCCTCTGAGCTACCGTCCGCGTGGTAGAGTGTGGTCACAGTAGCCGTGGTGTCGTCACGGGCCAGCATCGTGGATGCGGACATGGTGGCGCGAAGCAAGACGACTTCGACAGGGGTGGTGGTGGGAAGCTGTGCGGCTGCTGCGCGTGGTTTTAGGTAGCGACCATAGCACACAAAAAAAAATGCCCTGAGCTCGTCCTAGGACAGGGCGCCAGGCTCCGGCAATGTGGAGGACAAGCTCGATGGTAGGAGCGCGTACATCAGCGAGTAATTATTCTGCTGCGCTATGACACCGTAAAAGTAAAAAAAGCATACCATCTGCATAAGCCACACCTCGGGATTCTTGGGACAGAACGGTGGGCGAGGTGGCGGCATCGTTGTATCGTAGGAGCCGATGTAGTCGTGTAGGAGCCGATTGTAGGAGCCGATTGTAGGAGCCGATGTTGTAGCCGATTATTGTAGGAGCCGATGTAGTCGTGCGGCAGAGCCTACATTTATTGCACAGGAGATTCGATAGGCAGCAGGAGTCCACGAGTCGGGGAGCTCCCGTAGAATGCGGCCGAGCAGCACAGAAGCTTGAGTGTTCTTTTCAGTCGCGTGGCTCGTCCTGCGTGTAGAGGCCACGCGCTGCAGACGATGGATGTAGCGGCCAATGATGATGGTTGGCGCTTGCTGTCGATGACGAAGTGGCCGCTGCGGGGGTCTTTAGGAGGCATTTTGGACATACTATGTTTCGCAGGAGGATGGTAATGAAGGCTAGCGGTCATTGGGAGTTGTAGGCAGGAAGCTGAGGAGGGTGGAGATGGCGACAGGTGAGTGTAATCCAAATCGATGGGCAGTGTAATTGAGATTAGAAGCTTTGATGGGTGACATTAGGAAGAAGTGACATAGTGACAGTGGTTATGTAGGTTTTGGCAAGCTCGAATAAAGAGGAAGGTTAATACGAATTTGGACGATCGCCTTTGTGGGCACAATAGCCAAGAGATAACAGTGACTGGACAAGAACATGGGATCGTGACTCGTTACTTAGCAGAGTGGATTCGATTGGAGAATGGGTCTGAAAACTGCCCGCAAAATGCGGTAGCCATGGTCTGCCGGGGCCCTCGCTGAGGACACCCGGAAACCCACGCACGTTGAAGCGCCAACCAGATCTACCTGCTGCTCGACCGCCGCGCATGGAATCGCCGGTATCGACTGGTGACGTGGCATCCTTGGTGCCGAGCTATTAAATGCCGCCGACAACCGGGACTGCCAGGGTCAGCTGCATCATGTGTGCCACAGCACGTGATACTTTGTTTTATGACGAGTTCGTTTTGAAGTGAACTTAAATGTTTTATTTTTCCGCTTTCGCCAATCTTTGTGTACTTGGGATGAATTTGTTTAGGCATAATTTTTCCCCTGTGGTGCCATTATCATGGCCTCATTCCCTATTGATAAAAGTTTCGCCCCCATCTCATTCCTTCGTCTCAATTGTCTCATTTTGCACAGCGAGTCTCCAGGACTAGCTATCACGAGTACCATCACAGAGAGGTATAAACTTGTGTGCAATAACGGATGGCACAGATGGGAGGGATCTGATAAGTGCTTGAAAATTCGTGCTCTTTTGTTTGAAGCTTCACCACTTAGATTGCCATATCACATGCTGTTCCCTAACGTTATATGTCATGGTCGATACTGGTTGCTCTGGTAGTGTTTCTAATTTGGAAGGGGATGTAAAAGTCGGGCGCAGTAATTGTAGGAGTTTACGCAAATCTTTAAATGTGTGTTTGATAGCAGTAATTCCGTCGTGTGTTCGCTGTTCTAATGCTAGTAACGATTGTTTCATTTCGGTGCGCATAGACTGCATTTCAGGAAGGGGTGAGAAGAAACAAGTTCGGTACAGAGCCTTAGGCTTGCGGTGGCTCCGCTTGTGAAGCATTGAGTAGGAAGGGTCGGGGGGGGGGGGGGTGGGGGGGGGGGGGGTTTATCTGGCTTCGCTCATCCCCCGAGAAGAAAATTTTCTTCTGCGAGGCACCTGTTTTAGAGTTAATGTTGGAACAGTTGGGAACGGGGAGCTTGTTTTTCTTTCATCAACATCTTTATTGGGATATGCAAGGTAGGTGCTGGTTGGAAGGAATTAGAAGGAATTAGGTACGGGGGTAGGGTCGGGAACAGGCCTGCGCAGTTTACCTGACTGCGGATGGCTTGACTGTAGATGAAGGGCGACTTTGGTGGTCGACGGGCGTCTTGAGGGGGGGGGGAGAGGGGCGGCTCCCTTTTTGGCTTGGGCAGCCCGTATGCCGGCGATGACTGTGCAGGGCAGGGAGAAAGGTGGGTGGGTATCTTAATAAAACGCTTTGATTGGCGAGTTGGATCATGGATTTAAACTAATTAAAGTCTACTCATGTTCCTCTACTTGTGTCCAGTCTACTTGTCTTCCTCTGTCCAAGCCCTTTGCACACTTTTTACGTTCTTCGTTTAATGGCGTGCCAGATTCCGTGGTTGCTTGAAACTAATTTAAGCTCGCCACCCCGGTAAGCTGGAACTGACAGATTATAGTTGAGGTCGCACAAGTGTTCTGGAGGAGATCCAGAGCAGGGCCAGCGAGGTTTAGTGGAGGGGTGGGAGCCCACACCATGCTAGTGGCAAGCTTGCCGACAGGCGTACACTTTCTGCTTTGACTGGTACCAGCGCATGATGGTGGGGTGATCTCTCGTGCTGAGGACCTGGGCAATGTTGGTGTTACGGACATGTTTGGCTTCCAATATGTGGTAGCGGAAGCACTGTCAGTTGAGCCACTTGGTGCTGCTTTATCGTGTACACACAACGCAAAATGACGCACTTAGATTGACCTCTCTTTTTTCCCTAAGTTCTTCGCTTCTCGGCAGTTTCAACAGAGTTGGAGGGGATGAACACTAAAATTTAGGAGAATTGTTAGGTGAAATCAGAAATAACTAGCTAGGAAAACGGACGACAAGACAACGCAAACGGACGACGGGCGCAAACACGGGTGCTTCTGCGGTGCCATTGTTTTAGTACCCTCCGTTACCTGTGTATGTTTTTTCCAAAGGCTGTAGTGGATGTTGAAGTTTGTTAGGTTGGTCGCGGTGGCTGTGTGGTCCTCTCTGGGAAGGGCAGCATAATGCGCAAGCGATCGCAGAGCTCAGAAAAAGAATACGGTGCCAGTGGGTAGACGGCGCCAGTCCTTCCCAGTTGCGCTATGTCAAAGCACTCTTGAGCACTGCCCTCCGACTGAGTGAAATCAGAAATTTCAGCGGTGGCGCATCTTCAGTTATTCCTTAGGGATGGGGAGGCCCCTTTACCGGCTGGCAAGTTGAATCAGCGACGAGAATTGTGTTTTCAATGCGCAGGTACAGGCCGTGTGTCGCCGCAGAATGAATAATGTAATCGTCCTGCCATGGGTCCTCTGTGGGTGTGAGGGATTAGAGGGTTGCGCCTGAGAGGTGGTGCCGGTGGCTCCGCGGCGTATTTATAACCAGCCGATCTCTTAAAGCGTGGCATGGTAGACGTTCTCCCTTTCAATGTAAGTATTCGTGGTGGGTAGTTGTTCGGTAGGTAATGTGCCAGCGAACTCCGAGGGGTCTCTGAATTTCTCAACAGGAAGGATCAGCCGTTGGTGGCACTGTTGGGCAACGTTGCGTCGGAGCTGTGCTGCATTGTAGATGCCTACTCGGTTGAAGTGGCGGCCGCACGCGCGTGGCCGTCGTGGCTGGGCTGGCGAGGGCCGTAGAGTAAAGTGAACTGCAACACAGTGTGGTCGAAACGGGCTGTCAAAACCGAAGATGAAATCGTGTGACCGAAGTAAAATCCCTCTACGTATTGCGGTCGTCGCACTTCCGTGCGCTCACGAGTGGTAACTTGCGCTTCCTCGCAATTTTGCCGATTATCTCAAGGGGAATCCTCTAAATTCTTGTGATTGTGGTAGAGCCATGCGCATGCAAAATCTCTGACGTCGTCTGCTACATGAACTTCAGTGACGCGGAGCCCAGACACACAAGATAACAGAGCCTATTGCTTGATAGCACGCCACAAGTGTTGAGAAACATGGCGTAATACGAGAAGCCCTTGGAGTAAATCTGTATCATTAACGCAGCAGTTCGTCAAATGTGCCTATTGCCCGAACCTTACGTCGAATTCTCACGTTTGGTGAACAGTGAAGCCGCAGACATCCCGTTTATGAGGAGACGATGACAGAAATGTTCCGCTGTCGCTTAGAACATGGACACTAATGGGCAAGCGAGTTTATGTAGATATATATATATATATACATATTGTAATGAGGGCTCATTGCCTTGACAACGGAAGAAAGGAGGGGCACTCAGAGGTGGCAAACGGATCGGTGGTGCAGCCGGCAGAATGTCTCGAGCACTCCACGAGCTTCATGCCGATGACGATGCCGCTGCGGTGGCTGACCTTGTTGCCTCGTCGTCGTCTGTACAAACCAGGTGGTCAATCCCCTTGAGCGGGCATACGCCAATCACAAGGACAATGCTGACTGTTGTGGCCGCGTAGCAAATCAGTTGTCCGTTAGTGCTCGCATGGTGGCTGCGCGCCACTTGCTCGTCTTTCGCACTACAATTACCCCAACGACGAAGGGAGCCACCCTGGCGACCTAAGGGCACGTCACGACGGAAGGGTCGTAGTACGGCTTGAGGCGATGCACGTGTACCGTTTCGCATCCGCGGCAGCGCAGGTCCGGCGACGGGGTGAGCGGCTCCACAACGTAATTAACGGGGGAAGTTCGTTCGAGTACGCGGTACGGTCCAGAGAACTTGGAGAGGAGCTTGCTAGAAAGTCCAGGGGTAGTGGCTGGTACCCAAAGCCATACGAGAGAGTCGGGAGAGAAAGTCACTTGTGGGTTGTCACCGTCACGCCGATGTTTTGGTGGAATTGGTCTTCGGAGGTAAAATTGCGAGCAAGCTGACGACACTCCTCAGCGTGGCTGCAGATCTGAGAAACAGGCGTGTAATCGGAAGCGTCGGGTCGGTAGGGTAGAATGGTATTGAGAGGGCAGGATGCTTCACGGCCATAGAGGAGGAAGTACTGCGAGAACCCCGTAGTAGTCTGCGTCGCGGTGTTGTACGCGTAAGTCCCAAAGGGGAGAATCACGTCCCAATCGGAGTGGTCAGCAGACACGCACTTGGCGAGCATGTCACCAAGGGTGCGGTTAAATCTCTCCGTCAACCCGTTAGTTTGTGGATGGTAGGCTGTAGTGCTGCGGTGGGTGAGGTTGCAAAAGACATGGCCTCGGTCACTTAGAAGTTCCCGTGGTGCTCCATGATGCAGGATGAAATGGTGCAAAATGAAGGTAGCAACTTCGCGCGCTGTGGCCGCCGGTAGCGCGGCTGTCTCAGCGTATCGCGTAAGGTAATCGACGGCGACGATAACCCAACGGTTGCCTGCAGCAGTCAGGGGCAGAGGGCCGTATAAGTCTATCCCCACCCGGTCGGAAGCGCACGCGGGGCAGGGCAAAGGCTGTAACGGCGCGGTTGGTGACTGCGGTGGAGACTTGCGGCGTTGGCATTCTCGGCATGATTTGATGAACTTCGTTACAAAGGAATATATTCCTCGCCAAAAGTAGCGCATCCGCAACCGCTGGTACGTCTTAAAGACTCCTGCATGGGCGAATTGCGCAGTCGTGTGGACATTAGCACAGATTGTAGAGCGCAGGTGAGGAGGGATGACCAACAACCACTTACGGCATTCGGGGATGTAATTCCTGCGATACAGAAGCCCGTCACGAATGGAAAAATGCACGGCCTGACGTCGCAGTGCCCGCGAGGTGCTACGTTCCGTAGGGTTCGGAATCAGGTCAAAAATGCAAGATATCCAAGGGTCCTTGCGTTGCTACCTTGCCATGCCCTCAAGTGGTTCAGATACCTGTATGCAATCAATGGCTGTAATCTCGGGCGAATTAATGGATCAAAGTGAACGAGATAAATCATCTGCGTCGCTGTGCTTGCGTTCAGACCGATATATCACCATGATGTCATACTCCTGAAGGCGAAGGGACCAGCGTGCCAGGTGACCGGAGGGATCCTTCAGCGACGATAGCCAAGAAAGGGCATGGTGGTCTGTGACCACATCGAAAGTTCGATATATATATATATATAGCGAATTACAAATGGCAAATGAGGGGCTCGGTGAATTAACACAGAATAAGTGTTGGCAGTCAAGAAAACCTGGGAAAGCAAGAGGGGGAATGCGGTATGTCACAGAGATATATGAAGAATTTTTTGAGTCAGAAAGAAAGTGGTGAAAAATGCCCGCCGGGTGGGATCCCAACCCACAACCTCCAGAATACCGGTCTGGTGCGATAATCACTACGCTACCGGTGGGGCTGTTTCCCCACCAGTTTCTTGGGTATTTAAGTCAAAGTGTTTTTTGTTTCCTGCACTTGGAGGTGGTAGTCAGCGCCACCCGGACTACTCGGGGTGAAGGGGACCTTATTTTCAACCCCCGGGCCGTGACTCGAGTGTCTGTGACATGTCGAGAGTGGTCGACCAGCGTTGAACCCTCTTAAGCTACCTTTGGCACCAAGACTGCCACAACAGAGGCCCTCGCTATGCATGTAGCGAATTAGAAATGGGAAATGAGGGGCTCGGTGAATTAAGACAGAATAAGGGTTGGCAGTCAAGAAAACCTGGAAAGCAAAGGGGGAATGCGGTGGGTCATGGAAATAGATGAATAATTTTTTGAGTCAGGAAGAAAGTGGTAAATATATATATATATATATATATATATATATATATATATATATATATATATATATATATATATATATATATATATATATATATATATATATATATATATATATATATATATATATATATATATATATATAATGTAAGGAGGCGGAAGACGCTGTACAAGTTGGCACCAGTTCCAGTGATGTTGGTTTAATCAGACCGTGGGAGACTCAACGGAATCCGGCAGTCGTGACGAGGATTATATACAGTTGAACATAATGGGTATGCACACATGAGAGATTGGTCCTACCGACTGACGGCGATTGGCCACAGCACATAAGTGTCCTACAGCTCAATAATTGCCCTGTAATGTTGACTGCGCTTACACACGCTCACACTCTCCCCCCTCGACTTAAAGTGGCTGCCTGGTCGCAGGGAGTCACGATGTACGCTGGTTGTAACGTGTAATGCGGGAGAAGTGCACGATTTCAGTTCCTCGCCATCGGCGGTCAGTAGGGGCAGCTGCAAGAGACACCCGATAGGTTACAGGAGATGTCTGCTCAACTACGATGTACGGACCAATGTGCCTATGCAAAAACGTCTCCCATAGACCGGGGGGGGTGGGGGAGCGTAGTGGTGTCCAAAGTAATACTTCGTCCGAGGACGCAAGTGAACGGAGCGGTGAGTGGCATCGTACTGGCATTTGCCTTCTTGCTGCGTGACTTCAGTGTGAATACGGGTTAGGTGACCATAGTGGTTAAGCGGAGTGACGAACACGTCAGAAAGCGGGGCGGCAAGGGAGTCCGGGCCAGAAAAGAAAGCGGTAGCGGTATCAATCATGAAAGAGGGGGAGCGTCCAAAAACCAGGAAGAAAGGTGAGTAGCCTTTGGTACGCTCGACAGCCTAATTGTAGGAAAATGTAACAAAAGAAAGAATTTCATCCCAGTTAGTGTGGTCCGGCCTAATATACATGGATAGCTTGTCGGAGAGAGTACGATGCAATCGTTCGCTGATGCCGTTGGTTTGAGGATGGTAGCTAGTGGTAGTTTTATGCACAGTATATGCTGCTGGAAGCAGTTCAGCCAGAATTTGGGATAGGAACACCTTGCCGCGGTCGCTCAAAAAGATGCGAGGTGTAGCGGGGCGCTAGATGATATTCTGAAATACAAAATCTGAAATTTCTTGAGCGCATCCAGATCGCAGAGGTGGTGTTTCCGCGTACCTGGTCAAATGGTCGAGCACCCAGCGGTAGCCGGTGGGTGTGCGTGGCAGCGGTCCGTACAGATCAATCCCCATTGTATCAAAAGGAGAAGGCGGGCAGGGCACTCGTTGTAGCGAACCAGCTGTGGAAGGCGCAGTGCGTTTCCTGTGTTGGCTTTTGGCGCACGATTAAATTATTTTGCCACACTTGTGGACATCCCAGGCCAGAAAACAAACGACTACGTATTCGGTCGTACGTGTTTTCTCACAACCAAGGTGTCCAGCGGACGCGTCATCGTGGAACGCCTCTTAAATGACAGGCCTGAGCATCCGGGGCAAAACAGTGACTCATCGACTCCCCGCAGGATGATGGCTGTAACGACACAGAACCGCGCTTGCAAGCTGAAAGTTCTTCAGCTGCCGGCGTAAGCGGTTGTTGGGTGGTCGTGCAGTGCCTTCAATTCTTTCTATGATGCGGCGACGATAATTATCGCCACGTTGCAGGACCGGTTGAGTGCGTCTTTAACCATCGCGTAAGGAATTGGTGCGATGCATTGGCCAGGCTGCGTGGGTGCGGAGGCAGGGGCTGGCGATTCGACAACGGACAACGTGAAAGGGTGTCCGGATCCAAACGCTTTTAAGTGCGAATGCACTTTATAAGCGACCCCAAACCATCCACCGCCGGCGGCGGCGGCGGCGTCCGCAGTGCTCCTCTATATTTAAAAAAGAAACAGCATCCGGCGCCAGGTTTCGATCGGAGGACTTTGCGGCCGCAGCGCGACGCTCTACCGACCAAGCCACGGACGCGACGCTGATATCAGTGTTAGTGACGCGCCTTATATCTTTAACGCATTCAAACTACGTCGTCAGCGGCGTGCGTTGGCGACTCAGCGGCGTTATAGCGGCTTGATAACTGCGTGGTGTACACGTGATACTACAAACCCGATGGAAGAGATGGAAGAGAAGGCGGCGAGGCGGTGGGCTGCGGGGGCCGAGCGCAAGCGCCGCAAGCGGGCCGACAACCGTGCATTCGCACTTTCACATTCTCCCCCTCGGGGAAATGCGGGGGAATTTTTTTGCAGGACTTTTAATGAACAGTAAAACTGTACTGCTGCAGACGAAGAGCCCAACGGCCAAGGTGTCCGGAAAGGTTCTTGAGTGTGGACAGGCAGCACAACGCATGGTGATCGGTAACGACGTGAAATGCCCGCCGTATAAATTAGGGCGAAACATTTAGATGCCCAAACAATGGCGAGGCACTCCTTTTCATTTATGCTGTAGTTTTGGTCTGGCGCCATAAGCGAACGACTGGCATAAGCAGTCACTGGCTCCTTGCGTTGAGCATCTAGTAGCAGCAAAACGACACCAATGCCTCGCCCCCTGACATACCTGTGCAGGATGGTTGGGGCACTCTCGTTAAAATGGCAAAGGACGGGGCTCGATGTGAGGACGCCTTTCGGGGTTTGAAAAGCCCGGTCGCAATCGTTTGTACAAACGAAAGGGATGCCAGGGTGTAGAAGGTGGTGTAGTGAGAAAACAACTGTTGCGAAAGTTTGTATAAATCTGCTGAAGTATGGTCCGAGTCCAATGAAGCTGCGGTGTTCTTTCTGATATTGTGGATGGGGAAAATTTAAAACTGCCGAAACCTTCACTGCGTCAGGTTTAATTCCTTTTTTGCTTAGGACGTGTCCTAATACTTTAATGGATATGCTGGCAAAAGTGCATTTCTTTGTGTTTATCTGCAGTCCCGCATCTGAAAGACAACTGAGTACTTCGTCTAGACGGCGTAAGTGTTCAATAATGATGGATGCTTGGACAGTTACCGGACATTCTCGGGAAATGCCCCAGTGGAAGGCGTCGTCACTTTTATCGCAGCGATTGCTCACATGTACAGCAGTCGCCATATATGCGGGAGCCACCGGGTTCGAATACGCGTACGGCCGGGCACCCACCGGTTTTTCAAATGGGTACAGGCGAACCTGGTCCAGTGCGGACCCTGGAAAGAGAAATTCACGCCTGGAAAGCTTCTTTTACCCTTGAAATGGGCGCTTGACCTTTGCCCATCAGGAGGGACACCCGACCTTCTACAACGCCGCATTGCGGGGGGGGGGGGGGGAGGGAGGGGGGAGAAACTATCTGGCGGCATGTCCTCCAACTGGCGGTTACGACTTCAGCGTCCACCGTGGCTGTGGAAGTCACCATGAGCGTTCTTTTGCCTTGATAGCGAATGGTACCTACGTGTAAAACAGGTAATTCGGTGAGCTCGCTTAGGGTGAACACGGAAGAGCGTGGCCGCCGGCGCTATCAGGGCAGACAACCGTGCGCTCTACAAAGCATTACGCAATAACTGTGCCTGTCAAGCGAGACTGTACTTTAAGCGTGCGCAGCACGTCATCGCAACATCGGCTCGTTGGCAAAAACGGTCAAAAAGTATTGGAGTGAGCGTTAATTCTTTCATTTGCTGCAATAAAAATCAAGGGGTTTGTCAAATCGCGTGGGCGGCTTCGAGTAGACTTTAAAAAAAAGATACCACAAAATTCAGGAGCACCTTTGTTTTGCAAACGCGAAGTAAAGCGATTTGGAATACACCCAAAGCCAAGCGTTCACCTAATTCCATGTTTGCAATGCTTGCGTCTAGGGAACGTATTACAAAAATTGTAAATAGCAACGTGTCATTTACCCGGTTCACAGCAATGACTGTTTACACACAGAATTCCAGCGACTCAGAAAGCCGAAACAAATGCCTCGATACCTCCGCGGATTTGTTTTTTAAGTGCGATGCACTTTATAAGCGACCCTCAATCCGCCGTCTGCATTGCTCCTCCTCCTCTCTCCTCTCCTCTCCCCTTGCGCGAGGAGCGGAGAGGAGCGTCTGTAGCAACGGCGCAGCGACGTCACACCCCACGTGACCCGCGCGCGCTCCGCCTCCCGCGCCGTGGCTGCGCGCGCCCGCGCCGGCTCCCGCACCGCTCCTCGCGCCGTGACGTCACACTCCCACGTGACCGCGCGCTGGCGCCTTTGCGTCTGCTCCCCCTCTCCTCGCGCCGTGACGTCACATGCTCTGCAGCTGGCGCGCCTCTCCCCCCGTTAGGTTTGCACTCACCCTCGGCGCGCGCCTCTCCCCTCGCCTGACAGCTCCCCCTCGCCGGTACTGCGCCTCTCAAGGCGATGGCAGAATTACTACGCCGTGTACTCTCGGCGCAAGAAATGCATTCGCACTTCCTCACGATTCCCTTCGGGGAGGTGGGGGCATTTTTTTTCCTTCACTGCCTCCAACTCACTTGGCCTACAGTAACCTAATAAATCGGCCTACTTCGAATGGCACCGTTCACGCAGCTTTATGCAGTTTCAGTAATGCTCAAGAAACAATGATAAGAGTGGTGTCTGTTGCTGCGACAGCTTGCCTTCTACTGTCCTGGATGTGAGAACCGGTGATTATTTATTTTTTATTTATTTATTTATTTATTATTCATATTTTATTAATTTCTCGTTCAATTTTTGTTATTTATTTATTTATTTATGTCAATACTATCAACGCTCCGAAAGGCGTTAAAGAGAGAGAAATACGTGCTTTGTCTGAGACCTGTATGAGAGCCTACTTGCTGTCTGCATCTGCGCTGGCCTGTGAGGGTGGTTGGGTCGTCACGGACGGCGGGTGGGATGGTGGGAGTGTCTGCGGTAGTTACCCAATATGCCCCTTGGACCCTCATCGGCATAGACGAACGCGGCAAGAGAGGTCAATAACAAAGTGAGCGTGGTGATGTGCCGCGTTAAAGGTAGCACCCAGTCGAAGTACGACGTCGGGCGAATGCCCTCGGGGAGCGTATGGATCGTCCGAGCAAGGAATAGAGCGTAATACTGACAGACTTTGACCAAATGTGCGGCCGTTGCAGGCACACGACACTGCAGTCAGAGTCCTTCGGCGGGGTCATTTCTGCAGAATTTCTGGCGAAGCGCGGGGGAGAATGCGGTGTTGGTGGCCAGGCGGCGAACCAATGTCTGTGTGGCCCGCGGCAACCCCTCCGGCATGGGAGGAACAGGGCGCCCATGCGGTTCGGTGCGGTCTTCCCTATCCTCGCGAAGGCGCCGGAGTTTATGTCGGCGCCTCTGTTCTGCGAGTGCTTTCCTTACAGTTACATCGGACGGGCTCGCATTACTGTTGGGCAATGTTATCAGCGGGGTTCGTTGTCTAGAGAGGTAAAGAAAGGAGTTTGAAGTTTATACACTGCAAGTTATGGCTCTTTTAAATGAAACAGGATCGGGGTTGCTGGGAATGGATGCTGTTCCAGCCCGATTCTGTCGTCGGCAAAAAAGTATTGAAGCGTAAATTCGTCCGGCAGCTGGGGACTGCAACTTTTAATCTATGGTCAAAGCGTGGGGAAATATAAGTTGTAGGTGAAACAATGTCAGTTTGAATGTCCGGGTTAGTGTAGCGGATTTTATGAAAAAGGCCTAAACGTGCAGTTTTCATGCGAGTTGTTAAAGTGGAGATATTAAGGTATGCTTTGGTTAATGATACGCTAGCTGTCCGAGGGTATTTAGAAGCCATGAACCGCGAGGCACGGTTCTGAATTAATTGAAGTGACGAGGAAAGCGATAATAAATGCGGATCCCAGATAGCGGGAGAGAGCGTTCCAGTTTAGACCTAACAAGTGTTTTATAAAGCGGTAATTTCAACAAAACACGATCTAAGGGAAACGTACGACGTAAGCAGCCAAGCATGCGATTAGCATTGTTAGTTACTTATTCTACGTGCGTTTGGCAAGAAAGGTTTCTACTGATGTGAATGACAAGGTATTTATTTGTACGGGTCAACTGTTGTGAGTGGATTATTGCTAATTAAATAGTGATAAAGACAAGACGGGTAGCCACTTAGGTAAAGTTTCACTAGTTTTCACTTCGAATGGTTAAGTTGCTTGGACCTGTCAAAACAGCATGCTGAACCGTTGTCCAGATCAGTTTGAAGTGGCAAACAATCGTTAGTACTAGAGAGTTCGCGGAAGATGACGCAGTCGTCTGCAAGAAGACGAATTGAGGAACAAATATGATTAGGAAAGTCGTTAATATATATAAAATCTAGTGGGCCCAGCACGGACCCTTGCGGTAGATCATAAGTTACTAGGGAAGTGGGGGAGTCGCACTCATTAGATCTAACGTATCGGGTAGGGTTGGTTAGAAAACACTCAATCCTGTTAAGAATTTTGGGATCAATGTTAATGTCTCTAAGTTTTAAGGGCAGTAAGCGATAAGAGACTGTGTCAAATAGTTTTTTTGAAACATGGAAAAACGCAGTCAATATAGGATCACCGATCGACGGCAGAAAATAGGTCGGTAGTAAACTGCAAAAGTTGTGTTTCGCAACAGTTGTTTTTTCTTTAACCATGCTGATGTTTGTCAAAAAGGTTGTTAAATTCAACTCAATGTAATTGTTCGAGCAGTTTGCGTGAAATAATTGTAAGGGTTGTGCGTCTGTAGTGGGGTGGCTGTCTTAGCTTGCTCTCCTTGGGCACTAGTACCACCCTCCCCGCCTTCAACCAGGTGCCAATACAGAGCATTCCAGAGACAGAGAAAGGCATCGAAGGAAAGATTAGTAACACGTGCGTTGAGACCATTTTAAATTTTGACATGCAATTCCATCGATACCAGGCGAAGTGGGTATAAGATTCTCAATTAATTTGCAAATGCCAACCCAATCGATGGTTATCTGGAACGTGGAGGGCAACGAGCTATCACTGGTGTTTGGTTGCGCTGATAAAATGTCCTTAGAAAATGAAAGAGCGAAGTGATCTTGCAGTGCAACACAACAGTCATTTTCTTGCACTCACCACCCTGTTCATCAAGTAGCTGATCGTTTGGGTTGTGGGTCCGTTCACAGTTTTCCAAATTTTGCGAGGGTTAGTCCGTAACAATGAAGGAAAGGTGTTAGACAAGAACGCTTGCTTTGCTTACTTAAGTGAGTGCATGCTTGTACTGAAGAAGTGATGTTTGATAAGCTGGCCACCTTATGCTGTTGTCTTATAGTAGGGCAGTACGCTATAATCTTTTACCGCAAAGCTGTATAAGTCTAACCTACCAGTTTTGACAACGATGTCATCGTGGCCGCTCCGGGCCGCCTCCTCACCACCTTGACACCTCTTTCAGAACTATTATCCCCCTCTCCTCCACCGATGTCCCATTGGCAAGTCACGCGGTCGGCAGCTTACGGTGGTATGCGGTTATCAGATGATTGCGAAGAATAAACAGAAGCACGGATGGGCGTAAAAAAATACACTGACGATTATGCACTTCCTAATATAAAATTCGTGCGCACCGGGCGCTACAGTGTTCTCCTTCACGGCGCATTTCTGCTGCGTCTCAGGAAGTGTTCGCGTGAGCAGCGAACATACGGCGGCGGGCGCTACTCTCCTGCTACCTCGCAGGGCGCCGCCGACGCTGGCCAGCATGTTGCAAATCGTGTGTGGACCTCTTGCGCAAGTGTCACGTGGTTCGGATCAGCCCCGCACAAGGGAGCAGCCCGCACGTTGTTGCATATCGTGTTTCAACCTCACGCGCAAACGTCACGTGGTTCGGATTAACTGAGAATGGAACAGCGTCTAGGGAAAGTGTTAGGAGGAGGGCGTTCCTTGATGGCGACAAATAAAACATGCGTGAGGGAAAGGCAGTGAGAGAGGTGACGCCGTAGCCGCACGTACCGTACTCCGCACTTCGCTAGACGCTCCTTTCTGTTTTCTTTCTTTCGTCGCGGCTGCATTCGCTCACTCGGTTACGCTGACATACACAGACGCACGACTCCGCGAAGCCCAGGTAATGGCTGCCAAAGGGCTGCCCCCAAAACGACCCAAAGCCGCCGTCACCGTTTCCACTCACCTTCACTTTGCCAAGTAGCTGCGTATCCCTCCCGGTAGAAGAGAAACTTCCCCAGTTGGAACGCCGGCTTGAGCCCATATTTCCTTTTCAGCTTGGAAGGCCTTCCGAGCGACATTTTCGCCGGTGTCTTTCACGTCTAAGTATGCGCGATCACCGGTTGCCGATTTATTCATGCACGTTTTGCGGGTAGAAAAAGGGGGCGTGCACACACAGCTGGGCTTCTTTTCGCTAGCGATGATATGCCGGCTGTGCTGGTATTTAGATGTCGAAATTACATTGCGCATTGCGGTTAGTCGGCCGTCTTCCCCAATGGAGTGGTTCGGGTGTAGGTTCATGTGTTACATAGACATATTAAACACAGTAAGATGCATACAAGGGGAAGGAAAACGGACAGCCATTAGTTTGTATGCGAGACTAGAGCTCAAGGGGCTCCACGTTTTAGATTGTTATGGGACGCATACATGCCGTTCGTGTGGACGAAGAAGAGCCAGAATCGAAGCGTTGGCCAAAACACAAGCGCGAATGGGTGCAAAAACAACGGAAAGCTGCTGGCACCGCCATTAATGCCTGATGTTCAGCTCTTGGGGTAGCGGCGAATCCCTTCCGGATGAACAGCAGATTGCCCGCTTGCAACGCCGGCGTGAGCAAACTTCACTTCAACAGAGGGCTTTCAGGGGATATTTCTGACGGTGTCTGTTACTTCTAAGCCCGCGCACATGACCGTTTACTGGTTTGTGCGTGCGCAGGTTCGTAGAGGAGAATAGTGGGAGGGAAGAGGGGAGGCGTGCACGCGCAGCTATAGGTTCCATGCCCGTACTGAAGGATGACATGTCCGTTGTGCTGGTGCGGGATCTAAACACGGACGTTCAACGGCCGAATGGGGCCTGCCCGCAGTCCTTAGTGGTAGAGCGATTGGGTTTGTGTGTTAGGCTATGTTAAGATTACTGACGCAAAACCCGTATCGTAATCTATACACGTAAAAAATGCCATAACATGCAGTTCAGTTTTCTGAGAGGGGAAATGAAGTCATTCTTTAAAGTTAATACGACCATTGCGGCAACAGACCAAACCCGGCCTTACGCAAACAGTAGGATGCTTACGACGCGGGAGGGACACAGCTAGTTCCATGTTTATCTACAAGACCAAAGTTTGAATTCGTCATAGGTTCCTTCAGCTAATTGGCTGGGAAATATGCTCCATCGCAAATTACGATAAACGTGGTTTCTTTCGTGCACTCCTTGGACTGTGTCCAGCTTTGCAGGCCATCCTTCTCAACAGGGTGGGAGGGGGTTAAGTTTTTTTCTTATTTCGAAGCCTATTACTGCTGCCAAGACGGATCTGAAACTACAACGAACTGTTCTAAGTTGAATAAATCTGTCGGTTAGCTCTTGCACCTCATTTCTGAATATTTCCCAATTTTCTTCTACCGTTCTGAGTGAGAAAGAGTTCAAATAGGTCTCGAAAAATAGTCCAAGCTTCGAGTTACGAGAATTGAAATCGGCGTTTTTGTAGTCTCTAATTAGTTTTTTTGTGTTTCCTGCATGACGGGAAGGTTTCACATTGTAAAAAAAGTTTCGAAAAGAATTATCGGTTAGCCCTAATAGATTAGCCATGGATGATATAAAACAGTTAGTCGTAAGTACCAGGTCTAACGAATTCGACGAAAAAGGGGTGGCGCGCGTGGGTTGTGTTACCAACTACGTTAAGCTAAAGTTTGATTGATTGATTGATTGATTGTGGGGTTTAACGCGCCGACGCAACGCAGGCGATGAGGCTCGCCGTAGTGGAGGGCTCCGGATTAAGCTAAAGTCTTTGCACAAGTCAAGAAATATTAAACTCTCAGAGAAGCGGACCAACGGTTTTGTACTGTCATCGCCCCAGATGATGTCAGAAAAATTAAAGTCGCTTAAATCGAAAATAGGAGATGACCGAAAGCGTGTGAGAATGCAGTGAAAGGCGTCATAAATATTATCGCAGTATGTTGACGGCGAAGTCGGTGTGCGATAGAAAGCGCATATGATGGTTCCTTTATAGGTACATCGTACACATGAGCAAACAATATTCAAACAGCTGTTGATTGGAATTTCACGTGCGTGGAATTCTGCAGATATTGCGATCAACACGCCCCCAACACAACCCCACCCACCCATCAACACGCGACAATTGGCCCTGTTTGAACAGGAAGTCGCCATCACGAAATGTTGACTTGGCGGAAAGTCTTTGTTGAAGTATTTTGTCTTTGTTGAAGTATGTTATTGAAGTATACTGCACCGATGTAATAGAGCATGCACGACGTGGTAGAGAGGACTAGAGGACACGTCGCGTGTGTCAGACGCTCAGTTGTTGTACCTGTGAAATCGCCTCAGCAGTTCCTGCTGAATCCGAACAATTCCGCGCACTGTTTGTCACAACTCAATGCAGTATCCGAGTGAGGTCAGGCTGTATGATTGCGATTTCACTTACGATTGGAAAGCACCTTCATATTTTACCTTTTGTATTCCGGCAAGTTCATACAAAGGTCTGACTTTCGACGTGCGAAGCGCGAGACGTTGAGGAGACGAAGCGGAACGTAGCAGATGGCGAGCGGTCGTACCAATGACGCGATGCGCACTGAAAAGATTTCATCGCTCAACAGGCCCTGCTCATGCATGACATTTCTAATAGGTCAAGGTAGGCTGTTCGATAGTACCGGCGTTCATGCAGTCCAGGGATCACTCCAAGCGTGCTCACCACTGTACAAGCCACGCCGCGGCCTGGCGCTCGGCCCCTCTGCGGGACTATAACGCTTGGGAAGAAGTTGACCGGGTTGCTTGCAAAATAGCACCTGGGAATGCAAAACTGCACCTTTTAGGGGCGGAGCACCATAAGTCCGAGGATTGTCCTTCCGGCGTCCAGCATCCGTGCTCACGGCACAGCACAGTGCAGATTGAAACATCTTTGAACAAGAAGTTCACAAAAGCTTAACAAGAACAAAATAAAAGGTTCACAAAAGGTTAGAGACAGAGAGGGAGACGCACAGCACTGTGTAAATAGAAATATCTGTGAACAAAAGGTTCACAAAAGGTTAACAAGAACAAAATCAAAGCTTCACGAAAGGTTAGAGACAGACAGAGGGAGAGAGTGCTTCTGAAGAGCCGTGCTGCGCATGCGCGGGGAGCATTGGATGTGATTTGATTAGATATGGATTGCATTGGATTGAATTGAATTGGATTGGATTGTAAATCGTTTTAGCAGCAGTAAGAAGTCAGAACTAGCAGTTACGAACCAAAGAAGAAACACCCGGAATTTAAGATTGTAGGCATAGAAGCCCACTTCCAAGAAGAAGAAATTACAAGAAAAATCATCACTCAGAACGAACTCAACCTTGAGGAAGAAGACATTGAAATCGTGAAAACATGGAAAGGGAAAGCAGAAAATACAGCTGTCATCCGGGTCAGAAAACGAGCACATGAACTCATAGACGGAAGGAAGCATTTGAGCATCGGGTGAACCAGGTGCCCTACCTTTGACAACACATTTGTGCCACGGTGTATGAACTGCGCCCAGTTTGGACACACCCTGACCTTCTGCCAAGCCATCAACAGGGATGTGAGGTGTGTGAGGTGTGCCAAAATACACTACTACAAGGGTTGCCTTGAGGAAGAGCGCTGCATCGCTTGTGTGGAAGAACCATACGCACCAGTGGACGGCACCGAGCATTCGTTCATGTCGCCGAATTGTCCGCAGTTCCAGATGAGGAAGAAAGCAGCTCTGGAGCAAATTCTGGTTCTCTGTTAAGCACAACTATGACAGCAGCAGGGACATTGACACGCGCCATGCATTCTCCTCCCGCGACTGCCCGACTTACCTCCAGCGCGTCGCAGAGGAGGCTGAACGAATCTTCTTGTCGATGTGTGAGTAGGCTCATAGTAGGGAATTTTCGAACATCTATAGAAGAGCTTCCATCTTTGCATGTATGTACAGTCTTTGTCAAAATTTTGTGGGCCACGGCCACCGTGGTCGGAGCAGGCGCGCGGCCGAGCAGGGGCGCTGCGCTTGCCGCTGTCGGCTGGTTACGCGGCTAAAGAGAGTGAGGGGAGCCTTCGCGCTTCCTTGCGTATTATGGCTGGCGCTATAAGTGCAACGGGGCCGGTTTCTCAGAGCAGGCGCACTTCACTTCAGCGCAGGCACTTTGCGCAGCACTTGTCGCGCCGGACACACTACAAAAGCAAGAGCAAAAGTTCCCCTCGCTCTCTTTAGCCGCGCAGCCAGCCGACAGCTGCAAGCGCAGCGCCCCTGCTCGGCCGCGCGCCTGCTCCGGCCACGATCGCCGTGGTCCACAAAATTTTGACAAAGACTGTACGTGCTATTGCTGCAGTGACTATAGCTTCGAACTTCGAAAGACAAAAAAGGACAGAGCGAAAGAAGCACAAAACGCGAAATATGTTGGGAAAGTGGCATTTGGGGCTCTGGTCGGGAATGTACTGAATGCAGTGTTAGAGGCACCTTGACAAATTCCCTCTCATTACGACACTTATGGAAAGCGGTAAATCTTATTATGACATTGACAGTATTTCCAAAGCGTTTACCGGTTGTCGTAAACTAGCGTTGATGCATATAAATGCCAGGAGCATCAGAAACAAGCTAGATGACATTAATATCTCTTTTGAAACAATTAAACCTGAACTTGATCTGGTGTGCTTTTCGGAAACTTGGTTGACTAAAAATGATGCGACTCCATTCTTTAATGGATACCGATCTAAACACCTTTTCAGACAGACCAGAAGGGGGGGGGGGTGCAATTTACCTTAAAGAATCCATACCGTATACGGTCATTGACGACTTTTCTAGGAGTAATAACGATGTTGAGTGCTTAACAATTCGTTTGGGAAAGACCACAGTGTCTGTGGTCTATAGACAACCAAATGGTGACAGGCAAAGCTTTAGCATTTTTGTTGAACGACTCCTTCAGTTTGGTAGCAGTAATAACAACTCTTGTTTTATTATGGGGGATATGAATATAGACATGAGTTCAGCGGATAAGTGGTCTCTGGAAATAAAAAAACGTACTGGAATGCCATGCATGCACAAATCTCGTAGAACTACCGACTATGGTATCTTCTAGTAGTGCTACCCTACTAGATATCTGTCTTTTTAATATCAACATCGATTAGATTCAGGCTGGCGTGCTTTCCGCTGATCTTAGTGATCATTTACCACTGTTTTGTTTTGCCAAGGCGAAGGTTTCTGTAAGCGGCAATACTTGTGACAGAAATTTTTGGTGTAGAATAACTAGTTCGGAACTGGAGCAGTTTAGAGACATTGTCAGAGTTTTCGACTTGAAGGAAGTTTTCGCTCAAAACGACTCAAAGCTTATGGCGTATTTTTGAGGTATACTGGCGTGCTCCGACTTAGCGTTTCAACCAGTGGCACAACAAAGAAATTTCCCAAAGGTGTGAAAACCCGGGATCGATCAACAACTTCTTAAACGAATTAAAAAGAAAAAACACAATATATCACTCTTGTGTGCAAACCCGTGACCCTAACCTGCTTCTAGAATTCAAAAAATATAGAAACAAACTGCAGAGCGACCTGAACAGTGCCAAGTTCAGATACTATGAACGCCTCTTCGAGGATATACGTAACGATTCAAAAAAGATTTGGGAAACAGTGAATGTGATAACGGGCCGCAAGAAGAGCACGCAGTCGCATGTTGCTCGCTTGAACGGTAGACGGGTAGAATCAGCCCAAATGGCAATCGCAATGAATAGGCATTTCGTCAAAGCAGGAGCTTACATTCCGGAGGCCGATGAAGATAAAAGTAGCGCTATACTGTAGCAGTCACAACTTTCAAACTCTATCTTTTTAAGTCCGACAAACGCGTGTAAGGTGCAAACTTTTATTCTTAAAATAAAAACAACATTGCATCTGGCATCGATGGTATTGCACCACTTCCTCTTAAACACATCGCTTCTGAAATTAGTGAAGTTTTGTTTTTATTATTAATTTGAAGTTATCTACTGGAATTTTTCCTCAAAAAGTGAAAGTAGCACGAGTTAAGCCAATTCACAAAGGTCGTGGCGATGCCCAGTTGTCCAATTACAGGCCAATCTTTGTGATGACTGTCTTTTCAAAAATATGTGAAGATGTAATACATTATAAACTAACTTCTTCAACACACACGAGGTCATTTCACCGTATCAGTACGGCTTTCAAAAAGCAAGTCAACGCAGGAAGCTCTTCTTAATATACAGGACAGTATAATAGAAAATATAGAGGGAAAGAAATTTACACTCGGGTTATTCGTGGACCTACAAAAAGCATTTGACTCTATCAATCATGAAATATTGCTAAGAAAACTAAAAAATTTGGAATACGCGGAATAGCGGCTGACCTATTTAGGAGCTATTTAAGTAATAGGGAGCAATTTGTTGAATTTAACGGTATTTCATCGGCGATATTGGCAATGGAACAGGGTGTTCCGCAAGGGTCAAAGCTGGAACCGTTGTTATTCTTGATATATGTGAATTATATTCGAAACATACCTTCTACACCCAAGATAGCCAGGTATGAAGATGACACGAACGTATTTTTCTCCGGTAGCAGTATAAGAGAACTCCAGTATGAACTAGATAGATATTTAGCGATGTTATCAAAGTGGTTGCACGAAAATAACTTACAGCTAAACGCATCGGAGACTACTTTTATCATTTTTAGACCAATTACTAAGAAGATAGATCAAGGCATCCATATTGAATATCGGGGCATTATGATCAACCAAGTCAAAGAACAGAAGTTCTTAGGAGTATGGTTTCATGAAGAATTATCTTGGCATCCTTATATAGAACACCTAGGCAACGAAATTTCAAAAAAATATTGGCGTTCTCTACAGATTGAGAGGCTTAATGCCGCTTTGGTTAAAAACACAGCTTTATAACACTCTTGTCTATTCTAGGCTTTTCTACGGGATATTAGCGTGGGGAACAACAAACAAAACAAAGTAGAAACGGCTGATCGTCTTACAGAAAAGAGTTCTCCATCAATTTGCCAATTTTCACGGGTGCTATGCCGACTTCAGAACGGGTCCACTATTTGTTAAGTATAGTATGCTTAAGGCTGACCAAATTTATTATATGAACCTTTTACAAGCTATACACAAAGAAAATCTACATGGCAAACATAGCGACAACAGCAGTGTATACCCTCTTAGGTGTGCCAAAATACATACACCGAAATTGCGAACAAACTACGGCAGCAGTCTTCTCTGTTTCAACTCACCGACATACTCAACAAAGTTGGAGACCACATTGATTTCAAATACAGTAGAAACATATTTAAAACACAGGCGAAAGAACACCTCCTAAATCAGAATATCTGCTTCAATGGCTAGAACTGTGGATGTCGTCTAGACCTGTTAAATGCGCAGGTTTTGTAATTGTGTCTATCTTTAAACCTCAATCATAGTTGTACTCTGATTGTCCACTTGTATTTTGTTTTAATTTACTCCTTTGTACTCTTATGTACGTTACTGTACCCTTCCCATATTGTTCTGTAATGTCTTGTGCTCTACATGTTTCTTGTATTTTTGTACCTCACATTAGAATTTCTAGCTTGTTTGATTTTGCCTCATCATTGTACTGTACCAAAGGGGGCTGGGGCCTCTGTCAGGCTTTGTAGCCTTTAGTCCCAGCCTGCCTCCTCGTACTTCTGAGGAAATAAAATCTTTGAAATCTCAAAATCTTAAATGTTACGGGTGATTTACGGTACGAACGATCCCCAGTGCTTCGCCCACTCTTCATGATTCATTTCGTGGAGATGCGTGAATTTTTTTTCTACCACAGTAGTACATTTGGAAGTCTTGCGACCGTAGCGACCTAAGAAACTTTGTTCGTTTTTTGTTTCGCTTTTGATGTATTGACAGTACAGGCGTTTCGACCACAACTCGAAATTGAGCTGAAGAATGAAGTTTGATCTCTCTTTTCTCTCTCTATGCTCTAGTTTGTTAGAGACGAGGAACTAGACCTCGCCCTTCGGCTTCGCTCCCAGCCGGCGTGGTGAGAACTTTGGAAGGTGGTCAAATAGTTTCCCTGTGCAACTGGGACTTGAGAAAATGCAAAAAGATTTCCCACGTTAAAAGCTGTGGTTGGTGGTGTCGGTCAACTACTTCGGTTTAACGGCCGCTGGCCAATGGTATTTCGTATCTCTCGTATGCACGGGTGTGTGAAATAGCCCAAATGCGCAGGGGTCATTAGCAGGATTTAATTTTCTCGTTATATGGACCTAATGAGGTTGCTCTAATTAGCTAACTCGACAAGTACTGTCGTAATCATAAGAGCGTAACTGAGATTTTTGTAGGTACCCACGACGCAAATCTAACTGCGGTATATTCGGCAACGTACAAGGTGTTTGGTGATTGTTATTGACGGAAAACAAATCAAGCGAAATATGAAAAATACCACGTGACGGCGCTGTTGCCAGCTTTCTAAAGCGGCGCCCCCCGATACTCTGATTGATAGCAATGGCTTTGCCTGTCGGGCGCCCTAAGGGGCCTTACGAGGCAACGCATCCCCTTCATAATCACATGGAAGAAGCAACAACCTCCCGTTTCGCGGCGATTCTGGCAGGCAACGCAATACTCGTTCGCGATTTCTTCTTTCATGCTTTCCAGCTAGCACAGCGGAGCCTCTTCGATGCTGCCACTTGATGATACGGGCGGGACATTAGTAGCGTGCTATTTTTAATATTTCCCGGATTCCTTTTTAAGTCCTAAAACTTGAGTACGCAATTAGTACGTCATTTAAAAGAGCGCCGTTAGTGTCCCTCGTGGGTACGTACAAGTGCCTCATTGATACTTTATTTATTGGAACACTACTTCCCGAGCTGCATAACTAATTAGCATTACCTAATAACACTCATTTACAAAACAATCTCTGGCCGCTATTTTACGCAACTGAAATCATGTACAGGGTTTTGTTCGAGTAATGCATTTGGTTTTTTTAGAAATCTCGGACATTATACTTCGGTCACTCTGACACTGTCAACGGCAAAAAAATGATGTCACCTTGGTGTATGTGCCATTCGCATTAGGATGCATTTCTCGGAATCTACTTTACGCGAACTGGGAATAAAACGTACCACACTTCAGGATTTTGAAATACATCAAGCTAAAGCAATTCCTCCACCATTCACGTTTTCAAAATTCCTTAGGTACTATTGCGCCCCACAAATACAGTACTAGTCTCGGATATTCACCTAATTAGTGGGCCGCGTAATGGCGAACTACTTGCAACGGAGATGAAGCTTGTGGTTGTCTTTCATCAACTCTTGCCCTGGAATGACCCTGTTGGCGCCACCAATTCCATACGCTCTCGCAGTGTTACATATATGCCACTTCAATTTTGTGTTGCCCAAAATAAAAACCTACCAATATATAATTTCCTTTCTTTTGTGACCCTATGGCATTAGTTCTTATCCTTGTTATACGGTACACAACTACTATAAAGCTACATCGATCCGGTATGCTCCAGGAAGAAACCGCTGGGGCACAACTACAGGTGCTGGGTGTTATGAATGCAGAGCGGGACTATTTTTGAGCCGCTTCAATTATCTCGTGTGAATAATTTATATATCTCACCACTCTGGCGCAATGCCATAAATAATACGCTACCACCTTGCATGGCCAAAATGTTTCTGTTCCTACGACATATGTACGTATTAGATTCGACAAACTCTTTCTTTGCCGTCTTTCTTACCGAGTGCAATAAATGCATGCCCATTTGGACAATATATACTAATAAGCAGCTTGTAGGAAACACTATCTTGGTCGTTTTCAATCTGCGCAAGAAGTTTTTGTAATGCTAATGCTGTGCCCGTTGTTACTTCACACTGGTTATTTTGTGCGAATCTATGTCTGAGTATTACCATATTTTATTGTGGTTAACAAGACACCACACTGTACGTATATAGAAAGCGTGCCTCTTTTGTTCTTTTTAAATTACGTTAATGCATACTGTTTGCAGGTTTGAACTGTACACGCGGCACATTCCTGTTCAAGCCCATGATGGCTTTCCTGCAGTGTCCTCTGCCTAAACACTTTTTTGAAGTGAACAATAGTTTTCATTTGATGTTTTTTTTGTTTTGGAGTTCTAATGAAATACCCTTGTAATTTTTTGAGTATATGACTCATTTTATTACAAACACAAACATAGAACAAGCTCAAAACAAGCTTTCAGCGTCTTTTTAACTTGTCTTGGTGGCTTGGATACTTTTACCCAGAAGCCTCCAAATCGGTTCATTAACACTACCGATTGAAGTGTAGCATACATACAATACCTTATATGCAGGAAGATTAAGTAAAACTAATTTTTTATGTTCCTCCACATAATTAACCTTGATTGGGTACCCGGAGTTCATTCCCAACAAGAACATTTGAATGGTAAGCAACATCAAAATAGACTGCAAAAATCTAACATCATGTATGTTATGGTCGTTAGCTTCTGTGAACAAGGGAACCAGACATGGTTTTTTTTTGTTCTTTGATGTAATGGTATGACAAAAGATATATGTTGGTCGGATATGCCGTCAAGAACGTGCAGCTGAGGATCGCCAATACGAACACCATTTCTCGCAAGGAACAAATTTAAAGGAGCCATGAAGAGAAAACACAAGTTTGGTTCATTCAAAAGATTGTCTCGTTAGAATCATACTGGCACCACTTTTAACGTAAACTTCGCTCAAATAAGCTACATAATTAGGAAAAACGGGAATGGTCATGCGACCCACCAGCTCATTTCCCGCAACAGAACCTGTGATGTCACATGGGCTAAGCTCTGCGATTGGCGGAGGCTGGCAGAAGCAGACGCAAATTAGGTAGAGCTTACAAACTAGACGAACGAGTGATTTGCGCTTAAATTTAGGGCACATTCTTTACAAAGCAATAAGAATGATGGGACAACAGTGGAAGTTACGAAAGCACATGTAAACATAGAAGTACTGATGCGTTCTGCTGTTCGTACTGCGCACAGCATGCTTTGGTTTAGCTGCACAGCACTACGGGGCTTGGGGTTGTCTCAGACGACACTGGCCGATTGACGCAAGCAACGGTGTCTTACGTGACCCCATTTGTCGAGCGAGCACTGTTTCAGGGAACGAATATTTTCTCCCAGAACAAAAACAAGCCAGGTTTAAATGCTGGCAAAAACAAACCAAACGCTTGCCACGGTATGGTGGCGCGATCTAGGTTACGGAGCGTAAAGAAACGCGGGAACAAACCAACACCGCTGTACAGGGTGGAGACAACCTTTGAACGGTCCCGTGCCGCCGCAATTGGGCCAACGGGCTCAACGCGTTATTCTTTTCGTTTCCCACGAGACCTAGCAACGCGAAGCAGACAATGTGATTCAAACTTCTTCAGTAAACCGCGTTGCGGCGATAATTTTAGCGCGGTTTTGACACAATGACTTGCTTCGGCGGTGAGCGAGCAACCGAACATGGCGGCGCCAGCGTTACGTGTCTCTACCTTGTACGGCGGATGCGTGAATGAAGGTACTCTAGGCTGCAGAGCGGTCGGTTCCCGTGATGTCACTTGGGACCACGAAAACGCACGATTGAGCGGGAAAAGGAAAATTTTAACCTAAATTGTTTAATTTCTCAGTGAATAAAGCACCGTTTGTATCCGGACAAGCGCTGGGGGCACTATAAAACACGAAATCTTTCGAATAAAACCAACTTGCATTTTCTCTTCATGGCTCCTTTAAGATTGACGTAATATCGCCATGAAAGCATGTGGGTTCTTTGGCCAGTTGAGTAAAGTAGTGAAAAAGAAACATGTCACCAAAACCCTCGGCATCTACAGTAAGAGGTTCGGGCGATTCGTCGCACCAGTAAATTGAAGGGATATTAGAATCACCAGCAAGTATCAAGTTCTTAGAATCGCCCTTGAACGTACCAAAATTTCATTGAGCTTATCACAGAAGTCTAGGTTCGCACTAGTTGGGCCGTAAAATCCACCTTTAAGTAAACTATTGTTCCCGCCTAACATTTCCCCTCGCACACTAGCTGCAAGTCCCTGCCGCTTGAAAGCAACTTGCACCGTTGGAACACCGGCAGGAGCACGTAATTCTTTTTTAGCTTGAAAGCCATTCCGAGCTACATCGTCGCGTCGGCGGCTGTCTTTGATCAGCTGGTCATAGTTCCTCTGCCGGAAGAATAATAATAGATCTTAGTCTGTCCGCAAATAAATTCTTTCTCACTGCACCGATGAATTTCGCGCCTATATGCGCCCATCGCCGGTTGCCGCTTTACGTGTACACGATTTGGGCGAGGAAAGGGGGCCGCGCACATACAGTCGAGCTTAATCCCGCTTCCGATGACCTACGCGTTGTGGTTATGGAAGACATAAACGTGGAAGTGTCACTGCTCAATGCGCAATGTCAGCTGGCCTCCGCAATCGAACGGCTTGGGTCTGGGTCAGTGTCTTGCACCAAAAATGAGATGCCTATTACTGGCAGCGGAAGGGACGCCCCCGTGTGTGGGTGCTAGAATAAAGGTAGCGGCCTTCCCTATTAGACGGACGCATGTCGTACGCTTGGAAGAAGAACGGAAACCAAAGAAGCGGCAACCCGAACAGAAGCGTGAATGTGCGTAAAAGCAACGTAAAACCGCCGCCGCCGTTGCCGCCTCAAGTCCCAGCTGGTCGAGTAGCTGCGAATCCATCCCGAATGAAAAGGAACTGGCCCGCTTGGTATGCCGACGTGGACCAATACCGGTTGTTCAGCTTAAAGGGGTTTGAGAGGGATATGTTCGAAAGTGTCTTTCCCTTCTAAGTACCTGCTCATTGCCGGTTGTGGTTTATGCGTGCACGGGTTGGGAGTGGAGGTAGGGGGCACGCGCAGCTAAAGGTTCCATACCCTTACTGATGACATGTTCGTTGTGGTGGCGTGAGGTTTGAACATGGCCGTCAAACAGCCCAATGCGACCGGTCCGATGTCCTCAGTAATGGAGTGGATTGTGTTGGCGTGTTACACAAGCAGTAAGATGTCTACGACGTGGGAGGGAAAGAGACACCTCTAGCTTTGTCCAGCAGGATAAAGCTGTAGCCTTTCCAAATTTTTTTCAGGTCATTGTCTAGGAAGACCGGTTAATCGTAAATAAAAAACAAACGTGCTTTGTTTCGCGGATACCGTGGAGGGCGCGCAGTTTTGCAGGTCATTCGTTTTCCCAGAGCTGAAGGGCACTCATTTTTTTGCTTGCTTTCTTCACTATGAAATAACACTTCTACGAGCTACACGGTAGCCGAAATAGACGTGTTCTGTGGTGGCCGTGAGCCGTGGCATCTGCAACCTTGGTGAAAGAGCAGGCAGTGCGGAATTGTATCTAAAGTTGCTCATACCAGAGTTGCAGGCAGGTAACACTCAGCTGGTAATTTGTCACCGCGAAAGTTGTAGCTGACGAAAAAAAGGAAACAAATGTACTTCGACGAAGGCCAGATACACAAGGCAAGGGCGCCTGCTGCCGTCCATATATCTTCGCCCACGACTGTTGAACGCCAGTTTTCCTTTTTTTAGGTACGAACCAACTCATTTGGCAACATTTTTTGTTAAACTGTAGCTGATGGTCGCGTACCGGTTCGCATCGAAGGCGACGTTGTCATAGGCATGCTCAAAACATTTCCAAGCTCGTCAAGCAACGTATTTAAAATGAAGGTAAAGTTGGCAAAAAGGTTTATGAGTTTCCCACAATATAGTAACATTGTTGTTAGCTACCAGCTTGGTCTGCTGAATAGTAGGCACAACCGCTCCGACAAAAATACGCTTTACTTCTTTTTGCGTTAGCTTTCCAACAGAGTGTTTATTTTCCGCTTGTATAATACCAGAGCATTTTTTTGTTTGGCAGAGTGTTCGAATATACGTCCAGGAAAGTGTTTTAATCCAATCTAATGATGAAACTAAGGCGAGCCCGCCGTATAATGACGGCCCATGACGACACATGCGGCCTTGATCTCAGCCACGTAGACGTTAGCGCGAGATTCCTCTCTGTTTATGTGGTCACAACTCTATCGCGGCAACATCCCCGGCTACATTCTAGGCGGTGGCGGTGGCTTCGGACGTTTTTACACCCGTTCGTGCTGCTGCTGATTCCCCGCCACCATCCGATTACGCCGCTATGGCCATTGTCTGACGGCTGCGCAACTTGTGGCAGAGGCATAGGTAGTTTGCGAGGGAAACACCTTTGGGATCACCGTTGTGAAAGAGTGGTCGCCGGTGGCAAGGAAGAGACCCGAAGCTGCGCCGAGTAACCGCCTCTGAATAACCTGCACCTGAACCGCCTCAAGGCACCCGAAGAAAGCAGAGTTCAGCAGCTCTTGTGTCGTGAACAGCTGGGCGACCAACGGCCTTCCCAACTGCTACACCGTAAGCGGCAACTACTCGGTGTGCACGCGCGCCAGGACGGCTTGCTCCCACTTCTTCGTGAACTCTTTCTGCAACGGCTGCCCCAGTCGGTGCGCGTCGTTCTCGCGGGTTCAAATGAGACGTCCCTTGATCGACTCGCGCAACTTGCCGATCGCCTCACGCAATACTCTACACCAATCTTCGCGCCCATAGCTGCTACAACAACACACGAGCAACCAGATGGACTGTCGCACCTTGAGGAGAAAGTGCAACAACTTACCGAGACCATGCAGCAACGTTTGCTATCTGGCGCTCCCCAGCAGGACGAGCAACGACGCAACCGATCCCCTTCAAGACAGCCAAGCTCTTCTCAGAGAAGCCAGTCAATGTATCGACAGGACGGAGTTTGCTGGTACCACCGTCGTTTCCGCATGGGTGCTCGCCGCTGCACTCAACCTTGCTCGTTTCCGGGAAACGCTCCGGCCAGTCGTTAACGGCGGCTTACGACATCGGCCCTTCACCCAGCCGCTAGTTCTTCGTAGTCGACCGCGTAAGCAACTCGCGCCTGCTAGTCGACACAAAAGCCGAAATCTCTATTGTCCCGACAACCCCCGAGGATCGCCGACGTAGCAACAACACATCGTAGCAACAACACAACAAACAACACTGTCATCGCTACGTACTGCTTCCGCTCGCTAACAATAGGCGTCGCGCTCAGGCGCCTGTTTCACTGGGTCTTCGTTGTGGTGGACGTTAATTTCGCCATACTGGGAGCAGACATTCTCAGCCACTTCAATCTGGATGTGAGTGTACGTGACCGTTGCCTCAAGGATAACAACACATCCTTCAAAGTACGTGGTTTGGAGTCAAACATCTGCTCATCTGGCATCTGCGCCTTGCAGCCAGTATCTGCCTACCACCACGTCCTGGCCGAATTCCCTTCTCTCACCAAGCTCCGCAACACGGAAGAGCCGGTGAAACATAACGTGACTCACCACATTGTCACCACCGGGCCGCCAGTCACCACCCATCCACGACGGCTGTCTAGCAACAGGCGTGAAGCTGCACGGAGTGCGTTCTAGCATAAGCTGTAGCTCGGAATTGTTCGCCTTTCGTCTAGCAACCATTGATCGCCGCTACACAGGTTGCGTAAAGACGACAGGGGTGACTGGCGGCAGCACGGTGATTACAGAGCCTTGAACGCATCGACAACGCCGGACCAGTATCCTCTGCCACACATTCACGATTTTAGTGTGCGGCTGGCAGGTACCAAAATATACAGCAAGATCGACCTCGTAGCGACATACCACCAAATCCCTGTCGAACCGGAGAACATATCAAAAACAGCCATAAAAACTCCGTTCGGCCTGTTTGAGTTTGTCCGCATGCCCTACGGCTTGAAAAATGCCTCACAGACCTTTCAAAGGTTCATGAATGAGGTCACCCGGGGTCTTCCTTTCGTCTTTGTCTACCTGGATGACATTTTGGTGGCCAGCAGAACGACTACGGAGCTCGAAGAGCACCTCCGCCAGCTCTTTCAGCGTCTGGATGAGTACGGTTTGGTGTTGAAACCTCAAAAGTGCGTATTTGGGGTCGAGGCGCTCAACTTCCTCGGCCATCACATCACTGCTGAACGCATTATGCCATTGAAATAGAGGGTGGAATCCGTCAAGAAGTTTCCAGGTCCGACATCTTTCTGCAGGCTGAGAGAGTTCCTCGGGCTCTTAAACTTTTACCGGCGGTTCATTCCGCCCTGTGCTCGAGTAGTCCAGCCATTGACCGACCTGCTGCGCCGAGACGACCAAAAGACACCAGAATTTTGTTGGTCTGACGAACACCAGAACGCTTTCCAGAAAGCTAAGGACGAGCTGGCCGCGGCTACCCTTCTCATTCATCCACTGCCTGAAGTTCCTACATGCCTCATGTTGGCCGCCTCCTCCACATCGGTCAGAGCAGTGCTGCAGCAACAGGAGGGTGCACAGTGGAAGCCACTGGGCTTCTTTTCGAAACGTCAGAAGCCTGCATAAGTACGGTAGAGCACTTTTGGAAGGGAGATGCTCGCAATCTATTGTTCCATTAGGCATTTCCGCTTCTTCCTGGAAGGCGTGAGTTCTACATCTTGACAGACCACAAGCCCCTCACCTACGTATTCAGCAACAGTTCCTCCTACTCAGAACGAGAAATTCTTCAGGTCTCATACATCTCTGAGTTTTCTACAGACATCCGCCACGTTCCCGGTGTCGAAAACAAAACAGCCGACGCCTTGTCTCGCGTCAACGCGTCCGGCACAAAAGTCATGGACTTCGAGGCGATGGCCGTGGCTCATCGGCAGGACACGGAGTTGACAAGAGTGAAAGGTGGGGGATCTTCACTGGTGGTCTCGGAGGTTGCACTTCCCTGCGTCCAGGGCATGATAACCTGCGATACCTCCCACGCAACCCCACGACCTTTCATCCAACTGAATTTTCGCCCACTGGTATTCAACACTTTCCACTCCATCTGCCACCCATGCGTACGCGCCACCCAGCGGCTGATCACAGAACGCTTCGTTTGGCCCGGAGTCAACGCGGACGTGCGACGTTGGGCTCGGTCATGTGAAACGTGTCAGCAAGTGAAGGTGACTCGCCACACTCGTGCTGCTCTCCAGGAATTTCGGACTTCTGAGTGGCAGTTTGACACAGTTCACCTCTACCTGGTGGGACCGCTACAGCCATGTCAAGGTTTCAGGTACCTGCTCACATGCATCGACAGGCACAGCTGGTGGCCCGAAGGTATACCAATTGCGGACATATCAGCTGAGACCGTCGCGCAGGCCTTTATTCAAACATGGATGTCACGCTTTGGCTGCCCCGCCCGCATAACAACTGACCGGGGACGGCAATTTCAGAGCAACCTTTTTTCCGCACTTTCAACCCTCCTCGGCACGAGGCTGCAGCATACAACCGCCTTCCACCCCGCCAGCAACGAAATGGTTGAGCGCTTGCACAGGCAAATCAAAGCTGCACTTGCAGCGAAAATCGATCGCCAGCACTGGGTGGAGAAGCTCCCGCTCGTTCTTCTTGGCCTACGGTCAACGGTGAAGGAGGACATCTGCTTCAGCGCAGCGGAAACGGTGTACGGCTCAACAGTGCGCTCCCCGGGAGAATTCTTCTCCGACCAGACACCTTCCGCCCAAGCAGCCTCCGACCACATTGAGAAGCTGCGCGCATGGCTTGCGCAACTCAGGCCAACAGCACCTCGCATCGCCCGCAACCAGAAGGTTTTCACTGTTCGTTACATGGACTCAGCTACACATGTGTTCGCGCGACGCGACGCAACGAAGCCGCCCCTCCTTCCGCCGTACAATGGCCCCTTCAAAGTTTCGGGACGTAATAACAAAACCACCACAATCCACGTGCGAGGCCAACGAGAAGTCGTCGCCGTTGACCGCGCCAAGCCTGCTCATATTGAGGTTTCTGTCCATGCAGCCTCTCACGTACGTTTTCAGTGATAACCAGTGGACTCTGACGTTTCGCCATTCAGCCGGTAACTGCTGCCTTTCTTTAAAAGCTCCGCAATCTAGGGGGGGGGAGCCTCTGTAGCAGAAGCTGCTTAGCACCGCCGCATTCCTTTCTCTCCCGTCTGCAGCTGGCCTGTAGACAGCGCGCGTTTGTGAAATACTGGTATTCGCGACGCCCGCGCCTGCTCCCGACCCTCTTCGGGGAACAACATGTTGTCCGGCCGACTCCTGGGATTAGTCCTGGCGGCATCGCGGTCTGCTCGCTCGGGGGGCCTTTTTTCCCTCTCTTTTAGAAGGACGCTGGGGTTCCCCTTCTTTCCCTCGTCGGGGGAAACTCTCGACACTCACATCTTTGGAAAATAAACAGTGTGTCTTGAAACTGCAAACCAGCTCCACGTCTGCTTTCTTGCTTTCTTCGGCAGCCGACATTCCCGGCTGCTACAAAGGAAAGTATTCACCTTGAACGCCAGGTTGTCACCAATCATCCTGAACCGGTCTACCACCAATTGTACGTACTTACTCACTTTGGTGAAGCACTGAAGAGCCTCTTGTCCAGAAAGGCCCCATAGCACCTCTCACGCTATCAAGTGGACATGTGAAACACTTAAGGTGGACTCTGGGGTACTGGTAACACTACTATGGATTCCCGGACATAAGGGCACCAAGGCAACGAGGATCGTAGACTTGCGAGCGAGGCTTTATTACACCGCCCCCAATTCGGGATCGACTGAAATGATAGACCATTTACGTTCACTACTGATCTAAAGCTGGAGCGTCACTGTCGACGCAATCGACGAGGGTGAGGACATATCTACTACCATTCTACTATGCGACAACCCCACACCCCTCGGTCTACCCGAGGTGCTAAGGTGTTCCTTGACCGGGCGCGGTGGAGGTACGCTTATACCGTCAACGTGGTTGCTCGATGCCACAATTACCCTCCCCAGCCGGCATCTTATACAGTCGCAGCCTCCCCAATGCGGTTCCGCCACCGCACTACACAGAGCACTCCGATGCTTCGCCTGCAAACCGGCGTGACAAAAACAATCCGCGGTATCGTTTTGGGACGGCGGCCTACTAGACCGGCTTCCCTCAAAAGACCGTCCGGACGGGTCCTCTCATATGAGGCCTGAATAAGAACACTTCGTCCGCACTAGATACATTGGAACTTCGTATGTGAGAACGCTATGACCGGCCATTATTAACCCTTTCCTTGCACCCTGCGGCCTCGAGCCATCCACAATAAAAGTATTTGCCCTCCTGTCTGTTGGGCTTTACAATTCACAGCGCTATCGCATGCAGGCAGCAAGCAACATTTCTGGCAACACCGCGATGCCAACGAAACTGTACGTACCGGAAATCTTGAATTTCACAAAACGACCCCGATGTTAGCGACACCAGCAACACCAGTGCTAACCCAAAAGCAGTATAGCCTTCCGGAGGCACAGTCACCGTGATACCGGCGATGAAACCATTACAGAGTACTTACAAAAATATATATAATAACAACCCCAAAGAATGTACGAGGGCGTCCGCATGCTGCTTTGCCGCTTTGATTAAAAATAGGGCACGTGGGTAGCGCCGCGTACTACCTGCAAGGGCTTCGTCAGGGTTTCAAGTTTTTCGGGAACGATTAAGAGTGATCAAGTCCCACACCTCGACTTCTCTTTATGACTTTACACCCCAGTTTTATACCATTGGAGATATTTAGTGGTCATCATGGCAATTTCCAAAATAACTCATCAGAACTAAGGAGTTGTGTGTAAATGGGATGATAAAAAACCTTCTTCGGAAGATGAGCAAGAGCAGTGCTTATTATTGGCGGATACTTTCATGTGCGCTTAGGGACCTGAAGGCAGCAAATAAAAGCGAGATATATTCTCCTCCAAGATTAGTGCTTCTAGCGAAGAACAGAAAAGTAGAATTGAGGGCTCTTTTCACCACGGTTACTGGTGAAGTTGACCAATAACGGGGCGCCCCTCCGGTAATATCCAAGAATCGTGCTTGGCTTAATACCCCGCTCGCTGTTTTCACCTCATGCGCCATGGTCACTGTTTTATTGCACTGCCGGCGAAGTGTACTACCACTGCCGCTGATGGGCCAAACGATGACTTAGTTTTAAACAGAGGCAACCAGACTTCAACGAAAATGTGTTTGGGGCAAGGCCTGGAGTGCCCACCACAATCGTCGCAAGCGGCAACTTCAAAAAGACTATTGAAGATACACAGGCGGGGATCACGGGACGTTTGTGAATCTTTATTAGCTCAGTAAAGCTTGATGTCGGGCTAGTTGGTGTAGCATTCTTTTGAGGGTAAGTTGCGCTTGTTAAGAACACTGAGACGGACACGGGAAAAAACGTAGACTTTCACGAAAAGACGGCGCACTAGCAACTCTAGTGCTAGTTGCTAGTCAGTGGCTAGTCACTGCTAGTCACTAACTAGTCACTGCTAGTCAGATGCTAGTCACTAGTAGTTGCTAGTGCGCCGTCTTTTCGTGAAAGTCTACGTTTTTTTCCCGTGTCTGTCTCAGTGTTCTTAATAAGCGCAACTTACCCTCAAAAGAATCTTTATTAGCGGATGGAACAGCACAATGATGGTTGTCCTGCCAATAACCATCTCTTGTTTCTCGAATATTTTGTACATATTTCATGCCGCGCGATTAGCATACGAATATTCTGAATTGAAAGTTTTCAGCGTTCTTTACGCCTTTCTGCCTTCCTCGCATCCAAGAAGAAAATTTCAAGTTCGTTAAGCAGTCCATGATAGAAATCGCACAGTATGAAGCATATTTCATTGTCTTGTCCCCATTGGACTCCTGCACGTCCACTTCCGGCTCTACCATTTCAGGAAGAAGGTATCCACGATGCGCAGATTATTCCGTTCTGCCAACTCTACTACTACACGAACGCATTCTATGCGATGACCCTGACGTCGTGCAGGATGTCCAAGTGCTCGGAAGTGTGAGGTGTAGTGACAACAGGAGGCAAGATGTCTAATTAGCCTAGATCTGAGGAGGAACCGTAACGAGCTAATACGAATGAAACCGGTCAATGAGCTAACACTAATTGGGAAAGTTGAAAAATTCATGATTGCGCTGCAGAACCGATATTCAGCTCTAACCGAAAAAACAGGCATTACGAGACAGGAAGTGCGCGACAACCTTACATGGATTATCCCGGAGCGTGCAGTAAACATCGGAGGTACGATCGCTAGACAGGATACCGATACACTTTCTCATGAAACAAAAGATTTCATTAGGAGACGGCAAGGAGTGACAGTCTCTACCGCAGGTGACAGAACTGAACTAGCGGAGCTTTCGAAGTTAGTAAGCGTGCGACAGCTGACCTACAGGAATATAATAGGGAGAAGACTGAGCAAGCTGTAAAAAAAGGAGACAGCCTGAAAGCAGTGAAGAGGCGTCTTGGCACCGGGAAAATCTGATGTATGCACTTAAAGAAAATCAAGGCAATTTCATCACAAATACAGTATAAAATATTTACAGTAGCGAGAGAGTTCTATTGTGATGAGGCGCCCGTGAAGGAGAAAGAAGAGGGCCGAGGAGCGCGCTGAGCGGGCAGAAGATTCGAATCGGAAAGCGTTCAGGGGACGCGTTTGACGCGCTGGGCGAGCGAGCGCGGCCCTGTGATCGCTTGGAGCTAAAAGCCAGGGTCTCAACCGCTGCTGTCGCCTGAGAGTCGTCGGCCGCTGAGCCCGGCTACCGACGTCTGTCTGCTGGCCCGTGCCTGGATCTGGTGACACGCTGGGCCAGAGGGCGCGGTTCGGGGAAATGCCGGCTTACAACCGCCGCTGGGCCATCGAGCCGTCAACCACTGTGCATGGTCCTGGACGTCCGACCGCACTGAGCGGCCGACAGCTCTCAGGCGATAGCAGCGGTTGGGACACTGGCTTTTAGCTTCAAGCGATAACAGGGCCGCGCTCACTCGCCCAGCACGTCAAACGCGTCCGCTGAACGCTGCCTGATTCGATTCTTCTGCCCGCTCTGCGCGCTCCTCGGCCCTCTTCTTTCTCTTTCACGAGCGCCTCATCACATTTATATAGACATCTACAGTATCCGTGACAACGAGGATATTACTGGACGAGGAAGTAAGTCAGAGGAGGTAGACATCCCAATAGTAGCAAAAGAAGTGAAGAAGGCTTTGAAAGTAATGAAAGAGGGCAACCACCTGGTGAGGATCAGATAACACTAGAACTATTGAAGCATGGCAAGAAAATTGTAATATGAAACCTGGTAAACATGTATACGCAATGCCTAATGACCGCGAGTGTGCTGGAATCATGGAACAACAGGAAAATAAGCCTATCACATAAAGAGGTGACGTCAAGTACTTCAAATATTACAGGCCCATGAGCTTACAGTCAGCCGTTTACAAGGTACTTACGAAGGTAATCGCTAACAGCATTTCTGCCAGCATTGATTTCTGTCAAACTAATGAACAAGCACTGTTTTGTACAGGCTATTAGATATTAGACCATGTTCACACGATTAATCAGGGCATAAGGAAATGCGCGAAGTATGCTCAACTCCTATATATAGCCTTCATACATTATGACAAAGCAGTTGACTCAATGGAATCCTCAGCAGGAATGCCCGAATTCCGGAATCGGGGCGTAGAGAAGTATTACATAAAAGCAACAGGGGATATCTGCAATGGGTCGACAGCTAGCATAGTCCTCCATAAGGAGAGCAGAAAAATACTACAAGGACGGGCGTCAGACAAGGAGACACCATCTCTCCAATGTTGCTCACAGCATGTTCACAAGAGATATTCAGAACATTGGATAAAAACCAGGTGGACGTAAGGGTTAACAGAGAGTGCGTCAGTAACCTCAGATTTGCTGAGTACGTGGGCTTACTAAGTAAACTGGGGGACCGATTGCAAAACATGATTGCCGCACTGGACAAGCACACTAGAATCGCGGGGCTAAAAATTAACATGCAGAAAATAAATTAACGCTCGGTAGCCTCCGGAGAGCACAGCGGTGAGATAGGCGGCGAGGCCCTGGACGTAGTAAGCGATTATATCATCTTAGGCCTTGTAGTGACCCCGCATCCCAACTAAGAGGCAGACATAATTAGAAGGATCACAATGGCGTGTATGGCATTGGGCAGGCATTCTCAGATAATAAATAGCAGCCTACAATTGTACCTGAAGAGGAAAGTGCATAACAGCTGCATCTTACCAGTGCTCACCTTGGGGGAAAAAATTGGAGGCACAAAAAAAGGGTTCAACTTGAGGGGGCCATGCAGAAAAAAGACAAATTTGGTCCATTCAAAAGATTGTCCCAATAAAATCATACTGATACCTCTTTTAACGTAAATGTCGCTCAAATAAGCTACATAATTTCAAAAAATAGAATGACCACCCGACCCACTAGCTCGTGTTCTGCAACAGAACCTATGATATCATATGTGACAGTTCGGCGCTTGGCTGATCACGACAAAGCAAACGCAAAATAGGAGGGCTACAGGCTTGCCGAAAGAGCATTTTGATCTTACATTTAGGGCACATTCTTTTTATAGCAGTAGGAATGCTGCCGAGGAACAGTGGTAGTTACTGCTTAGAAGTACCGATCCGTACACCTGTTGGTACTGCGCGCGCTATGCTGCTTAGCTGCACAGCAATGCGGCACTTTAGGGTTGTCTCAGATGACGCTGGCCGAATAGCGTAAGCGACGGTATCTTAAGTGGCCATGTTTGCGAGCGAACACCATGTTACACGAAAAGATTATTTTTACCTTCACAAACATAAGTCAGGTGCAAATACGGTCAAAAACGAAGGCATAAAACGGCTTGCCACGGTATGGTGGAGCCATCTAGATTAACTAACGGTAAACAAGGCTCCTTAGCACATATAAAATCATTCCAGACGTCACAAAAACGCACGATTTGGCGCAAGAATAAAAATTGTCATCTAAGAGGATTAATTTGTCAGTGAATAAACCATCATTTGCTTCCGGAAAAGCGCTGGGGGCACCACAACGCACAAACTCTTTTGAGCAACAAAACTTGCACTTTGTCTGTGTGGCCACTTTGAATACAGCACGTCTCAGCGAGAAATAGAACAAAAGATGATTGTTGTAACTTATGGGAAAAGAAAAGAGTGGATTGGGTGAGGGGACAGACCTATTAGTAGAAGTTAGGCAGAGAAAATTGGCGTGGGCAGGGCATGTAATTCGATGGCAACATAACCGTTGGTCCTTAAGGGTAACAGAGTGGATCCCTAGAAATGGCAATTTTGGGCGGTGGCTGCACAAAGTCAGCTGTGCAGATTGGATGTAGAAGTTTGCGGGGATAAAGTTTGTCGCAGTTAGCACACGACCATGACAATTGGATATGTATGATAGAGGCCTTCGCTCTCCAACGGGTATATACAGGCTGATGAGACGCCGATGACGATGATGACACATATCGATGCCCTGTGTGTTGATGATCTCACAGTTTTCGCGAAAGCATGACGTGGAATGCATGTCGGATTGCTTGTCGCGTCTTAGAAACCGTATGTACTGGCTGAGTTTCTTCATGCGAATATCCATCTTTCTCTGTTGGGATTTTCTTTTCTTGGTCATTGTTCTGACCAATCGGCAGTTGATTAGGTCCTTCCGTAGAGTTTTTTAAAGTACTCGTGCTGGCGCGTCGTTGAGCCAATCGGGTTCGCTGTTTGCGCTTACTTGTTTCGACGGCGGGCTTTTCAGAGTTTTTCCACGTTTTGGCTTGACCAGCACAATCTCCTCTGAAGCCATGCTGCTCTGATGGCATCTATCAGGCATCTCTACGCGTGAGGCAGAGTTTGTTTTCTGGTTTTGACAATTCTGCTGGGCTTCTTCGTTAACATGTGGATATTTTGTGGGCCTTCGTTTGGTCATTTGTTACACACTGATGCTGTTTTATTCCCGTAAAGGATCATGAAGACCAAATACAAGTTTGGTACGTTAGAAATAGTGCTTTGTCCTGATAACAACGATACCGATTTTATCGCAAACTTCGAAAAGATAACGAAGATATTGAAGAAAACGTGCAAAGCAGGGGCGACTCGCTAGCCAGTTTCCGGCAACTTTTCTCTGACGTCACAGAAGCTTATTTGGGCAATCGACGGCGACCGAGCTGATCAAACGCCAGGACACATGACTGGACGATTGTAATTGGGCCTCCAGCGCCGTTTGATCGCAACACTTGAATGCTAACGTGCAGATAACGCACTGAAAATTATGTTTTTAGTGCTGGCCCATAAGACGTCACGCGCTCCCATAACACGTCAATGGCGCGAAATCTGAAATTTCTTAAGTATTTCTTGGGTTTTTATTGGTTAAAAAACGTCTTTCGTGGTCGGAATGGAACTGAGTGAGCTACTGAAGCCTAGCTCTTTAGAGATAAACGAAGTTGAAATTTGTCTTCATGGACCCTTTAAAGCACAGGTTCGCACACAGCTTTTTTATTGATCTGATGGATCCTCATTTTTCTTGCCGGAAATCAGAAAACTGCATCTTTGGTGTTACAGTCATGGGAGCGAGAAACGGGAACGGGTGCCTCCACTTGGTTATTCGATTAATGAATCTTTTGTTTGAAGGAAAAGAGCTTGTTACCAGACTTCTGGCTCACGATGTGGTTCTTTCAGAGACGTCACAAATCGCTGATTTCGCTTAGAACATGAGTGTTTTTCAAAGCTCATTCGTTTCCGTTTAAAATGCCGTCTTTTTTTATGTGTTATTGTTACAATGCCATCGGTACAATGCTTTTGCAAATCCGGGAGAAAATTTTACATTCTAAACTTTGTCAGCAGGATAGAACCTTAGAATTCATGTGCGGCATATTCTTTCGTTAAGTCACCCAGGTCGTTAACAGCTTGAGGGAAGGAAACCGTTTGGCGCGTCCTCTTTCATCGCACGTGCGTGCATACATACATCCATCCATCCATCCATCCATCCATCCATCCATCCATCCATCCATCCATCCATCCATCCATCCACACATACATCCATTGATCCATCCATCCATCCAAACATACATTCATACATACATACATACATACATACATACATACATACATACATACATACATACATACATACATACATACAGAAAATAAGGGTTGGCAGTCAATAAAACCTCGGAAAGCAAAGGGGAGGTTGTGGTGGGTCATAGAAAGAGATGAAGAATTTTTTTTTAGTCGAAAAGAAAGTGGTGAAAAAATGCCCGCCGGGTGGGATCCGAACCCACGACCTCCAGAATACCGGTCTGGTGCGATAACCACTACGCTACCGGCGGGGCTGTTTCCCCAGCACTTTCTCGGGTATTTATGTTAAAGGTATTTTTGTTTCCTGTACTTGGGGGTGGTAGCCAGCGCCACTCGGACTACTCGGGGTGAAGGGGACCTTCTTTTCAACCCCCGGGCCGTGACTCGAGCGTCTACGACATGTCAAGAGTGGTCGACCAGCGTTGAACCCTCTTAAGCTTCCTTTGGCACCAAGACTGCCAGAACAGAGGCCCTCGCTAAGCATGTAGCGAATCAGAAAATGGGAAATGAGGGGCTCCGTGAAAATAGGACAGAAAATAAGGGTTGGCAGTCAATAAAACCTCGGAAAGCAAAGGGGAGGTTGTGGTGGGTCATAGAAAGAGATGAAGAATTTTTTTTTAGTCGAAAAGAAAGTGGTGAAAAAATGCCCGCCGGGTGGGATCCGAACCCACGACCTCCAGAATACCGGTCTGGTGCGATAACCACTACGCTACCGGCGGGGCTGTTTCCCCAGCACTTTCTCGGGTATTTATGTTAAAGGTATTTTTGTTTCCTGTACTTGGGGGTGGTAGCCAGCGCCACTCGGACTACTCGGGGTGAAGGGGACCTTCTTTTCAACCCCCGGGCCGTGACTCGAGCGTCTACGACATGTCAAGAGTGGTCGACCAGCGTTGAACCCTCTTAAGCTTCCTTTGGCACCAAGACTGCCAGAACACAGGCCCTCGCTAAGCATGTAGCGAATCAGAAAATGGGAAATGAGGGGCTCCGTGAAAATAGGACAGAAAATAAGGGTTGGCAGTCAATAAAACCTCGGAAAGCAAAGGGGAGGTTGTGGTGGGTCATAGAAAGAGATGAAGAATTTTTTTTTAGTCGAAAAGAAAGTGGTGAAAAAATGCCCGCCGGGTGGGATCCGAACCCACGACCTCCAGAATACCGGTCTGGTGCGATAACCACTACGCTACCGGCGGGGCTGTTTCCCCAGCACTTTCTCGGGTATTTATGTTAAAGGTATTTATGTTAACTTTAACATAAATACCCGAGAAAGTGCTGGGGAAACAGCCCCGCCGGTAGCGTAGTGGTTATCGCACCAGACCGGTATTCTGGAGGTCGTGGGTTCGGATCCCACCCGGCGGGCATTTTTTCACCACTTTCTTTTCGACTCAAAAAAAATTCTTCATCTCTTTCTATGACCCACCACAACCTCCCCTTTGCTTTCCGAGGTTTTATTGACTGCCAACCCTTATTTTCTGTCCTATTTTCACGGAGCCCCTCATTTCCCATTTTCTGATTCGCTACATGCTTAGCGAGGGCCTCTGTTCTGGCAGTCTTGGTGCCAAAGGAAGCTTAAGAGGGTTCAACGCTGGTCGACCACTCTTGACATGTCGTAGACGCTCGAGTCACGGCCCGGGGGTTGAAAAGAAGGTCCCCTTCACCCCGAGTAGTCCGAGTGGCGCTGGCTACCACCCCCAAGTACAGGAAACAAAAATACCTTTAACATAAATACCCGAGAAAGTGCTGGGGAAACAGCCCCGCCGGTAGCGTAGTGGTTATCGCACCAGACCGGTATTCTGGAGGTCGTGGGTTCGGATCCCACCCGGCGGGCATTTTTTCACCACTTTCTTTTCGACTAAAAAAAAATTCTTCATCTCTTTCTATGACCCACCACAACCTCCCCTTTGCTTTCCGAGGTTTTATTGACTGCCAACCCTTATTTTCTGTCTTATTTTCACGGAGCCCCTCATTTCCCATTTTCTGATTCGCTACATACATACATACATACATACATACATACATACATACATACATACATACATACATACATACATACATACATACAACCCGTCGCGGTGGCTCAGAGGCCAAGGCGTTGCGGTGCTGGGTACGAGGTCGCGGGTGCGATTCCTGGCCGCGCCAGCTGCTTTTCTGATGGAGGCGAAAAGCAAACACGCCCGTGTGTACGAGATTTCGGCGCATGTTAAAGATCCTCAGGTGGTCAAAATTAATCCGGAGCCTTCCACTACGGCGCGCTTCTTCCCCGGAGTTACGTCCGCGCGTTAAACCCTTGAAACCCTTCAATCAATCAATCAATCAACCAACGTACATACATACATTTTATTTCATCTTTAAGACAGATGCAACTGCCAGCCCGCATAAGCAAACTCTGCTTTTATGCGGGACAGCATAGCCGGATTAAGAAATTAAAGATAATAAAAGCACCGTTCTGCTATCGAAATGAAATATTGCCAAACTACTATGCACACACGTATTCAAACTTGTACCTATACTGAACAATAATGCATATATAATTGATTGTACTTTTAATCTTGTGTCCACGGTTGTAGCAAAAGAGGCAGAGATAATTTCCAGGAAACAATAGCCGTCCCCAAAATATATATACATATATTATATATAACACAGAAATAAGGGTTGGCAGTCGAGAAAACCTCGGAAAGCAAAGGGGAGGATGTGGTAGATCATTGAAACAGATTAAGAATTTGGAAAGAAAGAAAGAAAGTGAAGAAAAAATGCCTGGCGGGCATTTTTTCTTCACTTTCTTTCTTTCTTTCCAAATTCTTAATCTGTTTCAATGATCTACCACATCCTCCCCTTTGCTTTCCGAGGTTTTCTCGACTGCCAACCCTTATTTCTGTGTTATTTTCAACGAGCCCCTCATTTCCTATTCTGATTCGCTACATATATTATATATAAATATATATATATATATATATATATATATATATATATATATATATATATATATATATAGTAAAAAGGGGAGCAATAAAAACCTTACGAAGTTTACTCCGAAGCCATGATTTTACATCGACGTTTCAGACGGGGACCGTCCTTTATCAAGAGTTTACGTCCCAAATGTGGATGTAAAGTTATGTTTTCGAAGTAAACTTTTGTTTTTTGATTGCGCCCCCTTTTACTAAAAACCTTCATTAGCCTAACGATTTATTATATGTATGTATGTATTTATATATATATATATATATATATATAGTCTGAAAAAATTAAAACTCACACAGAGCGCGAAAAAAAATAAGTTTAGTGACGTTTCAGGGAGAGGACTCAGGGAGAGCACTCTGAAGAAAGGGAGTCCTCTCCCTGAAACGTCAGTAAACTTATTTTTATTTTCTAAGTCTTTCTCGTTTGTCTCTGTCTCTACTAACCTTATTTTTTTCGCGCTCTGTGTGAGTTTTTATCTTTTCAGTCTATATATATATATATATATATATATATATATATATATATATATATATATATATATATATATGTATAGAAATCTAGAGAAAGATAAACTCACAAAGCGCGCAGAAATAGTATAAGTAAAGAGTCGGATACACAGCAAGAACAATAACAAACAATGTTTACTTACGTAGCGGCACGGGACTTGCCTTCATCAGAGTAAAGTTACATGATTTTGCTGTCGCAAACATTTCGAACACATTTCTTATATAGGTTTGCATAAAACTGTGAGAAGGAGCGGAAAATGTTTCGGAAATGGAGAGTGTGCATACAGTCAGGCTACGCCTATGTTACAACAACAAAAAAACAAAAGGGGGGGGGGAGCGAGAGAGAGAAAAAGGGGTCGTGTTAACAATGCAGCGTTCAAGGTTGCACCATGACGGGTCAACGTATGCCGCGCGGGCTGCAAGTTCAGACAATGGGGGAAAACTGGACAACCGCGGTTTGAAAAGAAAGGGAAGAGTATACAGTAAGGTATTCAGTGGCTGGGGAGACTGGTTGGGGCGGAAGCGAAGATGGGTGTGCCCCCCGCGGATGAAGAGAATAGACAGGGGGCACAAAAGAGCATTTCACAGAAGCTAGCAATTGAACAGGAAATAGGTAGGGTCACAAAAGGTTAAACATGAATAGATCACAAAGAGTTAAACATTCCTAAGTGGTGGTGGGAACGAGGCCTCCTTCCCCAGGACAAATGGCATTGTTGAGCCGCATTAGGCTAATAAAGCTGCTGTATTAGGAGAGGTTCTGCGAATTCTGATGGGAAACTCGAGGGTAGGAATAATGAACATAGTTGTAAAAATTATAAAATTTATGGAACCGCTAATTTTAATCGAGGGATTAGCAGGTTAGTTTTCCGTAACTTTCATTAATTCCAAGTGTGGCTGACCCAAACTTTTAAATGAGATAAGATTCCCGAACCTCGCGGTCGTGGTGCGTTTTGAAGGCGGATTCTAAAATCGTTGCTTTAAGATGTTCAAATCCATGCCCGGGACTGTTCACATGTCTTGACAGGGGCAAATAAGAGCAGCTGTTTGCATGAGAGCGGTGATTATTGAACCGTATTCGGAAGGGCGTTTCAGTTTGGCCGTTATTTTGTTGCCTACAAACAGTGCACTCTAGTAGATATACGACATTAGCGGAGTCACAGTTAAAAGGGGTCCTGAAATGCCTTCCGCCGATGCATGGATGTACATGTAACCAAATAAAGCAATGTATTAGCAATCTCCTCCTGCAAGAATTTTGTTAAAGCGATGAGTATTAGCTGAGAAATCGTAAATCAAAAACCGCGAATTATCGTCGCGCCGTATTTCCTCCTCCTTTCAACTGTTTCTTCGCTGTTGGCCTCCCCTCCCATGATGCTCCGCTCCCCAGCGGTGACGTACTTCCGCTATTGCGCTCCCACAGACTGCCGTCTGCTACGGGCCAGCTCTTTCGGCTTTTTCATCTCTGTAGACACCACGGACACAGGCTGGAAAAGCGAACGAATGACCTGGCCGCTTATGTGCGGCCTGGCCTTGCCCTTTCGCGGTGTAGGTAGCTGCAGGGCTGCAGTTGGTATCGGCGGCGAACTCGCAGCCGCGTGGGGAGAATCGTGCGCTCGTTCCCTTTGGTGCACCGCGCACTGTTTATCCAGAAAGCGCGGTCTCAGATGTGGCCCCGCTGGTGCCGGTTGTTATTTTGCGGTGGTTGTAATTCCTACTACCGGCGGCATGTGAAAAAAGACATTTTCAACCGACACAGAACCCGTGCACAAAACGCGCCGGATCGGATCTCTTTATCAGCGGCGATGAACGGGAAGGCGCAGAGCAAACCAACGCCGCACTCGATCAGCGAGAACCCGTGTTCTGACAAGCTGCACCCATTTGTTGCATTCAACACTGACGGGGAAGCGTTTTTTTGCACTTGTTTGGATAGTCGTAAAATGTCCAAACACTCCGGCACTCCGCTAGCAGATCAGCCGGCGAGACATTTCGGAAAACATTTGACAGATGGCGCCGTATGCATTAGTGTGTCGCTACGCAAAACTGATGAGACGCTCTACTAAAACTACCATCACGGTGTCACGTAGCGGGACGCAAAAATTTAGCGTTTAGCGTATGCAAAGGCCACAAACGCTGTACTAAAACTCTATTAGCAGCAAAATAGCGTGCGTATGTGAAACCGCTTGCGTTTACAAAGCTGCACGCCGAGCGCGTACGTTTCAAACCTAGTGACATTGTTTAAATACACTGGCAAGCACAGTGTAACGTAGTCAGATATCAACCGTATGCTCAGGCGACAAGCAAGAGCTTGTTTTATGTGGGGCTGAGATTGCGCATCAAGGCCCGTTCGCACTTGCGACGAAAGCGAGTGAGAGCGGCAGGAATTCCGTCGCTTTGTCGCGCGACGATCGTTTTTGTCGAATGGTCGGGACAAATTTTGGTTTCGCGACAGAATTCCCGTCGCTTTCGCTCGCTTTCGTCGCAAGCGGGAATGGAAAGTTCTGCCGTTGCCGTCTGCTACGCAGCTCGGAGGTAACCGCGCGATCTGCTCGGGCCGGATGAACGCGCACACTCCCGCACGGCAGTGCCCCAAGCGGCAGACGGCCGCGTACATCTCTCCCGGCGCCCGCCTGGAGCCCGCCCTCGGCACACTAGCCAGTATATTTCAGGCACTATAATGGAGGAAAAATTTTTTGCTTCCGATGAACCTAGTTCTTTGCCCCTGTGTTTTTAAATACGTGAAGTGGTTAGCACGTCGTCCTCACGCAGCTCTGTATCGTCGTAGCATCGCTGATTGTCCGAACGAAGCTTGCAGCTAAGCCAATGCAGCGACCGAAGCTGTGTGTGTGTGTGTGCATCGCCTCCTGTGTGTTGTGGACGCGTTCGTTTCGCGATGAAATGCGACATTGTACTTCTGCGGGTGGATAGTGCTTCCCATGGTCTGGATTATCTTTCTCGAACGACGTACCACTCAACCTCGCATGGGGTATGTGCAGTGTGCCTGGCTAAAAGCCTTCTCGCTTGCGCGCCAGAGTTGTGACTTGCTGCTCGTCCCCGCAAACCGGGTGTGAGGTGAGTGCCGTATTTACGACGGGCAGGAGGAGGCAACTCATCGTCTGTCAATCGCGGTTCAGACTTGCAACGCGTGTTGTGACGTTGCGTTCGTTCGAAACGCATCTCTGGATTGTTTTGAAGTTGAATAAAATGTACGCGTCAAACCCGGGCATTCGGCTCAGGGCGTTCTCTGCGATTGCACCAAAGAAATGCCACGGGACTTTCTTTATGGTACGTACTCACGTAAGATAAAATCCACGTCGTGTTATGGCCGTGTTGCATTCAATACAAACGGTTAAGCGTTTGTTTACGCTTGTTTCGTTTGTCGTAAAATGTCAAAGCACTCCGGCACTCCGCTGGCAGATCAGCCGGCGAGCCGACGCTGAGCAGACGACTCATCTCTTTGCCGGAAGTGCGTGAAAAAGCCGCCCAATAGCAGGATGTCTAGCTCATGACGAACATCTGGGAATCAATGATGTAGACATGTGAAGATGGCGGCGTCCAAAAACACGAAGGAAAGGGTGAGAAAAAAGCGACAAACTTTGCAACAAAAGTGTGAGCTTTCCGCTGCGCGTAAAAGAGTAATACTTGGCACAGGTGACGTTGGCGACCCAATCTAGCGATTGCGCTAGTTCATTTAGTGTGCTCAAAATGCCTTTCAGGGCCCCTTTAAAGTTGCCTTTTATATTTACGTAGTAGTCTGAAGCCGTGCTGGTGGCGCGCTGTGTAGTGCTCATGTGTGGGCATACTTTACATCGGGGTTTATTGCAGGGCATGCAGCCAGTAGTTGCCGGTCGGTTGATACGAGAGTTAGTAAGAAAGTCACCTAAATTCTTATTACGCCGGTAGACAACGCCTGGTGGTTCGGGGAATATGCTTTTTAAGCGGTCACTTTGCATTAGGATATTGTGATGTTTTTTTTAGCACGGTTGACACTCTTGGAGCGGAGGATGAGTGGGTTAAAACTAAGTTAGTTTGCGGGTTCCCGTTCGGGGCTTTTTTCTTACAGATTTCGTTACGGTCTAATTGGTTGGCTCTTACAATAGCGCCATCGATAACTTTTTCAGGGTATTTTTTATTCAGGAGGGCGGTCTTGAGTTCTCGACAGTTTGAGTCAAAGTCGGCTTGGTTTGAGCAAATTCTCCTAAATCGGTGGGCTTGGCTGTAAGGTGTTGCTGTCTTGCAGTGTCTGACATGGCTACTCCGGAAGTGCAAATACTGCCGCGTGTCTGTCGGTTTTCTATACAGTTTAGTTTGAAGCCGACCTTGGAAGGTAGTAACGGTGACGTCCAGAAAGTTTACACTGTGCTCCGAATAGGAATGAGCAAGGGAGGGGGGGGGGGAAACAACATCTTTACTCGCCGGCTAAAAGGTCACGGTGGCTCTCACTCCCTCGCTAGGAGGGGGGTGCCGGCCGCGACTGCTGGCGTGTGATCGCCGCCAGCGCAAACTGCGCGGCGGCTTTCTGTGTGTCCTTGTCCGTCTCTCGCACCGCACGCGCGAGATGGGGCGGTAGTATATTCGTTCCCGCTTCCGCGTCGTTGCAATCCCACATCATGTGGGTCATGGTCGCCCTCGCGGCCCCGCACACCGCACACTGGTCCGTGATGTATCGTTCGGGCGTGACATGCACGGCCCACACCGGGGTCCACGTCGCTCCCACTTGGAGTTGTCGGAGGAGCGCCGCCTCCTGCCGGGTGAGGTCCGGGTGCGGCGCAGGGTAGCGTTTACGTTGCTCCCTGTGCCATTCCAGGACCCCTCCATACGTTGTAATCGGGGCGGGCTCCTGTTCTTCCACCCCCTCGTCTTCTGCGTTGTCGTTGTCGTCTCTGGCGTCGTTGTTTTCTTTGGCCGCACGAGGTGACGCGGCGCGCCGGCCGACGGGGCGTCCGGTTAGCGCCCTCGCCGCCCTGTCCGCGTCCTCGTTGCGGTTGCGAACGGGTCCCACGCTGCCCATGTGGGCCGGGAACCATCGCAAGGTTATCGGCATCCGCGAGTCCAGGGCTCCGCACACCCTCACTGCGTTAACACACACTTGGTTCCTTGCGAAATTGGCGATTGCCTCCCTCGAGTCACTTAGCACCGTCGTGCATCCTCTGGCGGTTGCCGCCAGCGCTATGGCCGTTTCCTCCGCCTCCGTGGCCGTCTCGACACGCACGCTGCACGCCGCGACGACTCTGCCGGTGGTTGCTTGCACGACCGCCGCCGTGTAGGCATGTCGGCGGTTGTCGGGGTATCGGGCCACGTTGACGTACATGGCGCCGGCGTCGTTATCGTACGTCTCTGCCAGGGTGCGAGCCCTGGCCAGGCGACGCTCATGGTTCTCTGTTGGATCCATGTGCCGTGGGATCGGTGCGACGCGGATGCTGTCGCGGGCCTCGCGCGCCAGCGGCAGCCGCCTCTTGCTCTCCCGCAGCCTCGTTTCGTGTCCTACCGCGACAAGGATGGCCCTGCCCGTGCGCGTCGTTTCCAGTCTGGCTATCTGCGCCGTTGCTTGCGCCTCTATGATCTCGCTCAGCGTGTTGTGCAAGCCTAAGTCGAGCATGTTCTGTGTATTTGTGTGGGTGTATAAGCCCAGCGCAGCTTTGTATGCCCGGCGTATGAGAGCGTCGAGCTTATTGCGTTCGGCCGTGGTCCAGTTGTGAAAGGCGGCCACGTACGCCAGGTGGCTTATGACGAACGACTGGACCAGCCTCAGCGTGCTGCGTTCCTTCATGCCGGCGTGCCTGTTGGCAATCTTCTTGACGAGGCCGAGTGCTCGGCTTGCTTTGATTTGCAGTAACTTGACGGTGTGAGCGTTGCGTCGGTGTTCGTGGATGTGTAGTCCGAGGACTCTGATGGTCTCTACCTCGGGTATGGCCGACCCGTCGCCCGTGTGCACTTGGATGTTTGCCGCCTTCCCGTTCTTGGGGCTTCGCGGGGCCTTCAGGATTAGTAGTTCCGACTTGGCGGGGGAGCATTGCAGCCCCGTTCCCTCGAGCTGGTCTTCGACCGCTTTCACCGCGCACTGGAGCGAGTCTTCGATAGGAATGAGCAAGGGAAATACTAGGATGGGCTAGGTTAAATACCTCAATGAAGGTGAGGAGCTCCCCCTCACCGTGTTGCCAGATCATGAATATGTCATCAATATACCTTTTATACTATATTGGCTTTAAATTTTGGGTGTCAAGAAAGTTTGATTCGAGGTGAGCCATAAAGATATTAGCGCAGTTAGGTCCGATTCGAGTTCCCATTGACGTTCCGCTAACTTGCACGTAATGAACTCCGTCGAACTCAAAATTGTTAAGTTCAAGAATGAGCCTAAGGAATGTTTGGAGAGCAGAAGAGTCGATAGGTTTGTCGCACGATGACTGCTCATACGCAAGGCATACCGCGGCGATGCCATCTTCATGGGGGATGTTAGTATACAGTGACGCAACATCAAGGGTGACTAGAAGGCAGTTATCAGGAATTTCAATTTTTGAGATGTCTGAGAGAAAGTCATTGGTATCCTTAATGAAGGTGGGAAAGCTGGGCGGAATGTCGCAAATGAGATTATCCACATAGCGCGAGAGGTTTTCGGTAACAGTGCCAATGCCAGAAACAATGCGGCGCCCTGGGTTGTTCACCTTGTGAATCTTTGGGAGAAGATAGAATTTACCGGCTACTGGGCTTAAGGGGATCAGGGAACGAGCCGTGGTTTCATTTATTGTTTTATTTTTAACAAGCTCAGCAAGTTTATCTTTGACAATTTGCTTATAATCTTGAGTGGGATCATTGGGTAGTGCTTTATAGAACGTCGATACTGATAGTTGCTTATTGGCCTCGTTGACATAGTCGGTTTTGTCAAGGATTACGATTGCGCCTCCCTTGTCGGCAGGTTTAATAATTATGTCGGGACAGCTTGCGAGTTCCTCTAGGGCTTTCTTTTCGTTGGTAGTCATGTTGTGGTGGAAAGAAATTTGTGTTTGGTATGCTTTTCGCACATCGCGTTGGACAGCTTTGATGTGCATGTCGAGGCAACTATCACGCTGTGTGGGAGGGGTCCAGTGCTTATAGCTAGGTAGGGTTCTGCGGGCTTCTTCCGTCGCGGGGTGATCGTAGAAGTATTCTCGTAGCCTCATGTTTCTGGCGAAGTTATCTAAGTCCTTAAAAAGTTGAAATTCATCAAAACCACCAGTAGCCGGGCAAAAGTTTAGGCCCTTTGACAAGACGTTCATCTGAGCTGGGGAGAGGGTTATACTTGAAAGGTTCATTACATTCCCGGTAAGGTTTTCTTTTGTGACGGCAGGCGAGGGAAAAATATTAGTACAGGGGTTTAACTGAACTGTTTGGGGTGCAGTAGTCGAAGCATTTATTGCAGTCGTAGTGACATTATCGGCCGTATTGTCAGAGTTGAAGCAGTTACTAGTGCCGGAGCTTGTTAGGTTCTTACGCATGTGGCCAGTGTTAGAAATCTTATCTCGGTTAAACTTTCGGTCTTTTGTTCGGGATATGGCGGAGGCCGTCTTAGTTCGTTGTTGCTTAAAAGGTTCAACTCCGTCTTGCTTAGTTCCTGACTAAGTAGTTCCTCTTTCGTTCGGAGAGAATGGGCCGTAGTTTCGTAGTGATTGAGGATTATTTCAGTTAATTGTAAAGATGATTTATCGAGTACCTGTTTCCACTTATTCATGTTGGACGGGGACAGTTCGGTAGTAGCAGGTTTTATTCTAATCCTAAGGCCCCAGGGAGCGACCGCGGCAGTCAAGTACTGTGCAAGAGCGGAAACGTGCAATTCGGACCGTATGCGCTTTTCGGTGATTTTTCTTAGCTTTAAAAACTGTCTTGAAACGGGGAAGGAGGCAGCGTTACCTGTTTTTTTGTGTTGTAGTCAGTTGCTGCTATGCCGATTCTTTCGAAGGTTGTAAGGGCATGTGGCACGGAGGGCTGGATTTTGGACCCCGGAAGGTCCGGCGGACGCGCTACTGTTGGTTTTCGTGGGCTCGGCGGTCGCTGAAGATGCGGAGGTTGGGCGTGGCATGCTGTTGGTGCGGCGCCGGTCAGGGAGCTTCTTAGTGTCGCCGCGAGCGTTCCCTCGGGGCGTTGCGGCCGCTGCAGGTTTGCCAGTAGGGGTTGGCATGTCGCTGGCGCGACGCTCGTCCGTGGACTTCGGGGTTGGGGCGCTGGCGCTCGCGCGGGGCGCCGTGGTTGCGGTGGATCTGGGGGGCGGTGGCGGTGGGCTGCTGGCACGACACTGCTCCGGGGTCCTTACACTAGACAGAATTGGAGGCAGTGGTGGAAAGTCGCTGTCATTTGGCAATATAGCCGGGGCCGCAACTGGGTCGGCGGCTGGGTCGCGCCAGCCCAGAGGATTGCAGCGCTCTTGCATGAAGCAGAGTGCACGAATGTGGCCGGCTTTAACTGTGACTCCGCTAATGTCGTATAACTTCTAGAGTGCACTGTTTGTAGGCAACAATATATCGGCCAAACTGAAACGCCCTTCCAAATACGGTTCAATAATCGCCGCTCTCATGCAAAAAGCTGCCCTTATTTGCCCCTGTCAAGACATGTGAACAGTCCCGGGCATGCATTTGAACATCTTAAAGCAACGATTTTAGAATCCGCCTTCAAAACGCACCACGACCGCGAGGTTCGGGAATCTTATCTCATTTATAAGTTTGGGTCAGCCACACTTGGAATTATGAAAGTTACGGAAAACTAACCTGCTAATCCCTCGATTAAAATTAGCGGTTCCATAAATTTTATAATTTTTATAACTATGTTCATTATTCCTACCCTCGAGTTTCCTATCAGAATTCGCAGAAACTCTCCTAATACAGCAGCTTTATTAGCCTAATGCGGCTCAACAATGCCATTTGTCCTGGGGAAGGAGGCCTCGTTCCCACCACCACTTAAGAATGTTTAACTCTTTGTGATCTATTCATGTTTAACCTTTTGTGACCCTACCTATTTCCTGTTCAATTGCTAGCTTCTGTGAAATGCTCTTTTGTGCCCCCTGTCTATTCTCTTCATCCGCGGGGGGCACACCCATCTTCGCTTCCGCCCCAACCAGTCTCCCCAGCCACTGAATACCTTACTGTATACTCTTCCCTTTCTTTTCAAACCGCGGTTGTCCAGTTTTCCCCCATTGTCTGAACTTGCAGCCCGCGCGGCATACGTTGACCCGTCATGGTGCAACCTTGAACGCTGCATTGTTAACACGACCCCTTTATCTCTCTCTCGCTCCCCCCCCCTTTTGTTTTTTTTGTTGTAACATAGGCGTAGCCTGACTGTATGCACACTCTCCATTTCCGAAACATTTTCCGCTCCTTCTCACAGTTTATGCAAACCTATATAAGAAATGTGTTCCAAATGTTTGCGACAGCAAAATCATGTAACTTTACTCTGATGAAGGCGAGTCCCGTTGCCGCTACGTAAGTAAACCATGTTTGTTATTGTTCTTGCTGTGTATCCGACTCTTTACTTATACTATATATGTATATATATATATATATATATATACATATATATATATAGTCAGGTAAAAGATAAGAACAACTTTGCGGTTAACTTGTTTATTATAAATTAGTCCGACAGTTTCGGAAGTGGAACTTCCTTCCTCAGGGACAATCCCACAATGAACACAGAACCCCTATGCACACTGCATGCGAGGGAGTCTCTCTTCCTCTCCCTCCTCAAAGAGGGGAATATGCCAGAGAACGTAAAAAATCCGGTAACAACACGGCACTTGCTGGGTGGGAGAGGACAAAAAAAAAACAGGAGGAAAGGCGGTGCTTTTAGTGAGAAAACGTCACGGGGGGGGGGGGGAAGGAGCGGGACCAAAGTTTTCTATCGGCCCGTTGCGGCTGGGATGAACTGACAAAGAAAATACAGACAACGCATGAGGGCAGATGGGAAGAGCGGGGCGGTGGTGTAGTAACTAAGGACGCGGTCTTGGCCCGGCATTTGTTTCGTGGGTTCACCCAGAACAGACCGTTAAACGAAGAGGCATTGCTTTTACCAAGAAACCGGTGATAAGTCTACTTTTTCTGCCCTTTAAAAGGCCGCGACATGGCGACAGAGAAAGGCACTAGCGGCGGCCAGCGGCGAGCGGCACAGCGGTCGGACCGCGCGGAAGACAGGGATCAAGTTACACAGGGGCGCGGCGAGTTCGGAGAAGACGACGAGTGCCCCGTCCGTCCTTGGCCGCGGCGTAGAGCAATGTAAAGGCACACATACGACGCGACAAGCGTGAAGTTCAATGGAGGGCCGACACAGAAAGCCACTGAATTATGCTACCGCTATGTCTCATCAGAACACAACAATTTCAAGGTACGGCCACACTGGCACTGCCGTTCAACGTCACCCCCCTCTCTCTTCTTACTCTTCCTAGTTGTCCCAACCTGGACAGCATTTATCGCGCAGCACGTCCAGTGCGGGGCTTAGGCGGCTTTTTGGGCGGCGCTCCCTCTCGGTATGCGCCCGTTGTCTGAGCTAATGGTGGGTCGTCCTGAATAATTAAAAAAAATAAAAAAAAACTTTTATGCTGGGGGAAAGGGGGTGGAACAATGTGCATCCACTTCCTCTTGTCAATCAACTTCCGTGGTCCTCCGGAGGCACGACATGCTGCCAGCGCTCTCGTTGATACCATGAGTCAGTGTTTTGAACTTATAAATAAGATACGATTCCTTCTGTTCGCGCTCCCGTTTAGTGTGAAAACCGGTCTCTAGCAGAGTGACTTTAATTTGGTCGAATGAATGTCCTGGGAGTCTGACATGTCTTGAAATGGGCAAGTTCGGGTGTGTTTTAGCGTGAGAACGGTGGTTGTTAAAACGTTTACGGAAGGCGGTTTCTGTTTGCCCGATGTACTGTATGCCACAGATGTCACAGTGAAGCACGTAGACGACATTTTGGCTGTCACAGTTTAGATGCGCATTTATTTTGAATACCTAATCTGAGGAGCTGGCTTTAGCAATAGTGGTGGTTGTCATGTGTGAACAGACCTTACAACGTGTTTTCTTGCATGGCTGGCATCCCCGTTGAGTGCCCTCAATGGTAGTCGTCTTGGCTCTGACTAACATATCTTTCAGGTTTTTTCCGCGGCGATAAACAACTCGGGGGGGCTTTTGGAAAATTGAAGATAGCCGGCTACTTTGCTGCAGTATATTAAAATGTCTCGAAAGAATGTTAAGTTTAGGCAACGCAGATGAGTGGGTGTGGACAAGATTTGTCTGGCTTCCCTCATTCCTGGAATTCCCTCCATGTAGAATTTCCTCACGATTTAGGTTGCCAGCTCTGTTGATGGAGTCATCGACCACTGCTGCTGGGTACTTTTGACGAATGAGGGCATTTTTTAGTTGTTGGGAATTGTGGTCAAAGTCGGCGTTGTCCGAGCAAATTCTGCGGTATCTGTGGGCGTGGGAATAGGGAATGCTCATCTTTCAATGCCGTGGATGGTCACTTTCAAAGTGCAGATACTGCTGGCGATCTGTGGGTTTTCTATATAGAGCTGTGATCGTGATCGTGCCCTCTACCTGAATTGTGACGTCTGTAAAGTTTACCGATGTCCTTGAGATATTATGCGTAAAAGATATAGAGGGGTGAACCGTGTTGAAATCCGAAATGAACTTATGCAAGCTTGCCTCGTTATGCGGCCAGACAAAAAAGATGTCATCCAGGAATAGCTTGTATATGAGCGGGCGAACGGGTTGAGCTTCCAAGAAGGGTCCCTCGAGTGCCGCCATGAACAAGTCCGCGTAATTTGGTGCCATTTTTGTGCCCATAGCTGTGCCGCTAATTTGAAGGTAATGTTTGTTTTCGAATTGGAAATAATTGTAACGAAGCACCAGGTCAAGTAGGGTAGTAAGGGCGTGCTCATTAATCTCTAGTGCCATATCAGCGTTTTGACATGCCTCCACGGTATACCTGATGCCGTCTGAATGGGGGATATTGGTGTAAAGCGATGAGACATCTATTGTAACCAGGAAGCTGCCAGGGGGGATTACCAGTCCAGACATCTCTCTCAAAAAATGGTTTGTGTCCTTGATATAGGCCGGAATTATGGGAACTGCGTTTTTCAAAATAAAATCAAGAAAGCTGGAAATTGATTCTGTTGGAGTACCATTGCAAGAGACAATAGGGCGGCCTGGATTGCCAGTTTTGTGAATTTTGGGGAGCAGGTAAAGGCGTCCCGGTGCTGATTGGGTTGGCGTCATTGCTTTAAACATGTCCTTAGTTATATCGCCATTTTCAAGAAGCCTTGTGAGTTCAAGGGTGATTTTCGATACGAACTGTTGTGTTGGGTCCACAGGAAGTTCCTCATCAAAATTATCATCGCTCAGTTGTCGGAGTCCTTCTCTAATATAGTCAGTTTTGTTAATTACGACTATTGCTCCGCCCTTGTCCGCCGGCTTTATAACAATGTCATCCCGATGGCGGAGGGAGAAAACGGCCTTCCACTCATTAGTTGATAGGTTGTTGCGGACAGGGTTTGTTTTCATTAATGCATTCAATAGGTCTTTTTGAACGGCCGAAATGTACATATCAAGATATTTGTCCCGACCATCGCTCGGTGTCCAACATTTGTCTGATGCTCCCGGAATTTTTTCGTCTGGGTTCGTTTCCTGGTCGTAGAAGTACTCACGAAGGCGCAAGTTCCTCGCAAAATTGTCTAAGTCCTGGTACAGCTCAAATTCATTAAATGTACCCGTAGATGGGCAGAATGTGAGACCTTTTGATAGCAGTTTAAGTTCCGATTCTATGAGCGTACGTCCGATAGGTTGACAACGTTGGATTCTGGATGCGCCGAACTTTCAGATGGGGTTTGACCAACAGGATATCCGCTTTTCTCCTCCCCCAAGGGTACAGCAGTTGGATTATCCGGAATGGAAGAATTCTCAGTTCTGGTTTGGCTTCCCGAGCATCCAACTCCCTGCTCCTTAAAGGAGTGATCTGGAATGGGGATATTGTCTCTCCGCATCTTTTTAAATTTTTCGTTCATTACACCTCCTTCTTTTGGGGATTCGTATCTCTTGAGTTCCACTCTTTCTGTTTCCGATATCTCCGGGCTGCTCCGAAGGGAAGTTTCCAACTTCTCTAATTCTAATGTCTTTCTTTCTCCGTGTCCTATTATTACCTGCATTAGCTGCAAGGATGCGTCCTCAAGAATGTTGTTCCACCGCGCCATTTTATCTGCATTAAGATCGGTCATTGCCGGTGTCAGCCTTAGCCGCAGTCCTTTAGGTATTTTAAGTGCTGTTGCATATGGTTTTACAGTAGCACTGTGCAAGGTGTAGCGCACGCGCTTATCTATGCTTTTGCGAAGAGACAGGAAGGCGCGCTAGCAGGGTAGTGTCGCTCGGGCCGTACCTTTACTTGGGCGCAGTCAGTCGTTGCGAACACCCGCGTCAGTCGTCTCAGGGGTGGTCTGGCGTGTCCCGTTGGGCCGGCGTGGCGCAGTCTTCGGGGTCACAGCTGTGGTGGGAGAGACCTCCGGAGAAGGGGGAGCCCGCTGACGTTCGCGCTGTTCCGGCGTTGCACCTGGTGTTGGGTTGTTCGGTGCCCGTGGTTTAAAGGGTCTCCGCTGCCAGCCGAGCGCCCTGAACGAGAGAGCGTTGCCGAAGTGCACCGCCAGCAGCGCAACGCTCTCAAAACTCGTGTGGAGCCCGTCAGCAGCAAAGACGCTCCGTGCCGGTAGTTCGTGGAAGGCGTGATCGATGTAGCGCACGTCTGCCCCCAACTCCTTCCGCTGGCACAGGCGGCGGACCTCGCGCACAAAATGGGAGGCCTCGCAGTTGAAGGATCTGACAAACCGCCAGTCTCCACCTCGTCGGCGCCGGTTCAGGGTGCAGGGAAGGGGCAGGCTCAAGCATATACTTCTCAGGGCCGGACGGTGGAGGCGAACCCTGGCAAGCATTCCTCTTAACTTCTCCAGTGATGACGATGATCCACTTTCTGCTATATCAGCAGTTCCGACGTGAAGCACCAGTGTCTCCACGGTTGGGGGTAGATATTCCAGGGCGGCGGTGACGTCCTCAAACTTCATCCGGTGACGTCCTCAAACTTCGTCAAAAGTACCCAGCAGCAGTGGTCGATGACTCCATCAACAGAGCTCGTAACCTAAATCGGAAGGAAATTCTACATTTAGGGAATCCCATGAATTAGGGAAGCCAGACAAATCTTGTCCTCACCCACTCATCTGCGTTGCCGAAACTTAATAACATTCTTTCGAGACATTTTAATATACTGCAACAAAGTAGCCGGCTATCTTCAATTTTACAAAAGCCCCCCCCCCCCCCCCGAGTTGTTTATCACCGCGGAAAAAACCTGAAAGATCTGTTAGTCAGAGCCAAGACGACTACCATTGAGGGCACTCAACGGGAATGCCAGCCATGCAAGAAAACACATTGTAAGGTGTGTTCACACATGACAACCACCACTATTGCTAAAGCCAGCTCCTCAGATTAGGTATTCAAACTAAACGCGCATCTCAACTGTGACAGCCAAAATGTCGTCTACATGCTTCACTGTGACATCTGTGACATGCAGTACATCGGACAAACAGAAACCCCTTCCGTAAACGCTTTAACAACCACTGTTCTCACGCTAAAACACAACCGAACTTGCCCATTTCAAGACATGTCAGCCTCCCAGGACATTCATTCGACCAAATTAAAGTCACTCTGCTAGAGACCGGTTTTCACACTAAACGGGAGCGCGAACAGAAGGAATAATATCTTATTTATAAGTTCAAAACACTGACGCATGGTATCAACGAGAGCGCTGGCAGCATGTCGTGCCTCCGGAGGACCACGGACGTTGATTGACAACAGAAAGTGGATGCACATTGTTCAACCCCCTTTCCCCCAGCATAAAAGTTGTTTTTTTTATTTTAAATTATTCAGGACGACCCACCATTAGCTCAGACAACGGGCGCATACCGAGAGGGAGCGCCGCCGAAAAAAGCCGCCTAAGCCCCGCACTGGACGTGCTGCGCGATAAATGCTGTCCAGGTTGGGACAACTAGGAAGAGTAAGAAGAGAGAGGGGGGTGACGTTCAACGGCAGTGCCAGTGTGGCCTTACCTTGAAATTGTCGTGTTCTGATGAGACATAGCGGTGGCGTAATTCTGTGGCTTTCTGTGTCTTTCCTCCATTGAACTTCACGCTTGTCGCGTCGTATGTGTGCCTTTACATTGCTCTACGCTGCGGCCAAGGACGGACGGGGCACTCGTCGTCTTCTCCGAACTCGCCGCGCCCCTGTGAAACTTGATCCCTGTCTTCCGCGCGGTCCCATCGCTGTGCCGCTCGCCGCTGGCTGCCGCTAGTGCCTTTCTCTCTCGCCATGTTGCGGCCCTTCAAAGGGCAAACAAAGTAGACTTATCACCGGTTTCTTGGTAAAAGCAATGCCTCTTCGTTTAACGGTCTGTTCTGGGTGAACCCACGAAACAAATGCCGGGCCAAGACCGCGTCCTTAGTTACTACACCACCGCCCCGCTCTTCCCATCTGTGCTCATGCGTTGTCTGTATTTTCTTTGTCAGTTCATCCCAGCCGCAGCGGGCCGATAGAAAACTTAGGTCCCGCTCCCTTCCCCCACCCGTGCCGTTTTCTTACTAAAGCCACCGCCTTTCCTCCTCTTTTAAATGCAGAGCATTTCAGTAACTCACGATGTCACCCGCGTTGACTTCCCTAGTCGTAGCCCGCACTGTCGTTGTCCGCACCCCTCCCCCTACACTATATAAAAGAAATACTATCCGTCGCCCGGTTTCGATCCCTAGACCCTGCGGGCGGAACGCAATGTACATGGTGCTCTACCCACTGCGCCACAAAGCCGACACAGAATGGGAGGCTACGAACGCGCCTTATATCCTTGACTCATTCAAACTACGTCAAGAAGCTGCTGATACAACGCATTCACTACCACCAACTCCCCAAACACTAAACGTTAACTCAATACACCCACCCCCTATGCGACGCATTTACTCGAGTCCCCCTCGCGGGGAGACGGGCCCAATTTTTTTTGTCCTCTCCCACTCAGCAAGTGCCGTGTTGTTGCCGGATTTTTTACGTTCTCTAGCATATTCCCCTCCTTGAGGGAGGAGCGGAAGAGAGACTCCCTCGCATGCAGTGTGCATAGGGGTTCTGTGTTCATTGTGGGATTGTCCCTGAGGGAGGAAGTTCCACTTCCAAAACTGTCGGGCTTATTTATAATAAACAAGTTAACCGCAAAGTTGTTCTTATCTTTTACCTGACCGTTTCTTCTGGCCCATTGCAAAACTCATCGATAACTCTCTCTCTCTCTCTCTCTATAAATATATATATATATATAGTAAAAAATAGGTATAGCTTCTAACAAAACTGTTTATTGGTCGACGTTTCGATCGGATGCCGATCTTTCTCAAGACAACATTTCGTATTTCTGTGCACGTATTTATAAGCTCGTCGTCCAACGACGCCGAAAAAAAGAGAGAGGGGGGATTTGGGGAGAGAGGTAGCAACAAACACGCTCTCGGCGAGGTGAGGTGAAGGTTTGCAAAAAAGAGAAAAAAAAAAGACAAGAAAGAAAACGCAAAACACAAACAAACCTAAACATGCAGAAAAGAGAGAGGAGCACACAACTCTTTCAAAAAACATGTCCTCCATCGTTCGTCAGCTTGTAGAACGAGTGACAGGTAGCGCCCGCTTCAGAGGGGGGCCGCTCTGCTTAAGAAACGAAAGCGCAAAGCAGTAACAGGGACGCTCTCACACCATCACTGGGAGGCACAGAATTCTAATGGTCACTGACCTTACGGGAAGAGTTTACAGGAAGCGGTCGCAGCCGCACACATATCTCAGTGCCGCCAACCCTACAAAACAAACAGGCAGGCTCGTTAAGAGTGTAGGTACGATCTCCGCACTGTGGCTCAAAGCATGCACGATTCTGCCTACCGGCAGGACGGGCGAGCGCCATTCATCATTCTTAGCTCTATTCTTCTGCCCTGCCCGGGCAGCCGACAGGGTCGTCCCTGACCATGAACCAAGGAGAAGGGGCTTAACTAATCCCCTAACCGCACGCGGGAGTCGCGCGGGTCCTTTGTTGGAGTAAACGGCGGCGGGCGCCTCGATGTTGTTTGTGGCATATGTCGCCTGTGAGGACACCCCAGGAAGGGAATAAATAAAATAAAATAAGAATAGCTTGATTACTTGTTTAAACAACACAGAAACTTACAATTTAGATAGGGGATTATTCTGCAGCCAGATTATCGACAGCATGTATAGACGACATAATGCCCGGGCTAACATTCATTCCTGCCTTTACGGTGTTGAATTTGTAAATAATGTAAGATTCACGTTGTTCGCGTTCTCTTGTAGTAGAAAATCCACTTTGTAAAAGTGTGACCCTGATGGAGTCGAACGGGTGGTTTTCGGAGTTAATATGTCGTGATAAGGGTAGATCCGGGAGTGAACGAACATGTGCGCGATGGTTGTTGAAGCGCATGCGGAATGCCGTGTCCGTCTGGCCAATGTATTGGATGCCACAAACACCGCACTCCAGGAGGTACACCACATTAGAAGAGTCGCAGTCGAGTGTCGCGTGAATTAGATGCTTGAAATTTGAGTTGGTGCTTTCTGCCACCGTGGTTGTCTGCATGTGTTTACATACGCGGCACCGGGCCTTTCCGCATGGTTGACACCCACCCTTGGGTGCCCTCTCAGTTTTGGCGTGTACAAGGTAATCTTTAATATTTTTGGGGCGCCTGTATACGACCCGAGGAGGGGTGGGGAAGATTTTCGAAAGCCGTTCACTCTGTTGTAGCATGTTGAAGTGCTTTTTCAAGATTTTGTTTATGTTTGGGGAGTTGCCCCCGAACGATATATATATATATATATATATATATATATATATATATATATATTGTAATGGAGATTGCTTGAAGTGCTCTCGCCGTCCAATCCCTCTTCACCCACCGGTCAATCCCCGAATGAGCATGTACCACGGATCAACGGCTGTCATCACCGGTGCCTGAACGCGCGGCTCGAGTCGAATCCTCTGGCTGGTTCACCTTGGACGGTTTTGCCTCTTGATCCCTGTCTAGCGGACTCTGTCTTCCTTCCAATAAACCCCTTTGCAATTGGTGGAGGAGCAACCGTCGTACAGCCTGGAACTCCGCAGCCGGAAGCTACCAATGCCCGTCACACCCATGGCCGCTGCCGACCAACCGCCTCCACAGGTGCCATCGGTCATCTGCGCTGGGGCGCTCCGTCAGCGCGACCCGCCGTTTTTCAGCGGTAAAGGTGACTATGACGTTGAAGATTGGTTGTCTTCTTACGAGCGAGTTAGCGCTTACAACAAATGGGACGACGCTACCAAGCTGCACAACGTCCCATTTTCCCTCGAAAAACCCGCGATCTTGTGGTATAACAACAACGCAGCGACCATGAAGACCTGGGCTGACTTCAAGAACAACTTAACTCGTGACTTTGATCGACCCGCCGTACGGAAACTGCACGCTGAACAACGCCTGCGTACACGGGCGCAACTACCGGGTGAGAACTTCACCAGTTACATTGAAGACGTTGTGGATCTTTGTCGGCGCGTCAACTCGTCCATGTCCGATGATGACAAAATGAAACACATCATGAAAGGAGTGGACGACGACACGTTCCACATGCTTGTGTCCAAGAACCCTCGATCCGTGACTGAAGTGATTGGCCTGTGTCAGAGTTTTAAGGAACTGCGCCGGCAAAGAGCCTTGGTTCGCCATTCATTGCCGACCACGGAATCTCTCTCGAGCCTCACGTTCTCTTCGAACCAATTGCAGCTCGAGGCGAAAATCAAAGAATTTGTCCGCGAGGAGGTAGCGCGTCAGCTATCCCTGGTGCCGTTTACTGAGCAGGCTTCGTCCAGCCTGCCTTCTGCTCTGCAGGCGACCATCCGCGAACAAGTTGCCGAGGCACTCCCGCCTGCTAACGTCGCTACCGCAGCGGTCGCACCCCTGGCCGTTCCGCAGGTGGCAGCTACGGTCGCGGCGCCGCTCACAGCTACAGTCGCTGCAGCTCCAGCAGTCATGCCAATGACGTACGCCGACTGTCTCGCGCAGCCAGTGCACCCATCTTTCCGGTCGTTCCGGCCAGCGATACCAGCAGTGGCACCTCCCACTTTGCAGCCCGCTCCCCAGTTTCCACCGACCAGATTACCAGCTGTGGCGTACGGTAATCCCTGGCGCACTCCCGACAACCGGCCTATATGTTTTTCTTGCTGCTGCCCCGGTCACGTTGCCCGTTACTGCCGCCGTGTCGCTTCATCTCCTCGTGTGCCCCAGACGTCCGCCTACGCCGTACGACCACCACATCATAACGTGTCCTCAGGACCACCTCCAACCTCGTTTTCCTCCGACCGTCAGATCTTCGAAGGCCGCCGATCGCCGTCACCCCGTCGCCGCTCCCTATCCCCCATGCGCCGCCACTCCGCCCCCACTCCAGAGTGAAACTGATTCGCGCTGTTCCTGAGGCACGAACTGCGTACCCGTCGAAATACCGAAGCCCTCACCTACCTCCGCAAAATGTAATTGACTTGTTAATAGATGGAGTACCTGCGCTGGCGCTTGTTGATACCGGAGCAGCCGTGTCGGTCATAAGTGCTAAACTGTGTCGGTCGCTGAAGAAAGTTACGACGCCACTTCTGGGACTTTCTCTCCAAACTGCAAGCTCAGAACATGTTGCACCTTTGGCTGCGTGTACTGCTCGGGTAGCCATTAAAAATAATCTCTACACGATTGCGTTCGCCGTCTTGCCCATGTGCTCACACGACGTTATCCTTGGGTGGGACTTTTTGTCGAACCAGAACGCCGTAATTGACTGCGCTCGCGCCGAAGTGGAATTCTGTTCGCAAAATGACGCTCCGACCCCGAACGATTCCTCTACTAACGGAGAAAAGCTGGCCGTAGACGAAGACGTGGATATCCCGCCGCAAAGCTCAGTTCTCGTCGCCCTTTCCGGCAGTACTCTGGCGGATGGACCTGTTTTATTTACGCCATCGAACGTTTTCGTTCCTCGCAAGGGTTTGCCGCTTCCGTTTGCTGTGCTGACACTCCTATCTGGCCGCACAGCGATGTTTGTTTGCAACCAGACGACCCGCCCTTTCAGCTTGCTTCGTGGGGAAACTGTCGGCAATATTGAATCTGTCGAATCCGTCTTCAGCCTCGACGTTTCCGACAACGCACCTTCACAGCAGCTACATTCGCTGAACGCGATTGGTCCCACCGATACGCCCACCTCTGACGACATCTTCCAGAAGTCCATCGCTTCCGATTTAGACCCCCCGCAACGCAAAGACCTTCTGGCTCTTCTTAGGAAGTTTCAGTCTTCCTTTGACTGCAAGCAAGCTCCTTTGGGCAGAACATCCACGGTCGCCCATCACATTGACACAGGTACCCACATGCCGTTGCGACAGCGACCATATAGGGTGTCGGCATCGGAACGTGGCGTGATTAGTGAGCATGTTGATGATATGCTCCGACGTGGCGTCATCCGACCTTCTCAAAGCCCCTGGTCGTCGCCTGTGGTCCTAGTAACGAAAAAAGATGGGTCCCTCCGATTCTGTGTTGACTATCGCCGCCTTAACAAGATCACCCGGAAAGACGTTTATCCCCTGCGTCGAATAGATGATGCCCTTGATTGTTTGCACGGTGCTGAATACTTCTCCAGCCTTGATTTGCGCTCCGGTTATTGGCAGGTCCCGGTTGCTGAGTCTGATCGACCAAAAACAGCTTTTGTCACGCCAGACGGCCTATATGAGTTTACTGCAATGCCGTTTTGCCTGTGCAACGCGCCCGCCACGTTCGAAAGAATGATGGATAACATCTTGCGTGGTCTCAAATGGCGGACATGTCTGTGTTACCTAGACGATGTCGTCGCGTTTTCTTCGGATTTCCAGACTCACCTGACCCGTCTGCACCAAATATTGACATGCCTAACTGCTGCAGGGCTCCAACTGAACCTTAAAAAGTGTCGCTTTGGTGCTCGCACATTGACTATTCTCGGCCATGTCGTGTCAAAGGATGGCATCCTACCAGATCCCGAAAAGCTCCGTGCTGTCGCCGACTTTCCCAAACCGACGTCAATGAAAGCCCTCCGCAGCTTCATTGGGCTGTGCTCGTCCTTTCGGCGCTTTGTGCGAAATTTTGCGGCTATCATTGCGCCACTGACCAAGCTCCTCGGTGGTGACAATGGCCTGTCCTCGTGGTCCAAGGAGTGCGATCAAGCGTTTACAACCTTGCGGCGTCTGTTGATTTCGCCGCCCATACTGCGGCACTACGATCCGAACGCCCCTACTGAAGTCCATACTGATGCCAGCGGCGCAGGACTCGGTGCGGTGCTCGCTCAACGCAAGCCTAACTACGAAGAGTACGTCGTCGCGTACGCTAGCCGGACTCTTACAAAAGCTGAACAAAACTATTCGGTTACCGAGAAAGAATGCCTTGCCATCGTCTGGGCTCTTTCCAAATTTCGACCCTATGTCTACGGCCACCCTTTTGACGTGGTAACCGACCATCACTCGCTGTGCTGGCTGTCGTCCCTCAAAGACCCTATGGGACGTCTAGCTCGTTGGGCGCTCCGCCTGCAGGAGTATGATATTCGAGTTGTTTATAGATCCGGCCGCAAGCACTCTGATGCGGATGCACTGTCTCGCTCTCCGCTTCCTGGTAACCCGGAACGTCTTGCGGGAACCGATACGCTCGTAGCGTCATTGACCTTCACCGACATAGCTTCCCGGCAGCGCAGTGATCCATGGATTGCGAAGATCATCGAGTTTCTCTCCACTATACCGACTCCTACGCGGCCCATGGCTCTTCGACGCCAAGCCGCCCACTTCGCCATACGGGATGACCACCTTCTCTATCGCCGCAATTATATGCCCGATGGTCGGAAGTGGCTTCTTGTGATTCTGCGCAGTTTACGTGCGGATGTATGCGCTGCTTACCATGCTGATCCCCAAACCGCTCACGCTGGCCTTCTTAAAACGTACACCCGCCTCCGCCAATGATACTATTGGCGTGGAATGTACAGCTTCGGGCGCAAATACATTCGTGCTTGCAGTGACTGTCAGCGCCGCAAGACGCCTGCACCGCAACCAACCGGCCCTCTGCAGCCTTTGTCATGTCCCCTTCGTCCTTACGATCGTGTCGGCATCGACCTGTACGGCCCCTTGCCATGCACTCCTCCCGGCAACCGATGGATTATTGTTGCGGTCGACTACCTAACCCGCTACGCCGAAACCGCAGCACTTCCAGCCACTACGGCGCGTGATGTTGCTGGGTTCGTCTTGCGGTCCCTTGTCTTGCGACATGGTGCACCCCGCGAATTACTCAGCGACAGAGGGCGCGTATTCCTCTCTGAGATTGTTGAATCCCTCCTCGCTCAGTGCAGAATTGTTCATCGCACTACGTCCGCATACCACCCACAGACGAACGGCCTGACCTAGAGATTCAACCGCACACTCGGAGACATGCTCACCATGTACGCCGCTCGTGATCATTCAAATTGGGATGTGGTGCTACCTTTTGTAACGTTTGCTTACAACACCGCCGCACAGACCACTACTAGCTTTTCACCACTTTTTCTCCTCTATGGGCGCGAGCCGTCTTGCACGATGGATACAATACTACCGTACAGCCCCGATTCGTCTGAGTGCCACCCTATTTCGGACTTAACTCGACAAGCCGAAGAGTGCCGCCAGCTCGCCCGCTCACTGACAACAAATGACCAGGGTCGCCAGAAGCATCTTCACGACAACGACCACGCCTCATCTTCCTTTCGTGCTGGCGACGTTGTGTGGCTGTGGGTCCCCGCTACAACACCGGGTCTATCCTCCAAACTGCTTTCGAAATATCACGGCCCCTACCGTGTCCTCAAGTGTACTTCTCCCGTGAACTACACAGTAGAACCACTGACGCCCTCTACAGACCTTCGCTGTCGTGGCAGCGAAACCGTCCACGTCAGTCGCTTGAAGCCCTACTACGACCCCGCAGTCGTTTTATCGCCGTAAGTCGCCAGGGTGGCTCCTGCTTCACCGGGGGCAATTGTAATGGAGATTGCTTGAAGTGCTCTCGCCGTCCAATCCCTCTTCACCCACCGGTCAATCCCCGAATGAGCATGTACCACGGATCAACGGATGTCATCACCTGTGCCTGAACGCGAGGCTCGAGTCGAATCCTCTGGCTGGTTCACCTTGGACGGTTTTGCCTCTTGATCCCTGTCTAGCGGACTCTGTCTTCCTTCCAATATACCCCTTTGCAATATATATATATATATATATATATATATATATATATATATATATATATATATATATATATATAGAAAACGAGAAAGTAACACGGGTTCACCAAACGAACACTATCGCGTCATATATTCTTGAGGGTTCAAAAATTCAAATAAACAAAAGCACAAAATGCATAATTACACAAGTCTTAAATATAATTGAGAGAAGCGCAAGTAGCCCATGAATTCAGTGGGTGACAGCTAAATCTGCGCGTATATCTCAGGTACACGCATATCTGCAAAACATGATCAGTACGAAACTAATCCAAATATTACATTATGTCCGTAGCTGAGCCTACAGTCAGCCTCAAAATAAGAGAACATGTGAAATAGACCTTATATTTCTTCCAGAAAGGCATTGATTTAGCAGTTATTTTTGCAACTCCAGACAAGGATTACTGCTTGAGCATCTTTCACATACTGTTTGAGCGATGTATGGCAACTTATTGATATACAGTGGCTAATAAAATGCTTAAGTCCTGTTGCAATAGTTGGTGTAAACATTGGGAGTATTATATCATTCAGTATTGCGAAGATTTGAAATTTTCACGTTCTTTATTTTAAAGTCATTGGAGAAAAGGTTTTTAGTGCTACAGACAATAATTGCTGTGGCACGTTCAAAGCCCAGTGTGGTGTCATAATCTTCCTTGTGTCAGAATTTTGTTGTACCACCTGCTGCTTTTGGTATCCTGGACAATATTTGGTTCAATATGCTTAGCTTACGGGGGAAGCTGAAGCATATATTGCGACGCAATATTACAATACGGATTCTCCTAGTGTTTTGTATATAGGTTTATGGAATGTATTCAACGAACAATGTTATTTTTGCATGGTGGCATGGTGTGTACGCGGTGCTACCCTATTCGAGCAACAGGGTGACTACGATGTCGCGTATATCTGAATGGTAACCTAGTTAGTCGCAAGACCTTATTGAGGGAAGCCTGCACTGAGGTACGAGCAAGCATCAAACTATAATACACTTTGCTGAAAGGAAATAAGGCGCCAGAAGGAAAGCCAACTATGGATAAACAAGGTTTTACTGTGATGTCATTGCATCGCCATTGCCACTCCGGTGGGAAGTGGTTGTCGCGCCTACCTATTTGTGTCAGGAATTTCAATGTTTACTGCTTTTTCGTTACTGCGAATTATTTGTTTCCCCTTCGTAGAGGACGCCGTGGCAGTTGCCGGCCGCGCGGTGAAACGTGAACCCAGCCTCAGCCGCCGCCTGTACGCGATATCCGCAAAAAGGATGACGTGCTTCGCTCGCAGCTGGTTGTCCCTGGCCATAGGAGTCGGGCTGCCCATCGTCCTAATGGCACTTATGGCCCACTTACTCACCGATAAGGGTTTCTTGGAATTCAAGTCTGAACCCCAGCAAGACACCAGTAAGATCCCACCCACATATCAATGCTCGCACAGAAAACCAGATGCCTAGATGTAGTAGCGTCGTTTCACCACCGCTCCTAACCCTGCGCTCAATGTGCGCAGTGGCGTTAGTGGTAAAAGAGTTTTCTCGTCTCAATATGCGATTTGTGTGGCGTAAGCGAAAAAGCTATCTATGCAGAGATCCGCAAATTGTTTGTGCAATTAAGAAATCTTTGTGCCCTTCGCATAGAATGTGAAGGTGTGGTTAAAAAGTCGGCAATAGTCTCCGCCATGTACAAAAATGAGGTTTTTTGCAGACTTTCGACAGAATTAATAATGAATAGTGTTAAATAGACTAAGCGTAAAAAGTTACGATCCCTTTAGTTACCGGAAACAGCGGTACAGGCGAAATTTAGCCAACGAAGAACGTTAGGGCATGGCTTGTGCAATCAAAACGAGAGAACATTCCATTTACCGTATCGCAACCTTTCCCTTCCGCTGAGCTCGAACAGGACGAAAACAGTATCTGGTACATGCTCTTACAGTGCCACGGGCGATGGCTTCTGTTTTGTTTATTGGTGTATTTGGTATTCACCTTGCCGTGCCCGGCTGTGCTCGAAACGAAGCATATGTTCTCTCTTTTTCTCGTATAACGCACAGCATATAACTATTAAATTATTTGATTCATATTGTCACGAAGCCAGAGACGACGCAGTTGTCTTGAAGGAAAACACGTTTATTGGAGCGAACTTGTGCTCCCCTAACAACTCAAAGAATACACAGGCGGCAAAGCAGCAGACAACAAAGTGACGTCTGTGAGCGACCGTCGACGATCGGAATGCTGTGGCGTCTGCTCTGCAGGCCTTTATCTTTTGGTGCGAGTGTTTCTGGAACCATCGATTTACATCCAGAACATTGTAGATGAGAGAAGATTATTCTGGACTAGTTACGTTAAGACGAAACAGTCTGCTTATTTGAATGAGATAGCCCGTGCGGCATAAAAAATAAAGAATGATAGACGCGCTTCGCTTGACACAAATAACAGGGCCGGGCGTGGCCGGGTAGTAAAAACAAACAATAAATAAATAAACAAACGCATACATGGTTCGCGGCATTACCCCCCCCCCTCTAAGAGTGCATCGACCCGATGCTGAAACCAAATACAGTCCGAACAAACAACGAAGAAGTCCGTCATCTAGCATAGTAAGGTTTCAAGCGAACCACGTGGACGACTTCGCGCCGCGTGCGTCGTCGTGATGTTCCGGAATCACCATCGGGGATCAGCTAGTAGGTAAGTTGGCCGACACGTCGTAGAATCTGGTAGGGTCGGAAATTCCGTCGCAGAAGCTTCTCACTGAGTCCGCATCTTCGGATGGGAGTCCAAACCTACACACGATCCCCAGGGTGGTACTCGGCGTGTCGGCGTCGAGGATTAGAGCGTTCGGCATCCACCAGCTGCTGGTCTGTTATACGAACTCGAACGAGCTAGCGGGCCTCCTCCGCACGTTGAAGGTATCCTTGGACGTCGGCGTTGAGGTCGTCGTCTTCTACGTGCGGATGCATGGCGTCGAGCATGGTAGTCGGCCGTCTTCCGTAGACAAGCTCGAACGGTGTAATCTGCGTAGTTTCGTCCGTCGCTGTATCGTACACAAACGTGACATAAGGGAGGACTTCGTCCCAAGTCTTATGCTCAACGTCGACGTACATGGACAGCATATCCGCAATCGTCTTGTTCAGACGTTCCGTTAGTCCGTTCGTGGGGGGGTGGTACGCCGTCGTTCTTCGGTGATCCGTGTTGCTGTAGCGTAAGATCCCTTGCACAAGTTCCGCAGTGAAGGCCGTTCTGCGGTCCGTGATTAGGACTTCAGGGGCTCCATGTCGCAGCTCAACGTAGTTTATAAAGAACATGACAACGTCTTGTGCAGTCCCCATCGGAAGAGCGGCGGTCAATGTGTAGCGCGTCATGTAGTCTGTCGCTACGACAATCCACTTGTTCTCTGATCATGACGTAGGGATAAAGCCTAGAAGGTCCATTCCAATTTGTTGAAAGGGCCTCGATGGGACGGCGATTGGTTGCGGAAGTCCCGCGGGTCTTGTCGACGGCGTTTTTCGTTTGTGGCAGTCACGGCAACTACGAAAGTAGTGGGTGAAGTCGGCTGTAAGGCGAGGTCAGAAGTACTTAATTTTTTCAATAGTGCGAGCTGTGCCGAGATTTCCAGAAGACGGGTCGTCGTAGCACGCTTCCAAAATTTCGTCACGAAGGTCTGCGGGATGGCAAGTACATAAGTCGTTCTCGTTCCGGGGCTGAACTTCTTCTTCACGAAGACGGAGGTTTTCAGGCTAAATGCAGGTAAGTTGCACTTGAAGGCGCTGGGCACGGTGACGTTACATCCTTGGGGGTAGTTGATCATGACGTGTAGATCGGGGTCGGCACGCTGCTGGGCGGCCAGGTCACTCTCAGTCACGACTCCGAAGAACGCGCTGTCTTCATCGGAATCTTGTGGCGGTAGGTCGACGGGGGCGCGGGACAGGCAGTCGGCGTCAGAGTGTTTCCTGCCGGATTTGTAGACGATTCAAACGTCGAACTCTTGCAGGCGCAAACTCCATCGCCCAAGACGGCCAGAGGGGTCCTTCAAATTTGCGATCCAACACACCGCATGGTGGTCTGTCACAACCTTAAACAGTCTACCATACGCGTATGGGCTAAATTTTGAAATGGCCCATATGATAGAGGGGCACTCTTTTTCGGAGGCAGAGTAGCTTTTCTCCTCCTTCGACAGACCATGGCTTGCATAGGCGATTACCTTTTCGTAATCGCTTTTCTTTTGGACGAGGACAGCACCCAAACCTATGTCGCTGGCGTCCGTGTGCATTTCCGTTTCGGCGTTTTCGTCGAAATGAGCGAGCACGGGTTGGTTTGGCAGGCGTTGTTGTTGTTGCTTGCAGAATGCTTTTTCTTGGGCGTTTTCCAGGCAAAAGGGATGCTATCTTTTGTCAGGCGTGTGAGTGGCTCTGCAATGCGTGCGACGCTTGCGACGAAGCGCCGGTGGTATGCGCTCAGTCCGAGAAATCTTCGCACGCTCTTTTTATCTTTCGGTCTTGGGAAGCTCGCCATGGCTGATGTTTTCACCGGGTCAGGCAGGACTCCCGCGGCATCGACGACATGGCACAAAAACGTGAGTTCCTCCTATGCGAAACGGCAATTTTCGGGCTTCTGCGTTAACCCCGACGCACGAATGGCCTCGAGTACAGACTGCAACCCTGCAAGGTGTTCGTCGAAATTCCGGGAGAATACCACAACGTCGTCGAGGTTTACCAGGAAGGTGTGCCACTTCAGGCCAGCTAGCACAGTGTCCATGACTCTGAAACGTTGCTGGCGCCGTGCATAGCCCAAACGGCATTACGTTGAACTGGTATAGGCCGTCGGGGGTTATGAATGCAGTCTTTTCTCGATATCTCTCGTCCACTTCAATTTGCCAGCAGCCTGTCTTCAGATCCATCGATGAGAAGTACTTGGCGTGGCAGAGGTGGTCGAGGGCCTCGTCGATTCGTGGCAGGGGGTGCACGTCCTTTTTGGTGATCTTGTTCAAACGCCGCTAGTCAACGCAGAACCTTAGTGTGTTGTTTTCTTTACGAGTACGACCGGCGCAGCCTACGGACATTTCGATGGCTGTTTATTGTCGTCACTGAGCATGTCGTCGACTTGACTCCGGATGGCTGCGCGGTCGCGTGAAGAGACGGGGTACGGTGACTGTCGCGTAGGTCGGGCTCAATCCTCGGTTATTATCTGGTGCTTCGCCAGAGGTGTCTGACGTAACTTTGAGTTCGACGAAAAACACTCGCCGTATCGCCGTAGCGACACAGCAAAGCAATAGCTTGTTCCTTTCTTCTTGCGGTAGCGCCGGATTCACGTCGAAGGGATGCAGAAGCCTGAAGGTATCTTCGGGTGCGCGTTCAAAGTCGGGGACGGCGATCACGTCACTACCGTCTTGCGTTTCTTCGAGGAACGCAATTGCAGAGCCCTTGTTTAAATGCTACCACTCCTCGGTGAAATTGGTGTCCAAAACGTGGGATTTACTTTGGTTAAACCGCGCAATGCCTCTTGCGACAGACACACTGCGGTCGAGAAGAAGCCTTTGGTGGCTCTCCACGATAGCGTCGACGTCGGGAGCAACACCTTCACAGTGCACTATGATCATCAAGCTGGCTCGGGGTGGCAGGGTGACATGATCATCGGCGATCCTTACAGCTGCACGGTGTTCGGGGTTCTTTTCCGGCGTCATGGAGTGATCGGAGGAAAAATTTATCGACTTGGTCTGCAGATCAATTATTGCACCGTTGTCCATCAAAAATTTCCGAGAATCACGTCGCGGGAGCAGGTAGGCAAGATAACGAACGCGGCACGGTACTTGGTGCCGTCTATGGTGACGCGGGATGTGTACGTTCCACTTGGCGTCACGAGGTGGCCTCCTGCTGTGCGTATGTGCGGACCGTCCTAGCTGGTCATAACTTTCTTCAGCTTAGACGCAAATGGCACGCTCATTACTGAGTGGTCGGCTCCCGTGTCTACGAGGGCGACTACGTCAAAGCCGTCGATGGACACCTTGACGTCGGTCCGCCTTCCTAGACTTTCGGATGCGTCGGGGCGTCGCATCTCGGCTTGTGCGTGTTGACGGTCGTGCACTGTGCGTCGTCGTTGTTCTCGTCTGCTCAGGGGCAGTGTCGGTCATGTCTGGTACGCGTCGCGCCGTTTAGCTGTCGTCGTGTGCAGGAGTCTCGTCAGCGTTAGGTCGGGTCGTCGGGATGAGGGCATGTCGTGAATCACTGTCTTCGGCGCGTCCTCGCGTCGTTTGAGCCCTTCCGGTTTTTCGCTGTAGAGCAACTTCACATCCAAAAGTTGCTGCTTTTAGTTTCCCCCGCGTGGGCTGGGGAACCTTCCACGTGCGAAATCAGCATTGCTACGGTGGTTGGGCGACTGTATGGGTAGGGTGACGGCGATCGGTTGAAACGGGCTGCTCCACGGCTGGTGTTGGACAGGTATTCTTCGATATTCGATGGGCGCTGGCCGGGTCGGGGGCGGAGTGCGTCGATGGAGAACCTCCGCAAACCCCGACCCGGGCAGTGACAGTAGGGGCAGTGACAGTAGATGTGGTCGGCCTACCCGCAGTGGTAGCACAGCGGACGATTATCGGGGGTTCACCAGACGTCCTGTTTTCCTCGGGTTCTGGTTTTGGGCGGCAGGGGGTCGTGCGGGCGACCGTGGACGGTGGTACGGCGGGGCTTCTTGACGACGGGTTTGATCGTGGCGGGGTCAAGGAGCAGCCGCGGAGTAGGTCATGGCTTGTGGTCCGCGGGTGCTTCCGACGGCGTAGAAGTTCCCAGTGCGTTTTGGACTTCCCTGATTACGTCGGTCAGGGAAGTCACTTGAGGTTGCGGCGTCGTTGGAGAAAGCTTTCGAAGCTCCTCCCTGACCACTGGTCGGATGTTCTCGCGCAATGTAATGGAGATTCCAGTTGCGGCACCGATGGTCTCCGAAAACAACGCGTTGACAGGGTGGTCGTAGTGCCTCCTTCGAGTTTCTAGCGTGTTCTCCAGCACGGCAGCTTCAGACGCGAATTCGGCCTCTGTTTTAGGGGGTTGCGAACAAGGCAAGCAAAGAGTTCTTGCTTTACTCATCTCATCAGAAACCTTAGTTTCTTTTCCTCCGTCATTTCTGGGTCCACACAGAGAAAAAGTCGCTTCATCTCTTTGAAGAACATTATGACTCCTTCGTTGGGGTGCTGCGTTCGAGTTTCAAGAAAAAGCGCAGCGTGTTCTTTTCTGACCACGGTAGTGAAGATCTTAATGAACTCGCTTTTGAAGTGAGCCCAGTTGCTCAAGGAGCTCTCGTGGTTCTCGAACCAAGTGCGAGCTGAACCTTCCAAGTAAAAGAAAACATGCCAGAACGTTTCTGCGTCGTCCAACCTGTTGAATTTCCGGACGCGCTCCAGTTTCTCCAACCATTCTTCTGGGTCTTCTGCGGGGGCTCCTCGGAATGCTGCAGGACGATTGGTGATGTTGCTTCTTGCACCATGGTGTTGGTTTAGGCGTTCGTTCTCTTGGGCCCTGCTGGCAGAAGGGCGAACTTGGGTAGTAATCCTGGCAGTCGGAGGCTTTCCCTGGTTGGACTGGCTTGGCGGCTTCCAGATGTCGTAGAGAGCATGAAGGGTGCGTACCCAGCACCTCGACCAGATGTCACGAAGCCAGAGACGACGCAGTTGTCTTGAGGGAAAACACGTTTATTGGAGCGAACTTGTGCTCCCCTAACAACTCAAAGAATAGACAGGCGGTGAAGCAGCAGTCAACAAAGTGACGTTTGCGAGCGAGCGTCGATGATCAGAATGCCGTGGCGTCGGCTCTGCAGGCTTTTTTTCTTTCCGCGCGCGTGTTTCTGGAACCGCCGATTTACATGCAGAACATTGTATATCAGAGAAGAATATTCTAGGCTAGTGACGTTAAGACGAAACAGTCTGCTTATCCGAATGAGATAGCCCGTGCGGCATCAAAAATGAAGAATGCAAGACGCGCTTCGCTTCCCACAGATAACAGGGCCGGGCGTGGCCGGGCAGTAAAAACAAACAATAAATAAACAAACAAACGCTACATGGTTCGCGGGAATATACACAATAATCCAGGCCCATTGATCGGTCCAAGCAGCAGAGACGCAATTAGAAAAAATACGATATATACAAAGGAAGTTCCACAACCGGAAAAGTTCAGATATCGAGGGCATAACATGAACAAACAATCACACAAAACATTTTACACATTAACAATACAGATCAAAATAAAATGTACTCAATTCAGTCGATCCTATTGATGAATGGTGCTGGTAGCTATTTCAATTCAGTTGAGGTCAGCGGGAAAAAGGAGAATTTCAGAACGTTAGTGATACCATTGAATGGCGTTAAGGACTCTGCATGCTGATTTCATGTTCTGCAAGCGGCGAGTGGTTGGATGTATTGCTCTGGACTGACTGAGAATTTTCTATTTTTGAGAAGATAAAGACATTTTTTGTTACATTTTTAATCTCAATTGAAATGCTGGGAGATTATGCTCTCTCATACGCAGGGTTGGTGATTCGCTGGAAGACTATTGAAAAAAATGAACCAAAGAGCTTTACCCTTAATCATCTCGAGTGCACTAATGTTAGTTTTTGTATAAGGACGTGAAGAGCCCAAACTCCAATCTTGTTGTTACGATAAATGTTTACGCAAGCATTTTTACAGTTGGAGCCGCATGGACAGATTTTACACAAAGATGAAGAACAGATGTTTAAAATTTGTTTGTTTCAACCTAAACTGTTTGTTATTGTAACACCAACGTTCTTGTATTCAAAAACTTCCTTCAGAGGTTCTCCTGGAAGGTTGCAAAGAAAAACAACAATTTTGTATGTTGCTGATTCTCATAAAAATGAATTTGTTGGAATTTAGGTTAACGCACCTTTCGTTAATAATACATATAGTAGAATTCAATACTGCATCTTCGTCGCTGCATGATATTTCATTAAATAAAGCATATTCGGGTGTAATTTTTACTGAGCCAGCAAATGCATCCACAATATTATTAACATATATATGAAACAACAAGAGTACTAAGACGCTCCTTGCGGAATGCCAGATGACACAGGGAGGGACTGTGAGGAGTCACTATTGGTAGGAACAAATTGCGTGCGGTTACTCCGGTACAAATATATCCAGGTAATTGCAAACGCAGGAAGACCAGTGGTGAGGAGCTTTAGAATTTATAATGAGCTTTAGAGTGAGCTTTATAATTAGAGTGAATTTCAGAAAATCTGCATCTACTCGACACCTCTTGCCAGAAATAGTGGCAAAACAGTGAAAAACCGACGTTCTTCGCGTTATTGCAGAAAAATCTTTTTGAAGCCGCGTTGAAAGGAAGAGAGCAAATTACGGTTAGACATAATATCGTCACGTAAGCAAAGGCGACGCACGTATCTTCCAGGAACAAATTTTATTGGAGCAAACTTGTGCTCCAATACGAACACAGATATTACACAAACGGCAAAGTAGTAGTTAGCAAAACCACCTGCGCAGGAGAGTGTCGGCGAATCAAATGCCGTGGCGTCTGCCCTGAGAGCCTTTATCTTTCGGCGGGATTGTTTCTCGAACCCACGAAGTATATTGAGAACACTGGAGGTCAAAGATTTTTCTCAACCAGCGCAGTCAGTGCGAAACACTCTCCCTATCAAAGAAGATAGTCCAAGCGGCATACAGAGCACAAAAGAATGTGCCGACTTCGCGTGAAACACAAATAACCCAGGCAAATGCGGCTCCATGGTACAAAAAAAGTCGAGACGTAAACAAACATAATGCACGGCTCGCGCATGGTGCTGAAAACGTTTGCCACACGATGGTGTCACTGAACGTGGTCGGTAATTATTAGGGAATGCAGGATCACCTATTTAGAGAGGTGCTAAGCGTTCTAGGTACCAGTCGTAAAACGCATATCCCCAAGAAAGTAATGCACTGAGCCGTAGAACCAGAAATTGCGATAGCCTCTCGGCATAAAGACGTAGAAACGTCACTGGAAAAATTATCGTGACCTCGGCATGATCTTGATTTTAGATTGAGCAGCAAGCAAACAACACCAGCTGCCAATATGAAGTCGTCATCAGGAGCCGAAGAAACATCGGCTGTAGGTAGGCTTGCAATCATTCGATTTTAAAAATACTTTAAAATTGTCAGCACTAATAATGGTCAGCAATATGAAGAGAATCGGCAAGGAGCATGCCACCTTGAATAAGTTTGTAGCGCCACCATCATCATCTTCTTAAGCGCCACCATCATCATCAACAGATTGGCGAGCGGGCTCGGAAGAGACTCGGCACCCGGCACACCTCGGGAACGGCACCCTCGTTCTACGCGCCTCGTCATGTCCATGGCGCAGACAACGCAACCGTAATAAACCAGGGCTCGGCCGCTGCGCCTCATCGGCCGCCTACAAGTTGTTTTATTACTTTTCTTACTTGACAAAAAAGGCCAATACTTCTGTGGCACATGTTAAATAACGTTTAGCAAATTTTTTTAAAGAACCAACGCTTTGATCTTGCAACAGCAGGGTTAGAAGGTTGGGGATGGCATAAACGGTGCCACGCTCTGCCGCTCTTCGTTTAAGTCATTTCATTTTTGTTTTGATATGCCACATTTCACGCGTTATCCAGGGAGCTGTTTTCCGTCCATGTTTAATTTTGTTAGGGATAATACCTCAGGGCAGTGTGAGCAAATGGCCACTCTTCGTTTAAGTCATTTCATTTTTCTTTTGATATGCAAAATTTTACGCGTTATCCAGGAATCTGTTTTTCGTTCATGTTTTATTGGTTAGGGATACTACGTCAGGGCAGTAGGAGCAAATGTTCCTCAATTTGTCCCATAATTCCGCCGCATCAAAATCGCTGAACGTGATGAGGCAACGATCGAAGTGGTCTAACATAGTTTCACGTCGGGGAATCGAACAAGTCTTCCAAAATATAAATTTGGCCGCAGGCCTGGGTTAACGATATTGCCAAAAATCCGAGGTAGAAACAGGTTGTTGGATAAATAAAGTTTATTGCAGCGAATTTGTGCTCCTCAATAAACGTAAAAAAACAAACATCGAGGCTTTCATGCTTCGAGAACAATCCAGTGCCGGATCATCTGCGATCAAAGACGAACATTCTGCCCAAGTGATGACAGGGTGATACACTCTCCCTAACAAATCAGGTATCACAGGCGCTGCATACCCAAGAACGATGAAAACGGGTTTCACTTTTATCTTAGATAACATGGCTTATCACAGAGAGACACGTGCGACAACACAGAAGTAAACTCAACACAAGGCGTGGTTTGCGTCCTTACCCCGCCCGCTCTAAGAGGGTATCGTCACTATGCTAGAATGCAGACCAAACATCGACCCCGTAATAAAGGCCACCCAAACAATAAAAAGTATTTCACCTTGTGAAGTAAGGCTTCAGGAAAACCACAGGGACAACATCGGGACGCGGGCGCCTTTGCATTGCCCCAGAGGTCCCATGGGGAACAACTTCGAATGAGTTGGCCAACACGTCGTTGAATTCTGTAGGGAATGAAATACCGTCGCAGGAGATACTCACTCTGTCCGCATCATGGAATTGGAATCCAAACCCAAGCATGATCATCTAGGTTATAACCAGCGTCTCGGCGTCGGAGGTGGTATCGTCGAGCACCCACCAAGTACTGGTGCGTGGTACGTACGCGAGAGAGCGCGTAAGCCTCCTCCGTGCTCTGTAGGTATCAGTGGACATCGTTGTTGACGTCTTCGTCATCAATGTGTCGAGCGACAAGTGCATAGCGTCGAGCATTGAGGTCGGCTGATGACCGTAGGAGCGCGACCATGGTGTCATCCCTGTCGTTTCGTGGACACTTGTATTCTATGCGAACAGGACACGAGAGAGTATTTCGTCCGGACTCTTATTTTGAACGTCGACTTACATATACAGCATATGCTTGATGGCCTTGTTAAGACGTTTGTTTAGGTCGTTTAGAGATGGTACGCGGTAATCTTTCGGTGATCCGTGTTACCGTAGGCAAGGACACCTTACTTGAGCTCTGCAGTGAATGCCGTTCGTCGGTGGGTGATTTGGACTTCAGTGGCTCAAATTTGGCAGCCCAACTTGGTAAATGAAGAATTTTGCGACTTCACACTTCTTCACTTTTCCCTCGATGCTTTACCAGTTACACAAAGTGCTGCACTCTAGGCCAGTCGAACGGACTTTACCAGTTCGAAGGGACCATTCTAAAGAATGTTTTGGGAAATCATTTGTAATGTTGTATTCCAATCATTCACGATGTATGGTATTGAATTTGGAGACAGCGTCATTACTGTTTAAACATGTGTGCCGTTAACCATCCTCGCCACGCTTTTCCGCAGCCAAACAAGAAACCTTCATCCCTATCGATCCGTCCAACCTGGGAGGTGACAACCCGTCGACTGTGCTGCTCGGCGAAGGCAACGCCTCTTCGGCGGCAAGTCACCAGTTCCGCCTCACCGCCGAAGGAGTCGGCAGCCGTCTCCTGGTTTTCAAAGACGTGGACGAGGGTGCCCGCGAATTGGCGCGGGACGGATTTTCCAACTACGTGAACACAGTCGCAGGAGGCGCCGTCTACGGAGTTGACCAGTGAGACATTTTAAGTGCGAATGCACTTTATAAGCGACCCCAAACCTTCCACCGCCGGCGGCGGCGGCGGCGTCCGCAGTCCTCCTCTCCCTAGCAACGGCGTGGAGCGGAGAGGAGCGTCGGTAGCAACGGCGCGGTGACGTCACTTCACCACGTGACCGCGCTCGCTCCGCCTCCTCGCCGTGGCTGCGCGGGTGCGCGCCGCTCCCCGCACCACTCCTCGCGCCGTGACGTCATGGTATGACGTCACAGCGCGCCTCCTCTCCCCAGCAGCTGCCGCGCGCCTCTCTCTCCACCGTGACGTCACACTCTCTCCTCTCCCCCTCGCTCGGCTGCAGCTGCCGTGCGCCGCTGTCCCTCTCCCCTTGCGCTCGCCTCCTCTCTCAGCCACCTGGCTCGGCGCGCTCGGCGCGCTCGGCGCGGCGTACCCCCCTATATATGCAGCGATAAACTGCCAGACCTCCGTGGGTCGGCTCGCGCGCGCTCACGGGCGAATGCCAACGGATTTTAACTTTACTCCCCCTCATAGCATCACCCCGTGCATTCGCACTTAACCATGTTCACCCTCGGGGAAATGCTTGGGAGTTTTTTATAGCGAATCTCTTAGTTGGAGATAAAGCAACAATAACCATTACGTAGGGGCTTGAAGAACCAAATGGGGCGCCGGGTTTCAGTGCTACGGAAGCGGATTGCGTGTGAAGGCTGACGTATTTCTTGGTCGATTAGCCCCGCTGAAAAACGTACTGACTGCGGGTTTCCGGAACACTTTCGTGGCGGTGTGCGAAGAGCATGCAATGTTTTTTGTACAAAAGTGGACGTGCAAGAGGGTTCGTACTGTCGGGAACTTGGGGCCACCTTGTGCGTGGTGGGCACGCAGAATTTACCATGCCTGTTGTATTTACGGGGTTCCTTAAATAATTCCAGTTTTAGAGCCTCCTTCAAATAGTTTTCGGAGCCCCGACAAAACTAGCTCTGACAAGGACTTTATACCACGATCATTAATGGTGACCCTGGGACACAGTTCCCAAAATGTTAGTGGGAAAGCCGCTCCCCCAGATATGGTACACTGCAAGCTTACTCGCGACTGAAGTGCCTTAACTGAAGCCCTTTTCAATATTTGCAGCATGTCCTCTGAAAAGAAAATATTGCCCCGAACCTAATTTGGCAGGCCATGTCGAGCGCTCTGTGGGTGATGCACGGGCAAACAGGAAAACGCATGGGCTAAGTGAAACAAATAACCATTCTATTAAAACCATTACAATTTGCTGGAATACCTTCCCGTATGCGGCGGAGTTTAGGAGCTTCAGCCTGCAGTTGCGCTCTTAGATCTTAGGGCATCAGCCGGTGCCACAGGCATTTCCGAACTACGATAAGAGAAACTGCATAGAAATTTAAACGCTTTCGGCATTCGGGTAGTTTCCGCAATCAAAAGAAAGATACCTCTATGAGGAAGAAGGGTGATGTACAGTCATTGACACTCTCAGCAGAAACCAAATAACACCAGATGCGATAGCACTGGGGGCGAGAACGGAGATCTTAGACCAGATAAAGCATTCCGTGCATGCTCTTGATGAATAAAGATAGGTAGAAAAAAATTTTGTCATCTTTACTTTTTGTATGTATATATATATAATATATATATATATATATATACAGTACAAGAGAAGACTAAAGGGTAACGAACGAACATGTATTAACGTTTGGCTTGCGGCAAGCCTTCGTCAGAATGGGGCAAGCCTTCGTCTAACGAAGGCTTGCCCCAAGCCGAAACATTAATACATGTCCGTTCGTTACCCTTTAGTCTTCTCTTTTACTCTACATTTTTACCGGCCCCATTGTACTTTATTCATACGCTATATATATATATACAGAAAGATAGGTCGGCAGTCTACAATGCCAAAGGAGGCATAGGGGTGTGGTTAGGCTCTTTTCTTTTTCACTACGGTTAATTAAGTAAACATTTTTTTTAAATATACAGAAGAAAGAAAGAAAGAAAAACACGCCCCCAAAAACACCCACTCTGGGCGCGTGTTTTTCTTTCTTTCTTTCTTCTGTATATTTAAAAAAAATGTTTACTTAATTAACCGTAGTGAAAAAGAAAAGAGCCTAACCACACCCCTATGCCTCCTTTGGCATTGTAGACTGCCGACCTATCTTTCTGTATTTTCCTCAACGAGCCCCTCATTTCCTTACTATATATATATACATATATATATATATATATATATATATATATATATATATATATATATATATATCCCCGCACGGGGCATCTTGAGCAATCTTGGTCATGGTACTGGCGATACCGCGGACCCCGAGCCCCCAAACAAACATAAGCTGGATCCAACCGTGGTGATGTGTTATTAGGTGGAGGGTTAGAAACCACGAACGGTGGCCGTCGGAGCCCAGGTCAAGCTCCGGCGGATGGGCTCCCTGTCTGTTCACCAGGCAGGGAGCTCCGGGACCTCTTTGACTACCAGGGTAAGGTCAAAGAAGAAAGTACCCCAGTCTCCCTGCTTTTATACTATGCTATATGGCCTTTTCAAACCCCCCCCCCCCCCAAACGTGATCGGCCCCCTAAAAGGGGCCGCACCGAAGTACCGTTTCCCCCATTGCCATCTTTAACATTACCTGAACCAGATCATTACTCTCGATTTCTTGTCATGGAATCCCTCAATCCAACCCACCCTCTTGATTCTCAGTCAGTCTTTTTGATCGCCAAGTATCTTGAAGCCATAATAGGAAAATCGTATAAATGCAAAAAACAAAGATCTGGTGAACTCCTAATCGAAATAAATGACAAGCAGCAGTCCACAAAACTTCTAGCTCAGACAAAACTGGCTGATCTAGACATCAGGGTCACACCCCATCGGAGCCTAAACAGCTCGCAGGGTGTGATATCAGAGATAGATCTCTTGAACGAAACCGATGCGGATCTCCTTGCCATCTTGAAGGATCAGGGCGTCACTGCCGTGAGACGCATCACCATCCGCAGAGATGACAAAGAGATTCCCACCAAGCACATCATCTTGACCTTTGACCGCGCAGTTCTCCCCCAACACATAAATGCAGGTTTTATCCGTTGCTCCATCCGTCCGTACATCCCGAACCCGCGGCGCTGTTTTAAGTGCCAGCAGTTCGGGCACGGTACGAACTCTTGCCGTGGCCGAACGACGTGTGCAAAATGCGCGGCGCACGATCATCCGAGCGAGAACTGCCCATCCGAAACCCTCACTTGTGTAAACTGCGGGGGGCCGCATGCAGCATACTCCCGCAAGTGCGAAAAATTTCAACTAGAAAAAAAGATCATAAATAATTAAGGTCACTGAGAACATCACCTTTCCAGAGGCGAGAAAGAGGTTCGCCTCTTTCCCTCTGGGGAGGTACGCCGACGCAGCTCGCCGGGGGGCGGAGCGGCGTCTGGTTTGCACAGGGACCCAGTTCAGCGAGTCTGACCTGATCCCTTCCGCGCCCCCCCCTGGGTTGCCTGTGGCAGCCCAACCCGCCACGACCTAGCTTGCTGAGGCAGCAGCGGTTGTGGTGGGAACGTCCTCCGTCGGGACCGGTGCCGCTCCCGCCTTTGTTTCCCCATCCTCCAGTGCGTTGGAGGGTACCGAGGTGATGGACACCACGGGCCCCGCACCGGCTCCCACCGCCACCGCACCGCCCGTGCCACCTCTGGCGCCCCGGATGCCCTCGGCGGTGGCGGCTCAAACGAAGGGCTCCCGAGGGGGGGCCAAGTCCGGGGGGCCCGGTCCGTCGGGCACACCTCGGACATCCGACGACGAGATGGATGTCGGGCCGTTCCTGCCAGCAACGCAGCGCAAGGAACGCATCCCGACGCCAAAGCCTCTCGACAAGCCAAAAAAGGCGAGAGTCACAGCCCCGAAAGACGGCACATAAACAAACACACACACTCCAGTAGCTCTCACACTAAATAATGGGAAGAGAAAACATAATTCAATGGAACTGTAGACGCCTTCTTAAAAATCTTGACGATGTATACGAACTACTGCATGCTAATCAGCCAAGTGTAATGTGTGTTCATGAAACACATTTGAATTCCAAGCACACAAATTTCTTGAATAGTTACATGGTCTTCAGAATGGACAGGGATGGCTGCACACACTCTTCTGGTGGTGTGCCCATAATTGCCCGGAAATCCTTAGCCTGCCACCCTGTCACTCTGAACACTGTCCTCGAAGCTGTAGCAATCCGTAAGATAATATTTAATAGATTGATAACGGTATGCTCCATTTACATTCCTCCTGATTTTGCACTTCTAAGCTCTGATTTCGAGGCACTGGTTGACCAGCTGCCCGAACCATACATACTAACAGGCGACCTTAATGCGCACAACTCTCTTTGGGGCTCCTCCAGAACGGATGCCCGAGGTCGCCTGATAGAGAAGTTTCTTAGATCCTCCGGAGCATGCCTTTTCAACAAAAAACAGCCTACATACCATAACTTAGGACACAATATATACTCGCATCTTGACTTGGCGATTGGTTCTGCAGTTCTCTTTCCATGTCTTGAGTGGGGTGTGGGCACAGACCCATATGGTAGTGACCATTTCCCCACTTCCCTAACGTACTTAGGTAAAGGCTCATGCAGTCCATCTTCCCATAACAGGTTTAATGAATCAAAAGCAAACTGGAGCACATTCACAGAAACATCTAAACTACACCACACATCCACAAAACACCTACACGTGGAGGAAGCCGCCCAACTCGCTACGGCGCACATCCTCGACGCCGCCGAAAAGTCCATTCCCCAGGCCTCCACTGGGTCCCGCACCCCAAGGAGGCCCTGGTGGAACGAGGACTGCAGGCAGGCGCGAGAGGCCCAGAACAAGGCGTGGGGTGTCCTTCTCCGGTACCCCACGTCAGATAACCTCATTTCTTTTAAACGGGCAAAGGCTCTTGGGAAGCGAGTGCGTCGTGAGGCGAAAAGGGAGAGGTGGCGCACCTTCCTCACTTCCATCAACTCATACACCGACACTCACAAAGTCTGGACACGAATACGCAAGCTAAAAGGACAACAGACACACAGCCTGCCCCCGGTTAGCACAACAGGGGACACACTCGAAGACCAGGCCAACACGCTTGCACAACACTTCGAACACGTGTCCAGCTCAGCACATTACACAAACACTTTCATGAAACACAAAACATCTGCGGAGAAGAAGTCACTGCGTGATAGCAACAAGTCGCACACTTCTTACAATTCTCCTTTTTCAATTTATGAGCTGAGGGCTGCTTTGACCACATGTAAACCTTCAGCTCCAGGTGCAGATAAGATTACTTACACAATGATACAATTTTTACACTCAGACACCCTTGAAACACTCCTACACCTGTACAACAAAATTTGGCTTTCGGGGCACATTCAACGCACTTGGAGTGAGGCCATTGTAGTGGCTGTCCTAAAGGAAGGGAAGGACCCTTCCTCTCCTAGCAGTTATCGTCCCATTGCCCTGACAAGCTGCCTGTGTAAGCTCTTTGAGAAGATGACAAACAGGAGGCTCGTGTACTTCTTAGAGTACAATGGTCTTCTCGAGAGTTGCCAGGCAGGCTTCAGGGCGGGGCGATCTACCAACGATCAACTCGTTGCATAGAGGCGTATATAAAAGATGCTTTCCTCCATAAGCAGTACTGTATGACAGTATTCTTTGATCTAGAAAAGGCGTATGATACTGCTTGGAGGTATGGTATCCTCATCGACCTAAAGTCCTTTGGCATAACGGGTAACATGATGAACACGCTTTCCAGTTACATGTCCGAAAGGACGTTTCGCGTGCGACTTGGAACTGCACTCTCTAGGGTGCATGTGCAGGAAAATGGAGTGCCACAAGGTGGAGTTTTAAGTTGCACCCTTTTTATTGTAAAAATGAATTCCCTCAGGAAGGCATTGCCACCGTCGATTTCCTGCTCCGTTTATGTAGACGACGTACAATTATCCTTTAAGTCTTGTAACCTATCTGTCTGCGAGCGCCAAGTCCAGCTTGGTGTTAACAAGCTAGCTGGTTGGGCAGACAGCAACGGTTTTAAATTTAATCCAGGGAAGTGCACTTGTGTCTTGTTTTCCAAGAGGCGTGGCATCCGGCCGGATCCAGACATTCATCTCAATGGTGTCTCGATTCCTGTCAAGAAAGAACACAAGTTTGTAGGTATAATCTTTGACGAAAAGCTCACGTTTATCCCACACATAAAACAACTAAAACATAAATGTTTAAAAACAATGAATATCCTGAAGGTTCTGTCGCACATTTCTTTTGGTGCTGACAAACAACTTCTTTTACGTGTTTTTACCAGCTTGATAGGCTCACGACTGGACTATGGTAGCGTTGTCTATGGGTCAGCCACTAAAACATCCCTCAGAATGCTCGACCCTGTACTTCATCTAGGGCTCCGCTTGTCGTGTGGTGCCTTTCGGACTAGTCCAGTCGAAAGTCTGTATGTAGAGTGCAACAAATGGAGCCTAGAACGTCAGCGAGCCTACACAGACCTGCTTTATGCTTTTAAAATCTCATCAATGCCTCACCATCCTTTTACGTCAGTTTTTATGATACGTCAATATCTCAACTTCTTATTAATCGCCCATCAGTCTCTGCTCCCTTCGCTTTCAGAGTAAGAGAAGAAGCGTCACAACTTGATGTCATGTTCTCAGACACCATCAAAACCTCCGCTACTGAACTTCTAGTACCGTGGCAGCTTCGCCCGATATCATGTGATGTATCTTTTACAAGTGTCGAGAAAACCAGAGTGCCTAGAAGCGCGATCGTGCAACATTTCTTGTCCCTGCAGCACAAATACAAGTGTGCTGAATTTTACACAGATGCTTCTAAAACTGCCACAACTGTTTCCTGTGCTGCGCATGGGGGTGGTACCTTTAATGTCTGTAGAACTATGAATAGAAATACAAGTATCTTTACGGCAGAGGCCTATGGCATACTTCTTGTAGTTAAACATATAGTTCTAAGTCGAATTCCGAAATCTGTAATTTATAGTGATTCTTTAAGTGTTGTGCGTACATTATCCTCACAGAAGTCTAAAAACCATGTGGTCAATGCTCTCATTAGTACTATTATGTCTGTGCATGCGTTAAACCTTGAGGTGACCGTGTGCTGGGTGCCAGGCCACTCTCGAATTCCAGGTAATGAGACCGCAGACCGAATGGCGGCCGCTGCTGCCCTTACAACTACAGTTGACATAACAACAATACCCTACACTGACCTCAAATCACACATCAGACAACACCTTCGCACAACATGGCAAGCGCACTGGAATCAACAGACTGACAACAAACTACACATTATAAAGCCACTCTTGGGAGCATACACCACTGATACTTACAACAGACACAACGAAGTTACCCTGGCTCGATTACGGATAGGCCACACGCATGCAACACATTCCCACCTGCTCACGGGATCTCCAAGACCTTTGTGTAGCAGGTGCGGGGAGGGCCTATCCGTAGTCCACATACTAATAACATGCAAGGCACTTCACACAACACGACACGCACACTTCAGAGAACTCTACAGACAACATATCCCACTACACCCATCGCTGTTTCTAGGTGACGATGCCAGTGTTTCTATGAAACGTATGTTTGATTATTTGTCAGATGTTAAGTTTTTGAACCTTATCTCATATCACGCATAATCAAATCTGGCCCTATACACCAGCCATCACCATTACCTTTAATTGATTTTACAATGTCAGATTTACATGTTTTTATACATACCTTTTTATGGTAATCACTTCGCTGCATTATATAACTTCTTTTCTGGCGCTCTTTGCCCTCGCTGGCCTTGCGCCATAAAACACCAACCATCATCATCATATATATATATATATATATAGCGAATCAGAATAGGAAATGAGGGGCTCGTAGAAATTAGACAGAAATAAGGGTTGGCAGCCAAGAAAACCTTGGAAAGCAAAGGGGAGGTTGTGGTAGGTCATTGAAACAGATAAAAAACAGATAAACATGTCGTAGACACTCGAGTCACGGAGCGGGTATAAAAAGAAGGTCCCCTTCACCCCGAGAAGTCGGAGTGGCGCTGGCTACCACCCCCAAGCATAGGAAAAAATTACATTGACATAAATACCCCAGAAAATGGGGGAGAAAATCGCCCCGCCGGCAGAGTAGTGGTTATCGCACCAGACCGGTATTCTGGAGGTCGTGGGTTCGGATCCCAACTGGCGGGCATTTTTTCTCCGCTTTCTTTGTTTCTTTCCAAATTCTTTATCTGTTTCAATGACCTACCAAAACCTCCCCTGTGCTTTCCAAGGCTTTCTTGGCTGCAACCCTTATTTCTGTGTTATATATATATATACAACTATATATATATATATATATATATATATATATATATATATATATATATATATATATATATATATAAATCTAGAGAAAGATAAACTCACAAAGCGCGCAGAAATAGTATAAGTAAAGAGTCGGATACACAGCAAGAACAATAACAAACAATGTTTACTTACGTAGCGGCAATGGGACTTGCCTTCATCAGAGTAAAGTTACATGATTATGGTTACAAGTTACATGACTATATATATATATATATATATATATATATATAGTATAAGTAAAGAGTCGGATACACAGCAAGAACAATAACAAACAATGTTTACTTACGTAGCGGCAATGGGACTTGCCTTCATCAGAGTAAAGTTACATGATTATGGAAATACAGAAAGATAGGTCAGCAGTCTACGACGCCAAAGGAGGCATAGGGGTGTGGTTAGGCTCTTTCTGGGCGCGTGTTTTTCTTTATTTCTTCTGTATATTTAAAAAAAATGTTCACTTCATCAACCATAGTAAAAAAAAAAAGAGCCTAACCACACCCCTATGCCTCCTTTGGCGTCGTAGACTGCTGACCTATCTTTCTGTATTTCCTTAACGAGCCCCTCATTTCCTCACTATATTATTCTGTGAAAGCCTAGCGAGGGTCTCGGTTCTGGCAGCCTTAATGCCTAGGTAGCATAAGAGGGCTTCCCGCCAGTTACCCGCTCATGACAGGCTGTAGACGTTGGAGTCACGCCCCGGGGGTTGAAAAGAAGGTCTCCTTCTCCCCGTGTAGTTAGAGTGGCGCTGGCTACCACCCTCAAGTGTCAGATACACTTCTAGTACATATAATTAGCCCAGAAAGTGAAGCAGAACACAGTCGCCCAGATAGCCGAATTGGTAAGGCATTCGACAGGTAATCGAAAGGCGTGGGTTCGGTCCCCACTCTGGGCGCGTGTTTTTCTTTCTTTCTTCTGTATATTTAAAAAAATGTTCACTTCATTAACCATAGTAAAAAAAAGAGCCTAACCACACCCCTATGCCTCCTTTGGCGTCGTAGACTGCTGACCTATCTTTCTGTATTTCCTTAACGAGCCCCTCATTTTCTCACTATATATATATATATAGATATATATATATAGCGAATCAGAATAGGAAATGAGGGGCGAGCCCCACATTTCCTCACTATATATATATATATAGATATATATATATAGCGAATCAGAATAGGAAATGAGGGGCTCGTTAAAAATAATAAGACAGAAATAAGAATTGGCAGTCAAGAAGACCTCAGAAAGCAAAGGGGAGGATGTAGTAGCTCAAGATGAAGAATTTGGAAAATAAGAAAGTGGAGAAAAAATGCCTGCCAGGTGGGATCCGAACCCACGACCTCCTGAACACCGGTCTGGTGCGATAACCACTACGCTACCGGCAGGGCTACTTTAGCCTCCACTTTCTGGGGTATTTATGTTCAGGTTCTACAACATGTAGAACAGGTCTACGACATGTTCTCGACATGTCGTAGACGATCGAGTCACGGCCCGGGGGTTCAAAAGAAGGTCCCCTTCACCCCGAGTAGTCCGAGTGGCGCTGGCTACAACCCCCAAGCGCAGGAAACAAAAACACCTGAACATAAATACCCCAGAAAGTGGAGGCTAAAGTAGCCCCGCCGGTAGCGTAGTGGTTATCGCACCAGACCGGTATTCTGGAGGTCGTGGGTTCGGATCCCACCTGGCGGGCATTTTTTCTCCACTTTCTTATTTTCCAAATTCTTCATCTTGAGCTACTACATCCTCCCCTTTGCTTTCCGAGGTCTTCTTGACTGCCAATTCTTATTTCTGTCTTATTTTCAACGAGCCCCTCATTTCCTATTCTGATTCGCTACATGCATAGCGAGGGCCTCTGTTCTGGCAGTCTTGGTGCCATAGGGAGCCTAAGAGGGTTCAACGCTGGTCGACCACTCTCGACATCTAGACGATCGAGTCACGGCCCGGGGGTTCAAAAGAAGGTCCCCTTCACCCCGAGTAGTCCGAGTGGCGCTGGCTACCACCCCCAAGCGCAGGAAACAAAAACACCTGAACATAAATACCCCAGAAAGTGGAGGCTAAAGTAACCCCGCCGGTAGCGTAGTGGCCATCGCACCAGACCGGTATTCTGGAGGTCGTGGGTTCGGATCCCACCTGGCGGGCATTTTTTCTCCACTTTCTTATTTTCCAAATTCTTCATCTTGAGCTACTACATCCTCCCCTTTGCTTTCCGAGGTGTTCTTGACTGCCAATTCTTATTTCTGTCTTATTTTCAACGAGCCCCTCATTTCCTAATCTGATTCGCTACATGCATAGCGAGGGCCTCTGTTCTGGCAGTCTTGGTGCCATAGGGAGCTTCAACGCTGGTCGACCACTCTCGACATGTCGTAGACGATCGAGTCATGGCCCGGGGGTTCAAAAGAAGGTCTCCTTCACTCCGAATAGTCCGATTGGCGCTGGCTACCACCCCCAAGCGCAGGAAACAAAAACACCTGAATATAAATACCCCAGAAAGTGGAGGCCAAAGTAGCCCCGCCGGTAGCGTAGTGGTTATCACACCGGACCGGTATTCTGGAGGTGGTGGGTTCGGATCCCACCTGGCGGGCATTTTTTCTCCACTTTCTTATTTTCCAAATTCTTCATCTTGAGCTACTACATCCTCCCCTTTGCTTTCCGAAGTCTTTTGCCTGCCAATTCTTATTTCTGTCTTATATATATATATATATATATATATATATATATATATATATATATATATGTATGTATGTATGTATATATATATATATATATATATATATATATATATATATATATATATATATATATATATATATATATATATATATATATATATATATATATATATATATATGTATATATATATATATATATATGGAGTAGTAGAACTTTGAAGATGGTAGAGAACACAAGAGAAGAAAAACTTCGAACAAGGTAAAAGCACGATTGTGGCCTACGTTTCAGCAAAGAGAACTTGCTTTCCTCAGGGCCTGAGGAAAGCAAGTTCTCTTTGCTGAAACGTAGGCCACAATCGTGCTTTTACCTTGTTCGAAGTTTTTCTTCTCATATATATATATATATATATATATATATATATAAGGTTAGTAGAGACAGATACAAACGAGAAAGACGTAGAAAACAAAAATAAGTTTACTGAAGTTTACTGACGTCAGTAAACTATTTTTGTTTTCTACGTCTTTCTCGTTTTTATCTTTTCAGACTATATATATATATATATATATATATATATATATATATATATATATATATATATATATATATGTATATATATATATAAATATATATATATATATATATATATATATATATATATATATATATATATATATATATATATATATATATATATATATATAGAAACAGAAAGACACACGTCGAAAGAGGAATGCTATAACATTTCGGCCGAGGGACCGGCCTTCGTCAGAATAACAGTGGCGGTCGTTGTCACGAATCATAAAAGGCGTCTGTTGCAAGGTCACGTGAGGACAGAAACGATCAAAATCAAGTAAGATAATAATATTTAAAAAAATCTGTGCGGCATTCCGTTTGATAAAAACAACATAATGGTGGGTGTGACCCGTGCAGTATAAAAAGCCAGCAATGACAAGCACAAATACGCAGAAAAAATGAGGGCATGATGAACAGTCAGTAGAACAGAATGCAGTCACTAATGCAAGCAACTTAGCTTTCCTGCACTTTCATTTAGGCCACGTGCAATAGTATTGAATTTAAATGTCAGAAATGACTCGCGAACTTCCCTATCATGATGGGTTCGAAAGCCAGACTCGAGTATCGTGGCTTTTATATGGTCAAATGAGTGGCCCGTGATGTTGGCATGCTTTGACATTAGAAGGTGAGGGAGTGTTGATATGTGGGCCTTGTGGTTTTTGAACCTCTTCCTGAAGGGTGTTTGGGTTTCGCCAACGTACTGCATATTGCAAATATCGCACTGAAGGAGATAAACCGCGTTGCTTGTGTCGCAAGAGTAATTCCCAGTTATCTTCATGCTGAAATTTGACGCAGTGCTGCTAGCTCTTATTTTGGTAGTCATTTGGCTGCAGACCTTGCAGCGTGGTTTGTTGCATGGGCGGCATCCAGTAGGCGCTTTAGATTTGCTTTTAGATGATGTAAGTAGGTCACGTAAATTTTGAGATCTTCGGTAGGTTACACTTGGTGGTTCTCGGAATATCGGTTTCAATCGCTCGCTCTGTAGTAGTATGTTATGGTGCTTTTTTAGAATTGCGTTTACATTCTGTGCATGCGCGGAAAAGGTAAGGACTAGGTTAGTATGGGAGTAAACAGGTTGCCTCGTTTTACTCAATAAAAGTGATTTGCGGTCATGGCTGTCAGCACGCCTAATGGCGTCGTCAATTATCTGAGGTGGGTATTTCTGTTTAACTAAAGCGCTTCGAAGCTGGGAACAATTGGCACTAAAATCTGATCGCTCGGAACAAATTCTTTTAAATCGAAGAGCCTGACTATATGGTATGCTAGTTTTGCAGTGCTTCACATGGTAACTATTGAAATGAAGGTATTGTTGCTTATCAGTTGGCTTTCTGTAGACCTTTGTAGTTAGTTGACCATCATGAATAGTCACTGTTACGTCGAGGAAGTTGATAGTTTGTTCCGAGTAGGTATGCGAAAAAGAAATAGACGGCTGGGCGGTATTAAAATCATGAATAAAAGATAACAGCTGGGCTTCCCCGTGCTGCCAAATTATAAAAATATCATCAATGTACCGCTTGTAGTAGGTCGGTCGTAGGGAACGGCTTGCCAGAAATTCATTTTCATGTACGCCCATAAAAATGTTTGCGTGCGTGGGGCCGATGGGTGTACCCATCGAGGTGCCATTAATTTGGAGGTAATGAACTCCATTAAATTCAAAGTTGTTTAACTCTAGGACTAATCTTAAAAGGGTTCTCAAAGTGGAGCTGTCAATTGATTTATCGCACACCGACTCATTATAGGAGTGGAGTACTGCGCTTATTCCACCTGCGTGCGGGATGTTCGTGTATAAAGATGCCACATCTAATGTAACCAGAAGCGAACCAGCGGGTACAGAAAAGTCGAAAATATCGGACAGGAAGTGGTTGGTATCCTTAATATAAGATGGAACACAAAGCAGGATTTGGTTAATTAGTGAATCTACAAATTGGGAGATATGTTCAGTAACCGTACCTATGCCGGAAACAATAGGCCTACCGGGGTTTCCTGCCTTATGAATTTTTGGAAGCAGGTAAAAACGACCCGCGATAGGGCTCAATGGAACGAGGGCATGCAAAGCAGAAGCTGGTATTTTTTGTTGGTCGATAAGGTCAGTTACTGCAGTCGTAATGACCAATTTAAAATTTTCAGTTGGGTCTCCGTCAAGTCGTCTGTAAAACGTGCTGTCATCAAGCTGCCTCAAAGCTTCACCAACGTAATCCACTTGGTTTAGTAACACAACTGCACCGCGTTTATCTGCTGGCTTAATTACGATGTCATTGCATGATTTAAGGCATTCTTCCATCTCATACGCATCGGACCCCACCTACCCAAAAGAGATAAATGTCTGGACTTATATATAACCGCTGTTCAACGAGATGTTCTAGAAATGTATCACAAACAGGCTTCGTTTAACAAGGGAAACCTTTCACCAAATGAAAAAGTGGCTTTGGAGCGCCTTAAATCATGCAATGACATCGTAATTAAGCCAGCAGATAAAGGCGGTGCAGTTGTGTTACTTAACAAAGTGGATTACGTTGGTGAAGCTTTGAGGCAGCTTGATGACAGCACGTTTTACAGACGACTTGACTGAGACCCAACTGAAAATTTTAAATTGGTCATTACGACTGCAATAACTGACCTTATCGACCAACAAAAAATACCAGCTTCTGCTTTGCATGCCCTCGTTCCATTGAGCCCTATCGCGGGTCGTTTTTACCTGCTTCCAAAAATTCGTAAGACAGGAAACCCCGGTAGGCCTATTGTTTCGGGCATAGGTACGATTACTGAATTTATCTCCCAATTTGTAGACTCACTAATTAAACAAATCTAGCTTTGTGTTCCATCTTATATTAAGGATACCAACCACTTCCTGTCCGATATTGTCCACTTTTCTGTACCCCCTGGATCGCTTCTGGTTACATTAGATGTGGCATCTTTATACACGAACATCCCGCACGCAGGTGGAATAAGCGCAGTACTCCACTCCTATAATGAGTCGGTGTGCGATAATTCAATTGACAGCTCCACTTTGAGAACCCTTTTAAGATTAGTCCTAGAGTTAAACAACTTTGAATTTAATGGAGTTCATTACCTCCTAATTAATGGCACCTCGATGGGTACACCCATCGGCCCCACGTACGCAAACATTTTTATGGGCGTACTTGAAAATGAATTTCTGGCAAGCCGTTCCCTACGACCGGCCTACTACAAGCGGTACATTGATGATATTTTTATGATTTGGCAGCACGGGGAAGCCCAGCTTTTATCGTTTATTCATGATTTTAATGCCGCCCATCCGTCTATTTCTTTTTCGCATACCTACTCGGAACAAACTATCAACTTCCTCGACGTAACAGTGACTATTCATGATGGTCAACTAACTACAAAGGTCTACAGAAAGCCAACTGATAAGCAACAATACCTTAATTTCAATAGTTACCATGTGATGCACTGCAAAACTAGCATACCATATAGTCAGGCTCTTCGATTTTAAAGAATTCGTTCCGAGCGATCAGATTTTAGTGCCAATTGTTCCCAGCTTCGAAGCGCTTTAGTTAAACAGAAATACCCACCTCAGATAATTGACGACGCCATTAGGCGTGCTGACAGCCATGACCGCAAAGCACTTTTATTGAGTAAAACGAGGCAACCTGTTTACTCCCATACTAACCTAGTCCTTACCTTTTCCGCGCATGCACAGAATGTAAACGCAATTCTAAAAAAGCACCATAACATACTACTGCAGAGCGAGCGATTGAAACCGATATTCCGAGAACCACCACGTGTAACCTACCGAAGATCTCAAAATTTACGTGACCTACTTACATCATCTAAAAGCAAATCTAAAGCGCCTACTAGATGCCGCCCATGCAACAAACCGCGCCGCAAGGTCTGCAGCCAAATGACTACCACAATAAGAGCTAGCAGCACGGCGTCAAATTTCAGCATGAAGATAACTGGGAATTATTCTTGCGACACAAGCAACGCGGTTTATCTCTTTCAGTGCGATATTTGCAATATGCAGTACGTTGGCGAAACCCAAACACCCTTCAGGAAAAGGTTCAACAACCACAAGGCCCACATATCAACACTCCCTCACCTTCCAATGTCAAAGCATGCCAACATCACGGGCCACTCATTTGACCATATAAAAGCCACGATACTCGAGTCCGGCTTTCGAACCCATCATGATAGGGAAGTTCGCGAGTCATTTCTGATATTTAAATTCAATACTATTGCACGTGGCCTAAATGAAAGTGCAGGAAAGCTAAGTTGCTTGCATTAGTGACTGCATTCTGTGCTACTGACTGTTCATCATGCCCTCATTTTTTCTGCGTATTGGGGCTTGTCATTGCTGGCTTTTTATACTGCACGGGTCAGACTCACCATTATGTTGTTTTTATCAAACGGAATGCCGCACAGATTTTTTTTATTATTAATATTATCTTACTTGATTTTGATCGTTTCTGTCCTCACGTGACTTTGCAACAGACGCCTTTTATGATTCGTGACAACGACCGCCACTGTTATTCTGACGAAGGCCGGTCCTTCGGCCGAAACGTTATAGCATTCCTCTTTCGACGTGTGTCTTTCTGTTTCTTGATATTTGCCGGTGTCCAAGAAACTTTTATTCTTGCACTTATAAAAATATATATATATATATATATATATATATATATATATATGCATACGACAGAGAAGTCAAACTGGAAAACCTAACAACATTTATTCGAACGTTTCGATAGGGGACCCGTCTCTTTCAAAGATGCAAATACTGCAGATCAAGCATCTTGATACTGAACTAAACTGAAATGTATTTAAACACAACTGATCTGCAGTATTTGTATCTCTGAAAAAGATCGGTCACCGGTCGAAACGTTAGAATAAATGTTATGTTTTTTAGTGTTAACCTCATAGCCAGGAACCTTTTCTCTGAACTATATCAATATATATATATATATATATATATATATTGGAAAAGTCGTGAAGTGGAGTCCTTAGTTGCTGCAGGAATACGCACAAAGTAGAAGTACGCTCTTCGGAGACTTTATTTCCAACGTTTCGACCTGAGACAGGTCTTCCTCTCAGGTCGAAACGTTGGAAATAGTCTCCGAAGAGCGTACTTCTACTTTGTGCGTATACATATATATATATATATATATATATATATATATATATATATATATATTTATATATGTATATATTGTTATGAACCAACGTCCGATGCCTACGACGCCATGTTTATTCTCTGTTGGAACGCGCTCCCCGCTTCTTCTTCCTTCGCTTCCAGACGGCCGCTGTCCTCCTCTGTCTGGTAGTAGATTGGCCGGTTACCTTGCCCTGGGTTTTCCTTCGCAATGTTTTACGTATCTACAATATATATATATATATATATATATATATATATATATATATATATATATATATATATATAGCGAATCAGAATAGAAAATGAGGGGCTCGTTGAAAATAACATAGAAATAAGGGTTGGCAGTCGAGAAAACCTCGGAAAGCAAAGGGGAGGATGTGGTAGATCATGGAAACAGATGAAGAATTTGGAAAGAAAGAAAGAAAGTGAAGAAAAAATGCTCGCCAGGTGGGATCCGAACCCACGACCTCCAGAATACCGGTCTGGCGCGATAACTGGCGGGGCGATTTTCCCCTTCACTTTCTGGGCTATTTATGTTAGGTATTTTTGTTTTCCTGTGCTTGGGGGCGGTAGCCAGCGCCATTCGGACTACTCGGGGTGAAGGGGACCTTCTTTTTAACCCCCGGGTCGTGACTCCAGTGTCTACGACATGTCCAGAGTGGTCGGCCAGTGGTCCCCTTGGACACCAGTGGACACGAAAAGCCCACTGAGCTAGCCGCACGGTCGCTGTACAGGCGGCGGCCGCGGCCGCGAAGTGGCCCAGGCCGGCGCAGGTAGCTCGAGTGATAGCTTGTTACCGCTGCACGAAATTGTCCCCAAGTCCCGACCATGGTGGCTTACATGAGAAAGGAGTTAATGATGCGATGGCGGGTTGCATTAGAAATTGTCATCTGCACCGCTTACGAGATCGGCACTCGAATATCCGCCGCAGTGCTAAGCCGAACACATCTGTAGGCGGACCTGTAGGCAGACCACCCGGCTGCTCCCAGCGCGCGTCTTGCCACCCACCGTCTCGAGCGTCGCGCGTCGTTCTTTAGCCGCGGTAGCATTTGCACTCGCAGCGCCTGCGTCACATTGACGGTCGCTTTTTAATTAAGCGCCTCACGAGATCAGTACATGGGGGCATTCGCAGAAACTGCCGTCGATGCGGATTCGACAGTGCTACGGCGGCTCTGCTCTGTGATATCCCTCCGACGGTCACGTGGTCAGCTTTGTTCACACAAAATCCACAAAATCCATCGTTTCGCGGCTCTCGCTGAAACCGAAACTGTGACTGGCCGCATTTAAAATGCCTCTAATTAAACAACCGTCGCACGCTAAAGCAAATGAGGTTTCTACAGGTTATAAGTAGGTCACTAGCTACTTATCGCAGCTACCACTTCCAAGTGCAGGAAGCAATAATACCTTAACATAAATACCCGAGAAAGTGGTGGGGAAATAGCCCCGCCGGTACCGTAGTGGTTATCGCACCAGACCGGTATTCTGGCGGTCGTGGGTTCGGATCCCACCCGGCGGGAATTTTTTCACCACTTTCTTTGTGACTCAAAAAATTCTTCAGCTATTTCTATGACCCGCTACAACCTCCCCTTTGCTTTCCGAGGTTTTCTTGACGGCCAAACCTTATTTTCTGTCTTATGTTCACCGAGCCCCTCATATATATGTATATATATATATATATATATATTGTTTCGCAGAAGATTCGCAACGTTCACCGGAAGAATCAGGACCATCACCAATCCCCTGCGGGAGATGTGCGCCACTTTATCATCAACGGTAGCAGAAGCCGAATGTGGAGGTCGCACAGTCATAGCCTAGAGCGACACGGGGTTCTCTCTCACTGCCTTCTCCAAATGTCCACTGTGCTCGGACTGTGCCCTCCTTATCTTTCGCCTGCACAGCAACCTTTGCAATAAACCCCATTTCAAGCGTTGGAGGAGCCGGGGTCAGGATGCAGTCCTGGACCTCCGTAGCCGAAGCTGCCTGAAAGGATGACCAGCGAAGCCAGCCAAACCGCTACGCCCTCGCCTCGGCCTGTGATGTGCTGCGGTGCCGTGCGTGAGCAAGGCCCGCCAGACTCCAATGGCACTGACTAAGACGACGCAGAAGATTGGCTCGCAACCTATGAGCGGGTAGCGCGTACAACCGGTGGGACGACGCTTTCAAACTCAATAACGTGAGCTTCCCCCTGACCGGCGTCGCTGAGCTGTGGTACAAGAATGACCAGCGTCGCATTAAGACATGGGCTGAGTTCAAGGAGGAATTCCTGGCGGTTTTCGGCCACCCACCTGTGCGCAAGCTTCAAGCAGAGCAGCGCTTGCGCTTACGAGCGCAGCAGGTCGGTGAAAACTGCACCAGTTACATTGAAGACGTCCTCGACCTGTGTCGGCGCGTCGGTCCCTCTATGCGAGAAGATGAAAAGATCAAGCACATCTTAAAAGGAATAGATGACGACGCCTTCCAAATGCTTTTGTCGAGAAACTTACGCACCGTCACAGAAGTCATTAACATGTCCCGAATGTTCGATGAGTTACGGAGGCAACGGGCCCTCACTCGACGATCTCTTGCACAGGATGACAGTGTGTCAAGTTTGTCAGCGAGCATCTTTCGTTGCTTTCGCAAATCAGAAACTTCGTGCGCGAGGAGGTGGCTCGTCAGTTGTCTCTTCTACCTCCCACAGGAAAGGCTGTATCGACGTTAGAACCTTCTCTCGAGCATGTGATCCGAGATCAAGTTGCCGAAGCACTTCCGCCTTGTCCGCAATACGTACCGATTGCCGCGCCAGTCCCATACGCCGACATGGCCGCTAGACCATTGCCGGAATCAGCCCTGACGTACCCGCCGACGTTGCCAGTGCGACCTCAAGCTGTCCCAACTGTGCCTCCGCCTCCCCAAGCCTGTGGTCCATGGCGTACTCCGGATAATCGTCCTATTTGCTTTGCTTGTGGAGTACCTGGGCACGTCGCACGCTACTGCCGCCGCCGTCCGCCGTAACTATGGGACGCTACACTTGCCGGTTTCCCGCCGTCGGCCTAATCCCAGGCGCCACTTCGTACCCCGACTGCACGTCGCTCTTCGGATCGCCCCACATTTACTGACCGCTGTTCATCTTCCCCACGCCGTCGCTCGCTTTCCCCGATGCGACGTCGTCCTGGTCCCGAAGACACCGAAAACTAGTCGCCGCAGTACCCGAGGCAAGAACTGTGCTGACGTCGAAAAGTACAAGTCTTCATCCTCCTCCGTCCCCTACCAATGTTATCGACGACACCGTCGAAGGTTTTCGCACTGCCGCCCTCGTAGACACGGGAGCTGCTGTTTCCGTCATGAAAGCCGATCTGTGCAGTTCATTGCACAAAGTCACGACGCCTCCGCATGGACTGTCGCTCCGAACCACAAGCGCGCACAATATTGAGCCAATGGTTGTTTCCACGGGTAGAGTCGTTATTCAGGACGTACTGCACTTCATTGAATTCATTGTGCTACCGGCGTGCTCCAACGACGCCATTTTAGGGCGGGACTTCCTTTCGCGTCGTAACGCAGTGATCGACTGTGCGAGCGCAGAAGTTGAGTTTTCTTTCTGTGACGCACTATTTGATGACAGAAAAAGTGCCCCCACTACCAAACTCGTCATGGCAACCGACACCGACGTCCCGGCCTATTCTTCTGTTTGTGTGCCTGTGCGCTGCGCATGCACGACTGACGCTACGGCGCTGTTCACGCCCTCAGACGTTTTTCGCCGCCACAAATGTTTTCCCCTGCCGTCTGCCGTTGTTACTCTCAGCGCCGAACGGGCAACATGTTTGTCACTAACATGTCTTCGGCGCCGTGCGCCCTTCTGGATGGCGAAACACTTGGCAGCTTGGAATACATAGATCCTGGTCATGTGAAGGACATTCAGGACCACATTTCTCAGGTTCAGGTTGACGGACTTGACCCATGTCCGCCTGGGGCGGGCCCATAGACTGATGTTTTTCTCGCCTCTGTTGACGACGGTCTAGACCCTACCTAGCACGCCCAATACTGGCGCTGCTTCAATTTCAATCGTCGTTTCAATTTGTCCCAAAGCGCGCTTGGCCGGACATCTACAGTCGAGCACACCATCGACACTGGTACCCATGCCCCCCTTCGGCAGCGGCCTTATTGCGTTTCCCCAGCCGAGCGCCTCACCATCGAGCAGCTTGCGGACGACATGCTTCAGCGTGGAGTTGTTCGATCCTCAAGCCGGCCGTGGGCATCTCCTGTCGTGCTCTTCACAAAAAAAGAATGGATCCATTTGATTCTGCGTGGACTACCGTCGCCTCAACAATATCACACGCAAAGACGTCTATCCGCTCCCCCGCATCGATGACGCTCGGGACAGCTTGCAGGGGGCCGAGTTTTTCTCGTCTCTTGACTTGCGATCCGGATATTGGCAGGTACCTATGAGGGACCCTGCTCGCTCGAAAACGGCATTTGTAACCCCTGATGGATTATATGAATTTAATGTTATGCCGTTCGGGCTATGTAACGCCCGCAACATTCGAAGGCATGATGCAGAATATTCTGAGAGGACTCAAGTTGAAAATTTGCTTGTGCTACTTAGACGACATTGTCATTTTTTCTGCCGATTTTCCGACGCACCTTCAGCGCCTAGAACAGGTTTTAACCTGTCTTTCTCGAGCTGGACTCCAACTGAACCTAAAAAAGTGCCACTTCGCCGTGAGGAAGCTGCCCATCGTGGGCCCCGTCGTCACCAAGGACGGCGTTCTACCCGACCCAGCGAAGCTCCGTGCAGTGGCGGATCTCCCGAAGCCTACTACTATAAAATATCTTCGGAGCTTCATAGGCCTTTGTTCATACTTCCGACGTTTCATCCGCAACTTTGCCTCTACATTGCGCCATTGAAGAAACTTCTTGGTCGTGCCAGCGACTTACCAGACTGGTCCCTAGCTTGCGACCACGCGTTTGAGACACTTGGGGCCGTGCTTTGCCAACGAAGACCTGGTATTGACGAATATGTCGTTGCCTATGCGAGCCGCACGTTGATAAAAGCTGAAACGAATTATTCGGTAACAGAAAAGGAGTGCTTGGCCATCATATGGGCGTTTGCTAAGTTTCGACCATATCTGTACGGACGCCCATTTGATGTGGTCACTGACCACCACGCCCTTTGGTGGTTGGCGTCGCTAAAGGATACGGCAGGTGGTCTTGGGCGATAGGCGTTCGCCTACAAAAATACGACGTACGCGTCATATACAGGTCCGGTCAGAAGCATTCTGATGCCGACGCTCTGTCCCGTTCACCAGTTCCTTCTGACCTTGCGAAATAGTTGGGTGACGTGCTGTCCCTTTCGGTGACCGATATGGCAGCTGAGCAACGGGAGGATCCCTGGATGGCTTCCCTCATCAGCTGCCTAACCAATCCTTCCAGGGCCGCTACGACTCGGGCTCTGCGTAGGCAAGCATCGCACTTTGCGGTACGCGATGGGCTGCTTTATTGCCGCAAATATTACTCAGACGGCCGCAAATGGTTACTTGTCATCCCTCAACACTAGCGATCCGATGTGTGCGCCTCTTTCCACTCCGATCCCACGTGCGGTCATGCCGGCCTGCTCAAAACCTATCAACGTTTGCGCCTTCGTTACTTTTGGCGGGGGATGTACAGCTTTGTGCTCAAATACGTTCGGTCCTGCTAAGACTGCCAACGACGAAAGGCGCCGGTGCATCATATGAGCGGTCCTTTGCAACCGCTGCCTTGCCCGGCCAAGCCATTTGACCATGTTGGCATTGACTTGTACGGCCCATTGCACAGCTTGCACAGCCGCCGGAAACCGCTGGGCTATAGTGGCCATTGACCACTTAGCACGGTATGCAGAGACCGCTGCTCTGCCAACTGCCACGGCACGTGAGGTTGCCTCGTTTCTCTTGCATCGATTTATACTTCGTCACAGTGCCCCTAAAGAACTGCTCAGGGACCGGGGCCGTGTATTCCTGTCTGACCTCGCTTCGGCGCTTCTTATAAAATGCCATGTCGCCAATCGCATGACCACTGCTTAGCACCCGCAGACCAACGGTCTAACAGAGCGATTTAACCGCACCCTTGGAGATATGTTGTCTAAGTACGTGGCGTACGATCATAGAAATTCGGACCTGGTACTTCCCTACGTGACGTATGCCTATAACCCCGCCATTCAAACCACGACTGGGTTCTCTCCATTTTTTGTTTTATACGGACGTGAGCCATCGTGTATGTTGGACACCCTTCTGCCGTATCATCTCGATTCATCAGACCGTGCTCCAGTCTCCGAGGCCGCCAAGCGTGCAGAAGAACGCCGGCAACTTGCTCTTTCTTTTACCACGGAAGACCAGGGCCGCCCAAAATCTCACACTGAAGGCAAGCCCGTGGCCAGCTTCCTTCCTGATTCTCGTGTATGGCTCTGGGTACGCACACGGACTCCTGGTCTCTCCTCGAAATTCCTCTCAAACTATCAAGGCCCATACCGCGTCAGTGAACACTTCCCCAGTCAATTACGTTGTCAAGCCCTTAACACCTTCTCAGGATCTCCGACGCCGTGGTCGGGAAACAGTGCACGTTGAACGTCTAAAACCTTATACAATCCACTTGTTTCGTCAGCGCCTTCAGTCGCCAGGATGGCTACCCTTTTCGCCAGGGGGTGATTGTAATGCAGAAGATTGGCAACGTTCACCAGAAGAATCAGGACCATCACCCATCCTCTGCGGAAGATGTGCGCACTTTATCATCATCGGTAGCAGAAGCCGAATGCGGAAACCGCACCGTCATCGCCTAGAGCGACGGGGTTCTCTCGCACTGCCTTCTCCAAGCGTCGATTGTGCCCTCTTTATCTTTCGCCTGCACAGCAACCTTAGCCAATAAACCCCATATATATATATATATATATATATATATATATATATATATATAAATGTTCTCGCGTGGATTGTGTGTTAAGCAGGGCAATCCCCTGTTTAAGGCGTGTATGGGTTATTGCGCTTGGTGCAAACTCCAAGTGATGGATACGTGCCGTTTTTCTGGTCAGCCGGCTAGCACGAAGACGAAGACATAAACGCGTGCCCCAGGCCCCACGCGCTTAATTCGGTCAGCCATTTTTCGCTGAGATCTGACCTGCTCTCTCGCCTTTCCACTTTAGCCGCCGCCTCTAATAATCGGTGCAACACCGTACCGCCAATTTTGCCTGCGTCTATCGGGACGAAACAATATATATAGCGAATTAGAATAGTAAATGAGGGGCTTGTTGAAATAAGACAGAAATAAGGGTTGTCAGTCAAGAAACCCTCGGAAAGCAAAGGGGAGGATGTGGTAGGGCATTGAAACGTAAAGAATTGGGAACGAAAGTGGAGCAAAAATTCCCGCTGGGTGGGATCCGAACCCATGATCTCCCAGCAAGATATATATATATATATATATATATATATATATATATATATATATATATATATATATATATATATATATATATATATATGTATATATATATATATATATATATATATATATATATATATATATATATATATATATATATATATATATATATATATATTTATATATGTTGATATATATCTATATATCTATATATATTATATTACATATAGTGTGTTTGTTATAGTTATGATAGTCTGTACTCTCATTCTACAAATGAATATGTAATTTACTTGCCGATTCTTGTTATTTCGCCTTTTCTGCTCTTGCTCCTATCCTAGTCTGGGCCTGGTATTTGTTTTTGCTTTGATATTTTTTTCTGCTATTTGATGTGCAAACTTGAACTTGTCTGCCATTGTATTTTGTGTACCCACTCCTGGTATAGCCCCATTGGAGGCTGCAGTATTTCTAAAATATATATATGTATATATATATATATATATATATAAGAAGAAGCAATAACACTTGCACGATGGTAGAGAACACAAGAAAAGAAAACTTCGAACAAGGTAGAAACTACGATTGTTGCCAACGTTTCAGCAAAGAGACTTGCCTTCGTCAGGGCAACTCCTCGCCTGGCTGGCACGCTTTATATAGGGGTAGGTCCCCAGGTGAGAGGAGAGAAGGAAGTGGAATTCAGAAAGTGGATTGGTTTGGGAGTATATAGGGGGGACATATTGAGAGGGAATTAATGCTCGGTAAGAGGGAACTCAGCCGGCGCTTGATATTCTGGAAAATTCTTGGACAGGAAGGATGCGAGAGTGTTTGTTGCCCCGCCACGCGGCCTACAGAAAGGTTCTCAGAAACTCCGGAGGTAGAACAGCCGGTTAGAGGAGTCCTTATCAGAAGCTATCTCCAAGCCTCAGGTCAAAAGAAAAGGTAGAGAAGGGCGATAGTAACTCGGTCCTGAAAAAAGAAAAAAGGAGAAAAACCACACACAAACACACACACACACACACACACGCACGCACACACGCACGTACGCAGTCACGCACGCACGCACGCGCACGCACCCACGCACACACACACACACACACACACACACGCACACAAAAGAAAAACCAATAGCCGCACAACTGAATTTGCACGTGTCGCCAACAGCAACATTCCTGGAACAGGCCTTTTCTGAAGCTCAAAAACGCAAAGACAAAGTTAGAGGGACGTACGGGGCACAAGACAAAGCAGAGCAAAAAAGACAGAAAAGAATAAAAATAAAATGGACTTCCAGAGAAACGGTTGGAGGGACGCCTGCGCGTACTAAACTGGAAGCTGACGAATGAAAACAAAAGGAAATAGGTGACACCATAAGGAGCGAAGGAGCGGTCATATTCTTTGGATAAGGTACAAGCAAGACTGTTCCTATTGCTGTATTCCCTGTGAATATCACAAGGATTCCAAGTTGCCCCTAGACGCAATAATTCCAGCAGGTTCCATGGAGTTGAATCTGTGAATAAATAGGATTTTCGGTATTTTCTCTCCCTAGGAGTCTTAAAGTTTGACTGAATTATATACAACTTAAGGTCATCAAAATTGTGGCCTGGTTGGTTGAAATGTGGCGCTACTGCCATGGAGGATTGGCTAAGAGTATCTGCCCGGGGACCGTTAAGACGTACGCTCATAGGTGGACTCGTTTCGCCTATATACGGTTTGTGGCACATTGATCATTCCAACATATACACACTGTTGGATGAAGGGCACGTAAAACTTGAAATAAGCTTGTTAACATAATTACTGGCTCTGCTTTTTACAATGCAGTCGGTCTGCAGGTGTCTGGAAGTCTTGCCTCTGGGACGGGAGAAGCTGGCTATGAATGGTTGCTTTTAAGGCCTTGTTTTAGCATGCACTACGATATCCTCTAGATTCCTTTAGCATGCACTACGATATCCTCTAGATTCCTTGGTAACCCTTGGTGCTTCCGGGAATGCCTTTTTAAGTCGGTCTTTTGCTGGCTAAATCCGGTAGTATTTTCGTGGGATATTGTTTACGCTTGGGAGGGCGTTTGAAAATTTAGTTATTGGGGCAGGCGACCTGGCGCTTTCGTTTTGTCACTGTTTGTTGAGCGCATCATCCGTTTAGAGATTAGATTTACGTTGGTAGGCCTGATCGAGCGAGCTTTTGGGGTGGTTCCTTTTCATAAGCGTGAACTAGAGTTCGTCTATATGCTTTACGTAGTCCCTGTCATTACTGCATACTCTTCTAAGTCAGGTGGCTTGTCCTACAATAATCTCTTATTGTGATGACAATAATGTGATGACTTATTTAATTAGATACTGCTCTCTGTGTATTGCTTTTCTAAAAAAGCATGTTTTGAAATTTACCGTTTATTTAGAATGACGGTAGTATCCAGAAAGTTCACTTTTTTTCAGAATGCTGGCAGGAGAATTTAATTATTTATTTAATACTTATTTATTTATCGATGCTGTCAGCGCATTGTTGGGCTATGGGTACGGAGTGGATGCGTACAATATGGGAGTGGATGGGTACAATACGCTTTGGTTACAAGAATAAAAGGAAAGTTCGTCTCCGGAAATGCAAACACAAGATACTCTTGGGAAATGCAACCTAGAGGCAACAATAACATGCGCTACAAATGCCGGTGATGACATGGTAAACCTTTGGCCAGGTCATTAAGCGCGAACGTGTGTGCCTTTCACAATTTATATAAAATCATTTATAGATGACGTCCTAACTGCGGCGTCTGTTAACATATTCCATTGCTTTATTGCTCTAGGAAAGAAACTGAATTTTAAACAGCCATTACGAACAGTCGGAGGCAGGATATACATGCTGTGACGATTGCGAAAATATTCGTCGGGAGATATGCGAAAGTCGTCATTTTTGTCAATTTTAACATGGCCATGAATAATAAGAAAAAGAAACTTGAATCGGTCATAATCAGTTCTCAATTCTAAAGAAGTTGAGCAAGTTCGAATAACTGGGCGGGGGAGTGAAAGCGACGGAATTTGTTAAAAATAAATCTTTCCGCAAGCCGTTGAATCTTGTCCAGTTTCGAATGACTGCCGGAAGTGTACGGGTTCAACACAATTTTAGCACATTCGATAATTGGTCGTATTATGGTTTTGTACGCTAAAGATTTTACTTTAGGGGTAGCATTAAACACATTCCTTCGAAGTGACCACAATGCTTTCCTGGCAGTACTATATGTTCATTCGAACGCATATGAGAGGTAAGCTTCAAACCCAACTACGTAATTGTTGATACTTTTCTAAACGGCACACCTTCAATGCAATAAGCATAATCAATGATTCTTCGTTTTCTAGTAATAGACATGTACACAGTTTTTTTGTGTGTTCAAAACCGTTTGCCACCTCTCACACCAGTTTTTTTTATTTATTGCAGATTGCTATTTATTTCGATCCGGTCGGCAGGCATTTTAATACGGTTGTACAATACACATTTATCTGCGAACAGTCTGATTGGAACAGTAATGTTACGCGGCATGTCGTTAATGAACAAAAGAAATAACAGGGGGCCCAGAACACTTCCCTGGGTTACACCAGGCTCAACAGCGAGAAGGAAGATTGGAAGCCCTCATATTCGACAAATTGCTCTCTATGGCTAAGGTATGACGAGAGTCATTCAGATAACCGGGGGTTTCTAAATAAAGTGTGAATTTTTAATAGCAACTTAGGGTGCGATACTTTAATGAACGCTTTGGCAAGGTCTAGAAATCTTATGTATGTTTGACTTCGGGTGTTTATTGCGTACGAGAGATCATGGATAATTTCAATTAGCTGAGTTACTGTAGAGAATCCCTGACAAAACCCATTTTGGCATTTGCTTAAAATATGGTAATTGTTAAGGTAGCATAACAGATGCATCGACACTATATGTTCAAGTAACTTCAAACAAGTGCTAGTGAGGGAGATGGGCCTATAATTTGTAGCGTCTGATTTGCTGCCACTTTTATGAATTGGAATTATTTTAGTAGGCTTCCATGCTCGTGGAAAGGAACATTGGTTAACAGAAGCCTGAAAATTTACAGTTAAGAATTTAGAGACACACTCTGCATATCTTTAAAAAAGTCATTAGAAATTCTGTCAGGTCCGGTACTTTTCATAGTATTTATCTTGAGCAGAAGGTTAAACACACCATGTTCGTCAATCTTTATATCATCAAAGGGGGCCTTACTGAGTCATCTGTAAAATTGGCCAGGACACCATTATCACGCGTAAAACCGACGAAAAGAACGACTTGAAACCGTGTGGCTTGTTTAGGGCGCTATCCCCGTTTTCATGCAAAGAGGCGGGTGGGGGATGAACGTATCGCCAAACTTTTCCAGGCGCGTTTTGCAGGAAAAAGTTTAATGTTACATTATAGAAGTTATTTTTGATTCTTTGATGAGCTGTTTTACCTCTCGACTCATAGTGTATATGCAGCTTTTATCGATGGATCGGCAGTTTTTTGAAGGTTTTTCTCGCATTTGTTTTAGACTTCTTTTTGAGTGGATTATCTCTCTGGTTATTCAGGGATTTTTTCTATTAGTATTTTTGAATTTTTTAGGCACAAAGCATAGCGCACAGTGACTGACCATGTCTGAAAAGAAATTTCATAGTTCGTCTACGCTTGCGCCAGTCTGCTAGGCCTAAAAATGTATCCAACGATATTTCAAGGCAATGTAAGATAGATACATCGTCAGCTAAAGCAAATTTCAATACCGGCACTTTCGAAGGACGAAGGAGTTTACGTGCACACATGCTCAAAGACGTCACTACCATTTTATGGTCCGATATACTATCTTCGATGTTACAGTTCGCAACCAAAGGACATAGGCGATTTGAAGCAAAAACAAAATTCAAAAGCGTCGAATTTTCATCGCCCACCCTTGTGAGTCCAGACACAATTTGTGTCAGGTTATAATTAAATGCAATATTTAAACACTGGTCACAGCTCCGCACTTCTGTCACTCCTGGAGAGTTGGATACCCAATCAATTCCAGCTAAATAAAATCCCCCGCAAGGAATATGGCTTTATCAGGGCTCAAATGCAAGTTCATAAATGCTCCCAAGTTAACAAGTGCTTCTACAGAAGAGTTGGGTGGCCTGTATAAACCACCGATCGCCACATTATGGTCGTTTAAAGCAGTTTTATAACAAACTGTTTCAAAATCGGTTTGATCATACAGTACCGTAAAAGAAATGTAGGTTTTCATAACGATAGCTACTCCGCCTCCTGTAGTGCGCCAGTCCTTTCTCATTATCGAATATCCCAAGAGCGTCAGTTCAGCATCAGATACATCTGGATGCAGCCGTGTTTCTGTGATTTTCAATGCGTCTAGGTCGTGCTCCAATATAATGTTTTCTAGAGTATCTAGTTTATACAGGACGCCTCTTGCATTAATGTTCAAAATTTTGAAACAATCAGATTTATTTCCATGGAGTCAGTCATTTTCCGAAGCCGTACGAGGCGTGGCCGCAGAATTCCGCTCCGCATACCGGCGGCTGTTTACTTCATCCCAAGCGTAGAGCACATTGTTGGCTTTTATCTTGCCGAAAGCCTATATAACCTTGGCTCCGGTTTTCCTCTCCTCTGCTGTCGAGTTCAACAAGTTTGTCCGAGTAGCGGCCACTCGTTTACAAAAATCTTCTTGCACACTGAAAGGAGTTCGCTTTAATTTCGAACAGTGTTTAACTATCTTGGTTTTTTTCCCCAAAATCTCCTAATCGGAGTATCACTGGCCGATTTGCTCCTGGTACCTTCCTACCTAACCAGCATCAAAGTAGCCCCCATTCCAAGACACATGCACTAGGAATACAACAAAGAGAGAAGACAGGCAAGAACACGATACTTAAGCAATAAATTAACTGACAACCCCGATGTCTATTATACAGACGTCGCCAGAAACCCCGACCGCCAGGCCCACGTTGCAGTGGTCGTGGGTTCCGAAGGGACATCAACCTCAGCTGCGACAGTCCGAATAACCGACACCCATGTCGCAGAACAGACAGCCATCACCCTAGCGGCCACCTCCAGCAAAAAGCAAATTATTACAGTAATCACTGACTAGAAACAGGCGTGCCGGCATTACCTATCAGGATGAATATCTCCGCTTGCGATCACACTTCTAAAACACTCCAAAACTCTCTCGACCATTCACATTGTTTGGACGCGTGGTCATTCCTCCCTCCCCGGGAATGAGGAGGCTCACGCCGCTGCCCGCGACATTTTACACCGGTAATTCCCAAGGGAGGCCAACGACACACCTCCAATCGCATCGGCCAGCCAGTCAGTCCCAAAAACATACACGGAGATCTTAAATCATTATCGCCGGGAGCACCTCCTTTACCCTCATCCTCAGCCATCACTCAATAAACAAGACTCTGGAATCTGGCGCCGAATCCAAACACAGACTTACTACAACATGGCAAGTGTACATCATATTTCACCAACTGTTTTTTTCCTGCAACTGCACAAAATGCAATACACCAAACACCACCTACCACTTCGTATGGGAGTGCGTCAAACATCCCAACCCAATTCCATCACCTACATTGGCGTAGTGGGAGCACACGCTGACCAGCATCCAGCTCGAGGATCAGGAGTACCTGATCTCCCGGGTGAGGGCTGCTGGGGGGCCAGAAGGCAGCTTGGACTGAGGCCACCACCCACTCTCCTTTCCCGCTCCACTTTCCCTTAAAAAATAAATGTTATTCCTCCTGCTCCCCCCAGACCATCATGAGGGGAGGAGGACAGCCGGTGCAGCGGCCCTCGACAAGCAGTATTCGAAAAACTACACAGCAGTGTACACTGATGCCGCCCCATACCGGCGTTATTGATGATAAGCGGTTGCAGGGGTCACCTCAAGGGATCAACAACTCACCAGTCTTCCACTGAAGACCGTTTCCATCCAGGAAGCGGAAGAAGTGGCAATTGCCATGGCAAAAACAGAAACCACCGCGATTACGATAATCACCGAGTTGGAAGCGGCATGCAGAAGCTACGTGGCTGGAGCAGTTTGTTCAACAGCACTGTGCCTGCTGAGCAAATCCACTCCCTCCCGCATGGTCAGAATCACCTGGACCCCTGCCCCCTCTGATCTCCCAGGCAACGACACAGCCCATGCATTAGGCCGCACGTTCGCCAACCGGGCCCCAGAGGAGGAGCGCAGTCCAACGCGGATCGAGACCTCCCAGGAAATAACTCAATATTATAGATTAGGTAGAAGGAGCTTTCGTTCCGCCCAACACAGTTTGTCTAAAATGCAGGAAAACACATTCAGAAGAATTCAAACAAACACGTTCCCAAATCCAGTGCGACTAAATCATCTATTCCCCACAGAATGCTCCCCGGAGTGTGCATTGTGCAGCAATTCAGGCGCACTCGATCACATCGTCTGGGAATGCAACTGAAACCCCGTCATCCCCCCCCCCTTCCCAACCTTTCCCGTGAGCAGTGGGAGAGCATGTTGTCTAGCTCGAGCCTCGACGACCACATAATCGTGGTTGGCTAAGGGGACAAAGCCAGGATTGCCCATGAACTTGCGGAGTAGGAAGCCAGCCCACAATTTATTTTTGCTCATTAAAGTTAATTTTTCTTAAATGAAATGTGATCTCTAAGATGTATACCTGATTTGCCTCACGCCTGCGCTCGGCGTCTTAGGCCTTGGTGCCTTGGCTGTTTTTGCCCATGGAGATCGTTTTTGCCCACGGCGGTGAAAGCGTTCGGGGGTAGAGGCATACAACTTTGCTTTAAAAAGGTTAGCAACTTCCGGCGGTAGCTCAGCTCGCAAATGTGTTTCCAGGGTAATATTCGAAGTTTGCCTGTTTTGAAACCTTCCTGTTTTTGCAGGTTTCACATATGTTTTGCTTCCGTTACGTCCTGACGTACTTCCGGTTTAAAATGTGTTTGCTAACTGTTTTCGCAAGTATTTTTTAAGAAATAAACACAAATTAAACTGTCTTTTATGTGTTTGTTGGACCTTTTTTTAAAATCTAGAAATGTTACCATTTTATATGTAGAAGTTGAACGTTTTCACCACAAGGATAGGAATGTGGAAAAATGGCAGGTGCAGCCAGCTGTTTCCTGTTGCAGGGAAGCATAATATAATGCTACAGCTCCTGAGGCTTTTCGCGCTTAGACCACGATTTTTATGGCCGCGACAGTGACTATGTATTAACATCAGAACTATCTGTTACTTACATATTTTGGCCTCAAATCATCCGCAGCATGCTCACACGAGCTTTTTTCAAGAGCCTCAAAGTGTTCGTTACTGCCTTGCCATTTCAGTGGTACTCTCCCAGTGAAACAAAAGTGCGATTTAACGGGATTTTTGATTCTGAACTAAGTGTATGCTTCGAGTCAAGGGTACGAACGTTAAGCTGGTATGTTTATTTCTCAAGTACCAACAGAAGTTCACACATTTTATTCCTAGTGCTTGTGTAATTTTCGTCGTCTGCTCGGGAGCTATCAAGTTCGCACACGGACAGCGGCATTAACCAGACCACGAAGGGGTTCGACAGCAATATCATTTCTTCGCAACTTACTTATGAAGGAAAGCCACTGGTAGAAAAGAAACGAAGTACGATATCACTGCATCCGCGACATTGAGCCCACGCTGCCGCTCGCCAACTTCGTCTCGCAGCTCGTCGCGCAGACACCGCACAGTACTTTACGAAAGATCCAACGCTTCTGCAGGCATTTCGAATGGGTCAACATTGCCATGATTAAGGGGGCAATCCCCCTTGAAAACAAAGATGACGTGTCATGGTAGAGCCAGAGGCTGACGAAGAGGAAGACGAAGAGAATGCAAATTTACCGCGAAGAGGGAGGACTAATGACGAGGTGACGCGATGGAGGCACGTGGAGAATTAACCAATGTGGCGGTAACCCGTGCGGCGGACACGGGCACAGCGAATGCGAGAGTGCCGCGACGGCCGGGCAGAGGCTATTTAATCCCGGGGCACAGGCCGAGAGGGGGAGAGAGATCAGAACGCCACAGCACGAAGGTCAGGTGGCACGTGTCCGAGGAACAAGCCGGGGGTACGAGGCCACGCCATCGACCAGAGCCACGTCAGCCTCGGCCGGAGTGAACCGACGTTGCATCGGCTCCTACTTCCGCGTCGTACCACCAACCTGCGCTTTGGTGGCCCCAGCGGCGAAAGTCGGGCGCCTGCTTACAGCGAGCACGCACCGTCAACTAACGCCTTGGCGGTCCCCACGCGGCGACGTTCTCGGAGCTCCCCGGTGCTACCTGCTTCCACGGCGACGGCCCCGAGGCCAGGGGCTGCTTCCTGCTACGAGGGCTACCACGAGGAGTAGCTGAAGAGCTGTTCACCGGGTGACTACGACGCACAACTACGTCGGTACCACCACCACCGGCACCGCTGCAGCGGACAACTACGACTGCCAGCGTGTCACGGCCACGCTACAGGCACGGCACGTCAGCACCGGAGACAGCGGTAGGCCCGTCCGCTAGGGACCTGCTATTATATAACCATTGTTGCTAGGATCGTTAACAGGGAAGTTGTATACACTGGAACTAGGACGAGTTGCGTTATTAGGGACTTCATTGTAGTGACTTTTGGTTTGGTTAGTTGGCTTTTCTGGGTTGTTGTTAGGGATTAGTATTTAGGAATTTCTTTGGTTGAGTTCTTTGTTTGCTTTGTTGTTTATTTTGCTTAGGGGTTGTAGTTGTGTATAATAAATGTGTGCTGTGGTAAACGTGCCAACGATTCTCTCGTGTCCATTCTTCTGAGCTGGTCGAGACGTGCCACAAAACGTGACAAACATACTTCATGCCCTCGTCTTCCACCGAAGAGCCATCAAGAAGGAAATGGCAGGTAAATTCTGATTAGAGCCGCCAAAATCGTCTCCTCCTAGAAGTCGCGGTTCAAATCAGTTTCTCCGTCGTGCATTGCGTTGCGTCACATCTGGCTGTTTACTTTTAACCAATAAGGGCTATACCTGATTTGGCACACGCCTGCGCTCGGCGTCTTAGGCCTTGGCGCCTTGGCTGTTTTGCCCATGGAGATCGCTTTTGCCCATGGCGGTGAAAGCTTTCGGGGGTAGAGGAATACAGCTTTGCTGTAAAAAGGGTAGCAACTTCCGGCTGGTGCTCAGCTCGCATATGTGTTCCCAGGGTAGTATTTGGACTTTGCCTCCTTTGAAAACATCTGTTTCGCGTCCGTTTCATCCTCACGTACTTCCGGTGTAAAATGTGTTTGCGCACTGTTTTTATAAGTAGTTTCTAAGACCTTACTTTGTTACTTACTTTTAACCAATGAGGGCTCGCAAAACGGACACTCTGAAACGGACGAAACCTGAGAATACCGCCCCTTGTGTCATGATGCCCTGTTTATATGGGCTTTTGGCAATTAGGTAATATAAAATGATAGAGTTGACGCGAATAAAGATTTCATATAAGATAAATCGCAGAAATTGCACGTTGCGTGGTAGTTGCCCTGTATCCTAGAAGACAAAAGCAGCCAACTCAGACTCCAGCAGCGAATGCCACTCTCGAGAATATATTTGGTCTCGTCTCAGCCCTCCGCTTCCGCGGCTGTGCCGCGCCTCCAATATCTGTCGTCTGCTCCTATTTTTTTCTCCTTAGATTGTCTTTGACAATAAAACGAATGCCTACTAATGTACTGACCTATAGGACAGTGGGCGTATGCTCATATCCTTCAAAACAAATACGCGGTCAGCCAAACGAGCAATAGAAAGAAGGAAAGAAACAGCATGAGATGATTCGTTTGGGAGGATTTAATTAGCGGGCAGACCCGAACACGTCAGAAGATGGTAACCTCAACTTGCTTAACGTCGCGCGAATTAACGTCAGATCTTGGAAATCGCCGTTGGTTTTCACTCCCCCACAATGAGGCAACAAATCTCATCATCCATCGGCAGGAAATTTTTTGCGAATTCAAATTAACGCAGACATCAAAAATAAGTTTCTTTTGCTAGCGTGAACTTCGGCCCATACTTTTAAAGCACCCACTCAGTGCCTGTGGGTTTTCTGTTGCGCGGTATGTATCAGAGGACCTAGCGGTTATTTTTGTATCTGGACGTCACTATACTCTACGTTTCGTTACAGTTGTGGTTGCACATGTCGCTTAGTGAATACCTTTAAACAACTCAAGAAACATGGCAAATTCACCTGTGAAGCAACCTACACCGATCCATAGCATAAAATGACCGACAGGAAAGAAGAAGAGCGCAGTGTACCGTGAGCTTGTTTTTAAAGCGACTCTAGTGTTCTCACCGATGGCGTCTGTAGCGCAAAAAGGCCGTGTACAAACGCCAGCTTACTCCGATAATGATGATTAATGATGATGAGCGAAAATAAAGAAAAAACTCTTGCGGTGACAGCAATTGTTCCTGAGTCTCTAGTTTTAAAGCCAGCGTGTATCTGGCTGCTCTATTTCGATATGTTTGAAGTGGTTTGGAAAACTCAGACGAAAAGCGAAGAGTAGATTACGAGAAATCTTCGCGTTACACCATCGTCGTCGTTAAATGGATGGGTGCACGATTTTTGTAGCGAAAGCTACAGTACGCTACCGAGGCCAGAGTTCCCGGGGTGACCAGTTTTCACCTTGAGAGCTAGAGGTCAAACCACACCCCTTTCCGCAAGCGCCCGGATTGGACCAGCGACCGATGGCGGCGAGAGATAGGCGAGGAGGGAACAGAGAAGTGCGCGGGACCCATGCCGCCACCTGACGGAGGAAGGCGATGACAGCACCGCCGTAGGGGTTAGTGTGCGCGACGAAGGCAGGCGACTTGCGCACATAGCCGTCTGCGATGGAGCAGGACGAACATCCATCTGTGGTCGCTTGTACAGCGGTGACGCTTAAACTCCGTTACGTGAAAAAGAGGAAACGCGCTACTGTGGCATTAGGCTTCGCTACCTTCAAGTCTTACGCGTTATTACGAGCTTCCTTCATGTCGTTCTACTGCGAACTTCTCAACATGACGTGTCAGCGCCTTCGTCCTCTCGGTTCGCAGGGTACGGGTGCTGTTCAACCCGACAAGCATGTGGTCCCAGCCGCTGCTCGTTAGCATGGTACTCCAAGCCCAACTGCGTGCAGACTCCGGACGGACGACGGCCACGCTGGCCTCCTCGTACCGCTTCGTGGCTTTCCCGAACACGGACACTTCTTCAGGGACGATCGTGCAGACTGTTAGCTTAGGCTCTATCTGGCTGCTATGGTTAACCATTGCCGCCTGCAGCATAGGCCCCATAGTCTCTAACTTTGTCGTGCAGCCTGCAGTGGAGCGCATCAGCTGCGCCCGCGATGTGCAGTTGATGAGCGGCGTGTCCGGCACCCACTACGTCTTGTGCCACCTAATTATAGACTTCGCAGTCTACGCCGCCGTGCTGGTGCCGTGGATGGGCGTTCTTGCAGCCTTGGCCTCGTATACACCGCTCACTCTGGGTACGTAGCTTCTCTTTTGAACACCTCTTCACAAATACAGCCGCTGAATGAGAATGTGGCCAGAAGTCCTATAACCGCCAACACTGTATGTTCAAAATGCTACTTGAGATAAGCAGTTACATCGCCATAAAACATTCCCCCTGGGCATCTAACTGTAACGTGCTTTCCAAGCAAACACTTGGTGAGGATTTTTTCAATTTCTGTGCTGAAACATTCCCGCTTGCCTCCCTTTCTTCGCGTTCGTTTCCTTGTGCTTAGACGCGAATAACTTCGACCGGCTTCTCTTCCGCTACACCCCGTACGCGTATCTTCCTTTTCTTTCGTTTCTTCGTCTTACTGCGTGTATTATGTTATTGAACAGACTGGCACACGCCACAGCTTCTCTAGTATCGGCATTCTACGCGGCTGGTGTGCACCCGTTTATACCATCGCCTTGTTTACTTCTTCATTGCCTGCGGTGTCGCTCCGGTTCCCTTTGCTGCCAGATCGCCGACCTATGTGACTCACCGTCCGCACGGTGGCGCCAGTGACCAATCCTCGGTGGTGGAAGTGGCCGATGTCGATATTTTGTGCACAATTTTGCTTTCGTGTGAAGTACATTTTAAGATAAAATTTGTTTGCCTGTGTTTTGTTATCATTTAAAGTAGCTTTGCTTTTTCCAGAGTGTCTTATTCCGCAATCGTCAAATGAATAGATTTTGTATCGTTCGTACAGTTTGTCGGTCCACTTTATTTGTATTGGTTCTGTCGCTCTTGGTAGATTTAATGGCTACTTCTAAAAGCCAACTGCAACTCGTTATATATAGTCCGTTTTATGCGCAGTTTGCTGCTCATATGTTCTGAATAGTTGCGTTTCCACGCATGAAACAGCATCAATGAAGCTGCCAGCCTCACTGGGCACCGATATGTTTGATAGGGAGAGCACACATACGTTAGTCACCTATTCAAACTAATTAAACGGCATCCGACATCTTAAGAACAATTGTAACTGAGTAGAAACAAAACAGCGGTGCAAACAAAAGTGCGAGCTGTTACGTCGCATTGCGAGCACATATGCGTGCATGCAGTATGCACGCATAGAGACGTGAAAACAAAAGCGCGAGTTGCTGCGGTAGACATTCCGAGTTCATGAGTGTGCATCGATGATTTTCAAAGGATGAATGATTTTCAAAGCTTCAAAACTTTCAGTGAGAGCGGCTTTATGTAGTACTTATCCTTCTCACGGCATTCTTGTCGTCCATATCAAAATGCGGTGTTGGTTAGCAGCGGCTTAATAGAGTTTCTACATATCAGTTCCACCAACTCTCGCCGATGATCTAGCTTCATCGGAATTTTCACGCACAAAGGCTGGAATTGACGTGACGAGCTCAATTCGGTGTTTCAAGCCTGCTCCTAGGGGCTTCGTACGCGAGCGACCACCCGAAAGCATCGCGTCAGAAAACTTCATCAAAGCATGCAGCAGTCGCACTAGCTGCCGCTTTGGATACTTTGCCCATCTTGCGGTTGAGGGTTCCCGCTTTCTTTTTTGATAGTGGCATGGCACCTTGCTTCTCATTTCGGTTCCGGCATCCTGTACAAAGGATAGTGCAAAAAAACAGTAGACGCACCCTCTCACGTCCTTTCGTGTCATTCCGAAAGTCTTCTGACCGATAGTGAAGATTGCAAACCACTGAGTAATTTGACGTTGAGTTGCATTCCCAGTTCTTTATAAAAATAATTTTTCCACTTTGTGCTTACAGGGATTTATCCTCTGGCAACTCATGGTAGGAGACCCTGGGCCCCTTATACCGCACGCTTGACGTACAGAATGGGGCGCAACAACACCGCATTTTTCGGTTTTAAATTTCGGAAGCAAAACATCGTCACTTTAATTACAGGCATGTATTACACAAATTTAGCAGCAGATATTCTCGCCGACATTGTACAAAATACGTAACATGAACAGCCGTTGTGCTGACGAAAAGCGGGACTTCTCAGTGCGCGGTTTGCTCGTGGATCGTCTGCTACCAAGCGACCCAGCGGGAGAGGATCAGTAGAGGAGAGATCGGAGGTGGCGTCACCACGCGGAATTTAGGCAGTGGCTTTTATTCCGCACTTTGGAGCCACGTCGCAGGCATTCAAATAGTAAAGGGGTCGATGGTTCTACTCACATGCCATGGCGTTCAGGTGTCACATGACACACGTTATTTAACAGCCTTTATGTTTGCAATTTGCAGCTTTGGGAATTCTTTGAAGCAGCCACAGTGTCCTTCAAAACTTCAAATTACCGGCCAATCCCCCAAATGTGTACGTGCACCCGCGGCAGTGGCTCAGTGGCTAAGACGTTTTGCTGTTAAACGCGAGGACGTGGGCTCCATTCCCAGGCACCGCGGCCTCTTTTCTGATTGAGGCGAAAAGCAAAAACGGCCGTGTGTTCGGGATTTCAGCCCACGTAAAGATCCCCAGGGGGTCAAAATTAATCCGGACCATTCAACTGCGACGCCCCTCATAACCTTTGTTGTTTTGGCGCGCTAAACCCCGTAATCAATCAAATGTGGGTGTGCCACGACGAAAGCAACGGTAACGGCTAACTTGGTTCGGTGGCTTCCAGCATGCGATAATAGCACAGTTGGTGGAGCACTGTGTGGCTATTCTTGAAGCCCGGGTTCGAATCCAGTTGTATTCCGTATGCGTTTCGTATTCTTTTACTGCGGCGGCCATTTTTTTGATGGGAGAACTACAAGAACACGAATAACCCCGCCTTTCTCTGTATGGGAAACGTGAGGTTTTCGCTTTAGAAGCGGCTTACGCCTCTTTTTAACAAAGTGTACTGTTGGGCGACCTGGTAGTTCATAATCAAAAATAGCTACAGCGCGAACAGAAACAACGACCCAGAGAGACGGGACACAAGGATCGGAGCGCTCGTCTCGTCATCTTTCTGTGTCCTTCTTTGTATTCGCGCTGTAGCTATTCAAAAAAACGACTTTTTAAAAGCAGCTGGCGCGCCTTTTCCGCGCGTCGTTATTTTTAGTGCTGCTCACCATGTCCTTAGGCATAATCAACAAGCCTGGTTTCACATCTAGGGGCCAGTAGCGCCCAACATATGTCAAATTTATGCATAAACAAAACTCTAAAGTAATTACAAAAAATGCGCTCCCATTAGGGTTCTCCACCGCGGAGGGGGTACCAAAGGGTGTCCTACAGGGAACGGACGTATTTTGCAGACCTTCATAGTTTGTAACCAGAAGTGCTGTTTTTCGTTCCTTAATCGAAAACGCATATCCCACGAATCGCCAGTCACCCATCGCGCACTGTACGACACTTTTCCTTTTTCCGTGACTGCGATTGCAGCCAACGTACAGTAGTTTGAACCTACGGCAAGCTAGGCCTCGTTTTAGCGGGGCTAGGCCTGACAACGGGTACCACCAGTACATAACATAAGAGGCACCATAACAGGCACCGCGTGTTGATTCCCAACTCCTCCACATATGGGACGCCATACACAGTTTTTGTAGACGCTAGAAGAATCCGAGGAATAACCGCAGACCGAAGAAACGTATGGCGCAACTGACTGAGCAGGCGGTGGGTTACGCCACACACATGTCTCATGATAGTTCGCTTACATTGTGCGACAGCCTCCAGCGAATGTTATCTACTAGATAATCGTGACACCTGCTGTGACACCTTATCCAGAAGCCTAGCGTGCACTATGCAGTCGTACCTGAGACCCACCGCAGACCTCATTCAAGAGTTGTGGAATAACGTCCAGGAAAAGGAGATTGAGTCTGAGATACAGAGATCCAGAGAGAGATTGAGATGGAGAGACATTGAGTCTACGAGGTCTGAGTCCCCATTGCAGCCAGCAAGCACTTCGGCTTACCTGGTAAGCACTAAATTGTCAACGCGGCGTTGGCTACCCTGAGCTACCTGGTCGTGAAAAACTCACGGAGACTTTTAGAATCTTCTTGCGCATAGATAGGTTCGCCGTCTCGTGGAAGGCAGCCAAGATGCGACTCATCCCAAAACCAGGAAAATCTCCGCACATAACCCTCCTTCGGCGTGTGGACAATCATGGAAAGGGTAGTATTTCTACGAGTTCAATATTAGCACGATGATACCAAGTAAATTCCCAACACTGGGTCCGATTGAGAAATCACCTGTGCACCAAAGACATCCTAGTATCATGGAGGGCATATTTATTCCTGCCACAAGACAGGATCATGTGCGTTCCCCCGGGCCATACTGACCCTCGACCTACATGGTGCAGGCACAGGATACCCCCCGGGCTATACTGACCCTCTAACTTGAGGGGGTGTTTAATAACGTTCCATACAAGGCAATCCTCAATATCCTGGCAAGAACAAGCTGTACTCTGTGTAGTTTGTAGCCCTCTTTTCTTTTTTTTTCTTTTTTTGTTGTTGTTTTGTACACTCGACTGCAAGTGTGCAATATAATATACTGTGCCCGCACGCTGCCTCCCACGGGAGCAGGGGCCCTAGTCAGGCTCGAAGCCTTTTGCCTCTGCTCCCCTTTCTGTACGGAAAGAAACTTTAAAGAAAGAAAGAAAGAAAGAAAGAAAGAAAGAAAGAAAGAAAGAAAGAAAGAAAGAAAGAAAGAAAGAAAGAAAGAAAACAACAGGACTCATCAATACATTGCCGATTTTCTGTCCGAATGTCAAGCTGTCATAACAAGAGGAAACATATCCTCACATCCAATTCCACTAGGAGACAGAAGAAGAACCCAGTGTTTCTATACCTCACAGTTTTCAAGGTAGAGCTACTAGAGCTGCCGTAACGACTCTAGGAGACTATCAACGTAAAGTATGCCCTCTACGATGATGATATTACTATCTGGGCGGGCACAGATTCGACCGACGTCCGCCAAGACATGTCCCAACGGGCAAGTGATCCCGTTAATCAGTGTGCCAAAGAGGGCGGACTAACACGCGCTCCACAACAATCTGAACTTGTGGCCTTACGCATGTGAAGCTCAAAGAAACGCAACGACGACATCCAAGTCAGGCTAGGAGGCCATCCCATCCGGCCTACAAAAGCGCAACAAGTACCTGGGGCTTGATATTCAGGCAGACACAAAGAATGAGGGCCTGATTTGGAAAATGAAGGTGGCAGCCAAACATGCCACCCAGATGTTATTCAGAGTGACGAGAAAACATGAATAAAAGAGGAGCACACCACCAGATTTGTCCAGTACAGACAGACCTACGTGGCTACGTACGTAGGTCTGACCAAACCAACGGAAGATACGTAATGACACAGAACTCTTATCCTACGGAACGCCTAAAAACAGGCAGTGCGAGTCCCCATAAGCGATCCAGCTGCACAGGTGCTCTAATTAGGCCTCCTTATTACACCCGCGGTCAGAAAGCTATTGGCGTAATAGCAGTGAACGCCCCAAGGCCAGCTACAACCCAGTTTGTCTGCACAAGAGGCGAGGCAGCGCATACACATCGAGCCCATCCACCGATATATGCCTTCAGATATTCATGCAGGTAGAAAAAAGCCCCCGACCCAAGCTCTCGAAAACTGCATGACGAAGATTTAGGAACATTTTACATGGGTGCAGCAAGCTGCAAACATAAGGGAGCAAAAGCGGGAGTTGTAACATCGAGACAAATGCCTCACGAATGCAACCATACCATAAACTACCACTCAAGTAGTTAACGATATGGCCATAGCCCCAGCTACGACCAGGCCAAGGCAGTGACGATCGTTTCAAATAGCAGCAGGCGAGAATATTTGCTCGGTATCGACTACTACAGCGTGCAGGCTCCGGAGCACAAACACCCTAACCGGCCTGTGGCGATGGTCTCGGCTCCGGCGTCTTCCTTCATTGCGGGCAACAAATTTGCCCATGCGACCACTTGTGCTTGCAAACTCGCCAACCAACCCACAGAAGGAGAATATGAATTTGCTCCTATTGGGTCTTACCGGGACATGACCATGCCCTGCAGGCTGGAATACAATCTATACACTACCCCACTAGCAACAACATAACAAAGGCTCAAAACTTCAGTTATTTGAAGCAGACACGTTTCCTCACCCAGTCCGACTCCGTATGTAGTTCCCCAACCAGCCCCCCATATATGCCTGTCCTAAGAAAATTCAGGCTCCTGGTGCCACGTAGTCTCGTAATGAAGAATAAAACCCAGACTTGCCAGCCCATTTCCCTAACCCCAACCTCGAGCAGTGGAAGACTGCGCTGTACAGAGTACAACTCTCCCAGTCGGTCATGCTGACGGAGAGAGCAGAACATGCAAATTCAGCGCTTGGCCTTCTGGACTTAAAAGTGACCCCAACGTATACAAATGCTTCATTATTAAAATTATAACTAGTTGTTTACAAGGAGAAACTCAAAGTCTAGTCAAGGATAGGGAAGGCGGTGGACTAGGTGTAGGCGTCTACATCCTCTTGGTATGCTTCTGGTATTTGCGGTAGTCCGCAGAGAAATGACAATTTCTCTTGGGTACGCCGGCTTTAAGGTAGGCGGTGCCCACTCCCAGAAGGTCTTGGTGTTCGGACGAAGATGCGGGCTTCTCTCGGCGGCGACCCCAAGAACTCCTACAGCATATGGGGCATTGTTGGCCTCGTTATCCGCAGGCAGGAGGAGGAGGTCACCATGGTCGTCACCATGTACTTTTTGGTGGCTTCTATCAGGTGTCTTAAGCAGCTGGGAACGCATGCCCGACACATAGCGAGCACGTATTCCGTAACAGCAGCCCCGGCTCTTATTTTGTGGACCAGGGATTGGACTCCCCTGGAGGTCCTCGTGGCAGTAGTCTTCGGCCATGGCTCCTATTGTCATGGAGTTTCTAGCTTGGGGTCGGCTCTGCCTTCAGCCGGGTCAAGGTCGTTCCGTGCTATATCAGGAAAACCGCGCGTGATGGTTTCGAGCGGACACTTCATCGCTCGCCCTTGCGTGGGCTGCCTGGCTCCTCACGCCGCCCACGTGTCCCAGCACCCAGTCCTCCCACACGATCATTTCTTTCTCACTTAGAGCTTTACTCTCTCTCTTTCTCCCTCCACAGCCAAGCCTATGAAGCGGGCAGGTTGGTGCTATCAACGAAATTACGTGCGTGGGCATTAGGCTTACTTTGCCCTTGTAGAACTGGTCTTGGGGGCTCAAACCAACGTGTTGTTTCCGTCAATCGGGCTGGTATTCGCTTATATTTTGTGAGAGTAATGCTTCATTGTCTAGGGTGCGTGGACAAATCTGGTATTTATATCTCTAGTGATCGAGTGCATGCACTGAGTTGGTAATCGGCAAAAACGTACTCCGTGTTCTTAAGAATACTCTCGCAAGGCTTTCCCTCTGTTATGTTTGCCGATGTGCTTTGTTGCCAGCATCTGTTCCCGCCCGCCTGTCCTACCTGTTTTAGAAGCAAGCGCAGTGTTTTTTCCTGTTTAAAATGCCGTGCAGATTCTCTTATTTGATAGGAAATGTTTGGTCGTGTTGTCCCTAGAAAAAAATGCTCCTCCTTGACTCCTAGTATTTGCCTACTGGCGAACCCCCAGAGTTCCCGCCGCACTTATACCACGCCAGGCATGCCCACTTAGACAGATTGGCCAAGATTGACCACAAAAATCTCCCGCGTTTGCCGTAATCGTAGAAACACTTTCTCGGAACGAGAAGGCATGTCAGAGAGTACGCCCCTCCAAAGCGATGTCCAGTGATTACCACTTCCAAAAACGGGAAGAAATCTCACACTTACAGCAATAATGATGGAGTAAACATCGTTGCGCCCGCGAAGAAGATGCAATTGCAATCGTTGACTGAAATCGGGCTGATGGCGGTAGAGGTTGCGTGGAGCTCCGCCACCACCTTCCAGTCTCACACGTTAGTGTGAGCTTCCTTGATTTTTTATTTTAGTTTTATCGCTGCGTTTTCATTTCTGTATTTCTGTCAGTTGGTATAAAGATAATTCATAATGTAGATTTTCGTTCAAGTTGACTTGGCCAGCTTGGCTCTACAAGTCACTGCGTAATATCTACCCCGGCCGGCCATCGATTGTAACACAAACTGACGCGAAATAAAAAGGTTTTCAGGGGCACTTAAGGCTGCTTGCGTGTTTGAGCATGAAAGCATTCCACTTTGTCGCCAAAAGTTTATAATAATTTATTTAGTTCATTATTACAGTTACGGTAACGTTATTCTTGGCTCACATACGCTCAATTTCAAAGGCGCAGTTGATTTCTAGAGTTAAACAAGAACAATTACTCGGCGCTGCTACTGCGGCTCCACATTGCGCTCCAATCCCATCGCCGACCAATGACGGGCTGGAGCTAGTCTCTAAATAATGCATCCTTGGGTAGCCCAGATGGTGGGGAGGAACATTTTATAGACAGCAGAGAGCCTGCCCTATCGCCATCTTTTTTCGTACCTTCAAATGTGACGCACGCGCACGCAAGCACACAAGCACGCACACGCACGGCACGCACATGAGACGCACGCACGATAACGCACGCAAACAAAATTTCCGTCTTTTTTGTGCGCAACTAAATTTTTATAGGTTGCGAGGGAAAGCGCGGAAAAAATTAGAAATGTTGAGGACCCAAAAAATATCGAGCAAACTGTTTTCTGAACCAGTTTGTAACGATAGCTTCGAATCGTTGCGGTTTGGGGTCAATTCAAAATACCGCAAAAATACGCATAAGCTCCGTTCTGGTTCTACACCCTCCCAGCAGCTGCCTCAAAGAGCTGAGTCTGCTGCAGCAGAGACCATCGTAACTCAGCGTGGCGCGTTCAGAGTAAGCCGGTTTCAGTGTGGTGTCAGGGACACATCTGGTATTTTCCAAAATGAAATTGGGGCCCTCCTACGTAGTATAAAAAGTATATTTGAATAGTTCTACGGTGAACTCATTGCGGTGGCAAAGAATATCTCTGATTTTTGCGAGGTCGTTCGCCGTTTTAAGGATACCAGGTTGAAGGTAAAAAAAAGAAAGTGCCAGCTGGGTGTTGCCTAAGGTAATTTCTTGGGGTTCTCATGCACCGATGAGGGCATTCATCACACACCAGAAAAAACACAGGCAATCATATGTGGCTCTCACGCCTCAAACACGACCAAGCTCTTGGCTTTCCTGTAGCTGCTGCACTTCCATTCGACGTTCCTTCCGCACAAGGCCACTGTTGCGGAACCACCTCACCGACTTTTGGAACAGAAGGCAGTCTTTGTGTCGCGCCATGCACAACAAAAAGCTTTTGAGGGCTTGAAAGAACTCCTGAAATCCAGTCAAGTCTTTATGCACTATAATGAGAAGAAATATTTCATCCTCGCCTGTAATGTGCCCCAGTAAGGGGCACATTACAGGTGAATGTCTGAATGTCCTTCAGCGAATGTCTGAAAGCACGCAAGCGCCAATCGCTTTTTACGGGAGAAACCTGTCGAGTGCAGAATCCAACTATGCACAGATCGCTAAGGAAGCACTTACCGCGGTTGCAGGCTTCAAAAAGTTATATGATGACCTGTCTGGCCGGCCTTTTGAGATCCAGACGGACCACAAGCCGCTGCTCGGGTTCTTCAACTCTGGCCGCCAGACGCCGCAGATGCTGTCCCCGCGGGTGCTCTGCTGGTCTACCTTTCTGAATGGATACCAGCACTCACTGCTGCTCCGGGCCGGGAGGCACGTGGGCCCCGAAGACGGCCTCAGCAGACTGCCCCTACAGTACCACCACAATAACGACGCCTCTTCCGCAGAGGCCGTCATGCTCCTGGACGTGCTGCCAGAACCACCACTACACGCAACGGATATTGCCACTCACTCCGCCAAAGTTCGCATCCTTTCTGGTATTCCTAACTTCGTCTGGAGGGGTTGGCCAAGGGGCAGCATCTGCCTCGGGTTTTCTGCCTTTACATCAATGCAGCATAAACTGTCAACCAGCAAGGGCTGCTTACTTTGGAGTACCAGGTGGTCATTCCGCAAAAGCTGCCTTTCTGAATGCTGGAAGCACAACACACCAGATACCCTTGTATTGTCTGGGTGAATGAACATGCCCGCATATAGGTGTGTTGGCCAGGCATGGATGCTGCCATCAAACAATGGGTCCGATGTTCTTCCTGTCAGGAGCCGCGGCCAGAGATGCCACGGGCACCAGTCCACCCTAGGAAGGCGACCCAGGACCCACTGTCTCACGTCCATGTGAGCTTTGCTGGTTCCCGTCGCGAGCAGGCCTTCTTAATTGTGATGGATTTGTATTCAAAGTGGCTGGCCATCCCAACAACCTCCATGACGTCGCACGCAGTAGTCAGTGCCTTACGGAAGCTGTTTTCCATGCATGGCCTCCCGGACAGAGTTGTATTCTACAATAGAGCTCTATTAACGTGCACCCAGCTTCAACAGTTCCTGGACAGCAATGCGGTCCGTCAAGTGACCTCAGCACCGTTTCACCAATCGACGAACGACCAGGCAGAAATGATAGTGCGCACTACCAAGGAGGCTTTAGCTCGCATTACCCACGGAAAGTTGGTACGGCACTTTGGAGATTTCACATTCTAGCACCACGTAAACCAGTATACGATGGCCAGGCGATCCCCGGCTGAGCTTCTTATTGCCCACGAATTGTTAACTACGTCGGACCTGCTCAACCCTAACCGAGCCCTAGAGAATTCCACACCATTGGCAGAAACCCAAACTAGCCGCGCACGTTTCAGCCCGAAGGCATCGTTTCCACTCGTAGCTATGCTTTGGCGCCCCATAGATTCCTGCGGTAATCTCCAGTAGAACTAGACCAATATCTCACGAGGTCACGGGTCCTGATGTCTGAGTACTTCGAAGGCATGTATTCCGACTCCCTCGGCAGACAGTCACTCCTACCCAAATGGCGGATGCGTAATCCGAAGGAACGCAGCCTGGTGCAGTACCCACGTCGCCTACACACCTGGAGGATGGAGTTTGGCCTTGTTTGTGAGGCATTCTTGTAGAAAAAGCACATAAGTAGAGACAGGACGAGGCACAAAACGGGACGAGGACGAGCGCTAACTTCCAAACAAGTTTATTTCGGAAACCATACAGAGGTATTCCCCCCGAAACCGTAAAAACCTACATCAACACCATTCAAAGGTCTCACTCTTGCAATGCGAGATCACTTTATAGCGTGAAGAAGCTTAACTCTTTATAGCAAAGCCCAAGGGAGGGGCTGCTGACACATTCTCGCTCCAATCTACAAACCTTCTCTCCCAAGACTATTTCGCCCATCAGCTTATTTTTGTTTCTTCCAATCATAAAATGACTTTAAAAAACCGGCTTACAGCCACACCGGCTGCAGTGGAATGCCAGAAAACCATCGCGACCATTCTTGACGTTGAAGCGTGATCGTGAAGCCTCTGGTAAATATACCTAGCAGTCTGTCCTACATACTGCTTACCATACGTGCGAGGTACCTGATATACAACACTTTCTGCACATGTGACGAAGGGATTCTCGTGCTTCCTGGAGCATCATTGTTTTTTGTGTCTGAAACGTTCGATGAGCCACATGCATCGAAGGATCCGCCGACACCTGTGGCCCGCAGGGTGCCCATCAAAAGGGTGCCACCTTGTCACTGACTGTGCCAACAGAGCGAAATATTCAGCCTGTAGTGCAAGCACCGTGCCTTCTTCGTCACTCGCAGCGGGTTGAGGGACCCTTCTTCATCTTAGAGGCTATGCACTCGGCTTGGCTGGCTATTGATTCCGAACTGAGAAGAAAGGGTGTTAAGTGAGGGCGTTTTATTTGCGTAGTAGGTGGTGTTAATTCGGAGCTGCATGCCTGCACGGTGGCCAGATTTCAGTAAATGTGTGTTTGCGAAGCCCACGCTAAGCAACAGCTGGCTCATCAGCATTAATAAATCGTTTCTGAAAATACCTTTCATATTAGGCCATATCCGATGTCTGCCGATTAGGCACATTTTGCATTATTTATAACACATATCACTTGTGTGACTTGTTTTGTTCCCTAACCGTACCTAAGACACCTAGGCAAATAACTGTGTGGAAACATCAAAGACTACTTTAAAAGTGACAAATTAAGCCACCTGCATGCTTGCCTACAACGTACACCCTACTGGAAGTGTCGTTGGCCCAAGCAATAGTTTCTTGAACTGAGCGGTTTCGCCATTTTCTTTGTTAAATTTTATTTGCCCTAAACTTTGCCACTATGGTTCTTAAGCCTGTCATGTATAAGTTGATCGAGTGTACGCAGGTTTTGAGGCTTGTGGAGCACGACTGATTGAAATGGATATCCTATATGGTGCGGCGCAAGTGGGCTTCTCTGCGACCTTTCGACCTTTGGAGATATTTAACGCGCGTCAAAATATCGACACAGAAGCCTCTCGCTCTTCAACTTTATTCAAGCGCCCAACATGGAAGACACCGAACTCACATACTTGGGCTTGGCTGCACAACAAACTTGCCACTGAAACACCGCGACGCGTAGGAAGCAATTTTTAGACCTCACAAACTCTGAAGCCTACAGTATATCGGCTTGAGATGTTTCAGACACACAGGCGTAAACAATGAACTCGCTGCTGGAAAAATGCAAATTTAAAGCACAAGGTTTCGCAGCAGTAGGTTTTTTTAATATTTGTGCTGATTGCGTTGGACTTATTCGAACGTGCGTAAGCACGTGAGACGGAATCTGTCAAAACCAAAAAGCGCGGACTGCATGCTGTACGGTTGGCACGCGACTGTACCGTCGCCACGCAACTGACACGCAACTTTTTTGTCCGCAACCTTTTTTCTCTTTTCTCAGGAATACCAACCACAGGCAGTAATGTGCAACCACAGATGCGCTTTTTGGCACGTGTTAAGAAAAAGTGGCCCATTTTTATTTCTGATAATCCTACAGTTATCCCGAGCGAATACAGAGACTATGCACACAAATTTTCGTCGAAGATTTTTATTGCTTGAAATCTCGCAGCCTTCCAACTTTCTATACTTTCTGGATGATTACATTGATCGTTTGGCTGGCGTTGGAGGACACGCCCACGCCACCAAGCAGGCGCGTAATTGATGTCGAAACTGAAGTCCTAAGCGCTGGCCAAGCCGCGCTTTCTTGTGCGTGCATCGTTTCTTTCTGTAGTCTTCGCTCCTGTAAACTTAGCGTAGCTTTTTTATGTATCAGTCGTTGCGCCCTCCCCTAGTCTGTGGTTCGCCTGCGCAGCACGGCATGCACAGATGGACCAGCCGCCACTGAGTGAAAAGGCGAAGGCGAGCAAGCCGTTTCGCCCTCCCTTACTCATGTGGTTACACAGCAGCTAGGCTTCAGGCAAGTGGAGCGTGAAGAAAGCTTGTGCGTCGACGGAAGATTATCACTGCGTTGCGATGAATGACATTGAATAATCGAACGAAGTAGATCTTTCGCTTTGCAGCGAGTGCATGAAGCCAGCGTTCATGACTTGCGCATTTGTAACGGTATTTCCCTTAAAACCCACAAAACAAACGTCGAAGGTGCAGCAGCCCATGAATCCCGTCCTGTGCTATCACACACGCAAAAGTTTTGTGTACTATTTAACTAACTTGTGCTGTATTAAGCGCTTTGACTAGGAGATAGATTCTTCGGCAACCAGTGCACATCCCCTTATACTGGCGCAAAAGATGAAGTCTGTGTATGACGGGTCCTAAAGCAGTTATCACTCTTTGTAGGCTTCCCATGGGGTTCCGATGCACCGGCAATGACTAAAACACGCTAACATGACTAGCCGGCATAGCGCTGTATTGATATTCATCAACCTGCTGTGCCTAGCTTGGCCAAACACGGCTTGAGCAGTGAACCTTGTCCGCCGCATCGCGTTTCCACAACCAGTCTGTCTGCACAGTAGATAACCTCGGGGAGCTCAAACTTCGGCTGTTAACGCGATTGCGTATTGTGGTGAAGGCTCAAAGATGGGAGTAGGGGACTACAGTGGTCAGAAGGGCACAGCGTCAAAAGCGCACACGACAGAAAAGCACAGCGACAAAATAGCACAGCGACAAAAGGGCACACGACAAAATAGCACGGCGACAAAACAGCACACGACAAAACAGCACACCGTAAGGGCACAGCCCTGAAAGAGTTGGGTGCGGTGACGTAGCTAGGTAGTCTGACGTAGTGCACTGGCGGGGCAGGCTCGGGCCGGGTAGCACGCATTTTCTCAGGCTCGGGCTGGGCTCGGGCTTGAACCAAAATTTTCGGGCCGTGCCAGCCCGAGCCGCCCTGGCCACCCCTGAGGCCCGGCAATCCTGTGCCACAAATTATAAATTGTTGACAACAAAAAGATTTTTGTTGATGTTTCAGGTTAAGTGAGAACAAAAAGAAGCGAAGTGTAAATTCATTACGGCGCTGTTAAAAGATATAATAAAAGGCGATTCCGCTTAGAAAGCCTTTACATCAATAAAAAAATTTCTGGGACCCATCAGCGTAGTGGGAGAGAGTGGGCCACAAAACGATGGCACACTAGCCACACAGTACAACACGATTGTCTTTTCCCTTTTCTTTTCGAACAAACACAAACAGAACAAACGTGACTTTGACTTTGGACAATGTGCAGAGTTTGAAGGACCAATTTTTGAAGGAGAGCCCATGATTTCTTCCGGGAAGAATTTTTTCAAACCCATGAAAAGAGGCAAAAAAGAACAGAAGCGCCGATAAAATATTGCTGCCAACGTAACTAGAGGAAAATACTAAAATAAAGTGGTGAAACCGGATGCATCGTTAGCTCAAAATACAGCAAGTAATGGAACAGCGAAAGCTGCAGTATTTGCTGAGGAATTTCAATATTTCAAAAAATTATCGACTTGCTCCGATTCATTTAAAGTATCCTCGGTGTGTCTTTATTTCGAAGACTCGCAAACGAAGTCGCAAATGGAGTTCATGACTACTGAAAGAAGAGTTTCTCTACCAGGCGGGGTCGGGCCGGGCCTAGAAATTCCGGCCCCCACACTGCTCTAGTCTCTGTCATCCAACGATTGCTACCCTCTCCCACTCGACCCGCGAATTACGCGGTCGTTTGAGGCACGCGTTCGCTCAATTTTTTTTTTAACACTTGAAATCACGGGTGTGACAAGGGCACGCGCGCCGGCACAAACAGCGGCCGTGTTGATTTTCTCGCACCATTGGCCGGTCGCGGAAAAAATGGTCCCGGAACAAATGGCCCCGGAACAAATGTCCCCGGAACTAAAGGTCCCGGAACAAATAGTTCAGGAACTAATGGTCCCAACTTCAAAGTAGGAAAAAATGGTCCCACCACTACTGCACCTATGCATGAGCGCCTCTATGAGAGAAGGAGAGAGGGGGTCAGTGTATTTGTATTTATATGTCTGTATTTGTGCACAATGTATTTTGCATCTGTCTATATACAGGTGATCAAAGTTAAGTGGACATTTATTTTTAAAATTAGATGCTTCGATATGCGTAAAGACCACCACCACAGTGAAATTATGCGCCCAGGGGGACACATAATTAGGTGGTAAATATAGATGTGCGTGGCTTAATTAACTTAAATTGTTAATTACTCTTTAGCGGCTGCAGTAAGCAGGCATGTTTGTATTAAAAATTTAGAGGCAATCGTGTTTCCACGAAGTTCCATTTGACAAAATTCTTTTAGCGCATTCGTACTCTGAATGTCGAACCGTGAAGTTTAATTGCCGTTCGCATGATTACGCATGCAAGATAGTGAAGACCAGCGCAAAGCTCCTCCCTTTTGTGACGCGCCTGCTGTGTACGGTGTTTAGTTCGACAACGGGGAGGAGGCATAAGAAAAAGTGATAACTAGCACCCTTTCAGTCTTGGCTGGCGTTATCGCAATCTGCAGTACTCAGAACCGCAACCGAAACAGAACAAAGGGGAGGAGCTTTGCGCCGGTCGTCACTGTCTGGCATTCGTAATCATGCGAACGGTAATTAAACTTCGCAGTAGATATCTCGGAGTACGGATGCGCTAGAAGAATTCTGCCAAATGAAACTACATGGAACTTCTCAATACAAACATGCCTGCTTACTGCAGCCACAAAAAAGTTAATTATTCAATTTTAGTTAATTAAGCCCCTGGCATCAATGTTTAGAACCTCATTCTGTGTCCTCCTGGACGCATAACCTCACTGTAGAGGTGGTATTCACGTAAAATATAGACGCCTAATTAAAAAAAAAAAACCTGTCGACTTAACTTTGATCACCCTGTATAATATATTTGCTAAGGCTGAATTTACTTGAGTTAAATGCTGCATACAAATTTGTCGTCGTACGTGTATGTTATTCCGTGCTTTCTCTGCTTTGTTCTTCTGTTTATTGAAGCTTGTGAAGCGAGTCCCACTTGAGCCTTTGCGGGGAACCTATTTACAGTGGCAGTATTATTTAGGTGATGTGAAGTATCTAAAGTGTGAGTGGGCCGGCACTGCTGAATATCAGACAACATAGAGCTGTACTAGTGCATCACGCTCGCCGATTTATCGCTATTTCAAAAAAGAATTTTACACGATGAATGGTATATTTCGTTCGCTAAGCTGCGTTACGGCGCTCTTCACCTGAAAGGCTTGGATATCTGCAGTTCATATCAAGCGAAGCGGCGCTAATAAAGATTTTAGACCTTGATAATTTGGCAGCTCGCAGCTTAGATACTTTTGTTTTTCTCTAAAATATGCAATGTAGCTATTAATATGCATCGTTTCTTGCTGCAAGGTTTAGAAGACTGCTGCTAACATGATTTGTTAATTTTGCCGGCGTGTTGCGTAAGCGTAACATGTGCTAAGGGCAGCAGGTTAGCTCATCGAAACTGGTCACCCACCATCAACAAAGTTTATTGTTCGGAATTGCATTTGAGCACAAATATATGCAGTTTATTTGCGCAAATACGAAAACATGTTTTCGCTCGTCTTTCTGACGGCTTTACTTCCCAGAAATTGCGAGAACCAAAGACAGTCACTTGTCATGGTTCAATGAAACGCCAACGATCGATGAAAGTTGATGCACCACGCCGCCAGACTTGCCTTTTTTGGGACGCCCCTTAAAAAGCGAGATCAAACCGGAAGGAGCGGGCGGGGGGGGAGTGTAGGTGGTTCGCTTCGGTAGAATATTTCTTTTGCTTGAGCTGGCTCTCGTTGCCCTCTTTAGAAGAAATTTGTCATGGTGCTGAATGTCATGATAGCCACGTTGGACCAGCGGCCCAGCCGATGGTGCGCGATGTAGTCGTAATCAGGCGTGCATATGTCTCGGAACTCTGCCTGTCACCAACCTCTCCTACTCGCGACGGTTCCTCGCGACACGTGCGCCTTCATAGAACACGGCCGGACTCAAAAACTGCCTTCCTGAGTGAGAAAGGAGCGTGGAGTCTGGCCGTGCCAGGACGTAGTTGCTGTTAGTGTAGTTGCTGTGACAAGGAAAACCTCGGAGAGGGGTGGGAAGAACTAGCGAAAGTATATTGTCACGAAGACAAGGGCGATGCAGTTGTCTTGAATGAGAAACACGTTTATTGGAGCGAACTTGTGCTCCCCTAACAACTCAAAAGAATACAGAGGCGGCGAAGCAGCGGTCAACAAAGTGACTTGCACAGGCGAGTGTCGTCGAATCGAATGCTCCGGCGTCCGCACAGCAGGATTTTATCTTTCAGCGCGCGTGGTTCTCGAAACGTCGATTCATATTGAGAACATAGTAGATCCAAGAAGATTATTCTGGGCTGTTCACGTTAGATCGGAATGCTCTCCCTATCACGACAGATAACACATGCGGCACAGAAAGAAAGAATGGAACACGCGCTTCCCTTGGCGCAGAGATAACACAGACCGGCGCAGCCGGGCGGTAAAAGCAAAACACAAATAAACAAACCCAATGTATGGTTCGCGGCATTACCCCCCCTCTAAGAGTGCATCGACCCGATGCTAACATAAGCGACAGTCCGAAAATAAAAATGAAATTCGTTATCGTCCGTAGAAAGGTTTTAAGCGAACCACGTCGTGATGTTCCGGAATCACCATCGAGGATCACCTCGTAGGTAAGTAGGCCGACACGTCGTAGAATCTGGTAGGGTCCGAAATACCGTCGCAGGAGCTTCTCACTGAGTCCGCGTCGTCGGATGGGAGTCCAAACCCGCACACGATCCCCTGGTTGGTACTCGGCGTCTCGGCGTCGGAGGTTGTAGCGGCCCGCATCCACCAGCTGCTGGTCCATTATGCGAACTCGACCGAGCTGGCGGACCTCCTCCGCACGTTGAAAATATCCGTGGACGTCGGCGTTGAGGTCGTCGTCTTCTACGTGCGGAAGCATGGCGTCGAGCATCGTAGTCGGCCTTCTACCGTAGACAAGCTCGAACGGCGTCAGCTGCGTCGTCTCCTGGATAGCCGTGTTGTACGCAAACGTGACATACGGGAGCACTTCGTCCCAAGTCTTATGTTGAACGTCAACGTACATTGACAGCATATCTGCGATTGTCTTTTTCAGACGTTCTGTTAGACCGTTCGTTTGGGGGTGGTACGCCGTCGTTCTTCGGTGATCCGTGTTGCTATAGCGTAATAGTTCTTGCATCAGCTCCGCAGTAAATGCCGTTCCGCGGTCTGTGATTAGGACTTCCGGGGCTCCATGTCGCAGCACAACTTGGCTTATAAAGAACTTTGCCACTTCTTGTGCAGTCCCCCTCGGAAGAGCGGCGGTCTCTGCGTAGCGCGTCATCTAGTCTGTCGCTACGACAATCCACTTGTTCTGTGATCGTGACGTAGGAAACGGGCCTAAAAGGTCCATTCCAATCTGTTGAAATGGTCTCGATGGGACGGCGATCGGTTGCAGAAGTCCGGCGGGTCTTGTCGGCGGCGTTTTTCGTCGCTGGCAGTCACGGCAGCTCCGGACGTAGTGGGTGACGTGAGAGGTAAGGCCGGGCCAGTAGTACCTCGCCTTGATTTTTCCAATAGTGCGGGCTGTGCCGAGATGTCCGGAAGACGGGTCGTCGTGGCACGCTTCCAAAATGTCGTCACGAAGGTCCGCGGGGATGACGAGAAGGTAATTCGCTCTTGTTCACGGGCTGAAATTCTTTTTCACGAGCACGGAGTTTCTGAGGCTGAATGCTGGTAAGCTGCGTTTGAAGGTCCTAGGAACGGCAGCGTTGCATCCCTCGAGGTACTCGATTATGACGCGTAAGTCGGGGTCGGCACTCTGCTGGGCGGCTAGGTCGCTCTCCGTCACGATCCCGAAGAACGCGCTGTCTTCATCAGAGTCTTGTGGTGGTGGGTCGACGGGGGCGCGGGACAGGCAGTCGGCGTCGGAGTGTTTCCTGCCGGATTTATAAACGACTGTAACGTCGAACTCCTGCAGGCGCAAGCTCCACCGCCCAAGACGGCCAGAGGGGTCCTTCAAATTGGCGAGCCAACACAGCGCATGGTGGTCTGTTACAACCTTAAATGGCCTTCCATACACGTATGGGCGAAATTTTGAAATCGCCCATATAATAGCCAGGCACTCTTTCTCAGAGGCAGAATAGTTTTTCTCCTCCTTCGACAGACAACGGCTGGCATAGGCGATTACCCTTTCGCAGCCGCTTTGCTTTTGGACAAGGACGGCACCCAAGCCTATACCACTGGCGTCCGTGTGCATTTCTGTTTCGGCATTTTCGTCGAAATGAGCGAGCACGGGCGGGCTTTGCAGGCGTTTTTGTAGCTCGCAGAATGCTTTTTCTTGGTCGTTTTCCCAGCTGAAAGGGGTGCTATCTTTAGTCAAGCGCGTGAGTGGCTTTGCAATGCGTGCGAAGTTTGCGACGAAGCGCCGGTAGTATGCGCACAGCCCCAGAAATCTTCGCACGCCCTTCTTGTCTTTTGGCCTAGGGAAGTTCGCAATGGCTGAAGTTTTTGCCGGGTCAGGTAGGACTCCCGCGGCGTTGACGACGTGGCCCAAGAACTTGAGTTCCCCGTATGCGAAACGGCACTTTTCAGGCTTCAGCGTCAACCCCGACGTACGAATGGCCTCGAGTACAGACTCCAACCTTGCAAGGTGTTCGTCGAAAGTCCTGGCGAATACCACTACGTCGTCGAGGTATACGAGGCAGGTGTGCCACTTAAGGCCAGCTAGCACAGTGTCCATGACTCTTTGAAACGTCGCTGGTACTGTGCACAGCCCAAACGGCATCACCTTGAACTCGTATAGGCCGTCTGGGGTTATAAATGCAGTCTTCTCTCGGTCTCTCTCGTCCACTTCAATTTGCCAGTAGCCGGTCTTCAGGTCCATCGATGAGAAGTACTTCGCGTGGCAGAGGGGGTCGAGGGCGTCGTCGATTCGGGGGAGGGGTTACACGTCCTTTTTCGTGATTTTGTTCAGTCGCCGGTAGTCAACACAAAACCTTAATGTGCCGTCTTTTTTCTTTACGAGTACGACGGGCGCATCCCAGGGGCTTTTCGATGGCTGTATAATGTCGTCGCTGAGCATGTCGTCGACTTGAGTCCGGATGGCTTCCCGTTCGTGTGAAGAGACGTGGTACGGTGACTGTCGGGTAGGTCGGGCTCCATCTTCGGTTATTATTCGGTGCTTCGCTAGAGGGGTCTGACGTATTTTTGCGCTCGACGAAAAACATTCGCTATAGCGACGCAGCAAAGCCAATAATTTGTTCCGTTGTTCTTGCGGTAGCGCCGGATTCACGTCAAAGGGCTGCGGGAGCTTGAAGGTTTCTACGGGTGTGCGTTCAAAGTCGGCGACCGCGATCACGTCACTTGCTTCTTGCGCTTCTTCGAGGAATGCAATTGCCGCGCCCTTGTTTAAATGCTGGTACTCCTCGGTGAAATTAGTAACCAAAATGTGGAATTGGTGTTCCTTGAAGCGCGCAATGCCTCTTGCGACCGACACACCACGGTCGAGAAGCACCCTTTGATCAGTGTCTACGATAGCGTCGACGTCAGGAGCAGCATCTTCACAGTAGACTGCGATTATAAAGCTTGCGCGGGGTGGCACGGTGACATGATCATCGGCAATCCTTACAGCAGCACGTCGTTCGGGGTTCGGTTCCGGCGTCATGGAGTGATGGGCGGAAAAAATTATTGACTTGGTCTGCAGATCGGTTATTGCACCGTTGCCCATCAAAAAGTCCATTCCAAGAATTACGTCGCGGGAGCAGTTAGGCAGAATGACGAACGCCGCACGGTACGTTGTGCCGTCTATGGTGACGCGCGATGTGCACGTTCCACTTGGCGTCACGAGGTGGCCTCCTGCTGTGCGTATGTGCGGACCGTCCCATCTGGTCATAACTTTCTTCAGTTTAGACGCAAATGGTACGCTCATTACCGAATAGTCAGCTCCCGTGTCTACGAGGGCGACTACGTCAAAGCCGTCGATGGACACCTTGACGTCAGATGCAGTCTTCCTCGAGTTCCGGGTTCGTCGGGGCGTCGTATCTCTGATTGTACGTACTGACGGTCGGGCACTGTGCATCGTCGTTGTCGTCGTCTTCTCAACGGACGTGTCGGTCAGGTCGGGTACGCGTCGCGCCGTGTAGCTGTCATCGTGTTCAGGAGTCTCGTTAGGGCTAGGTCGGGTCGTCGGGATGAGGGCATGTCGTGAATGATGGTCTTCAGCCAGTCGCTGCGTCGTTGGAGGGTTTTCATTTTTCCGCCGTTGTGCAACTTTACCTCCCGAAGTTGCTGCTTTTAGTTTCCCCCGCGTGGGCTGGGGGACCTTCCACGTGAGAAGTCAGCAGTGCTATGGCGGTTCGGTGACTGATACGGGTAGGGCGACGGGGAACGGTTGAAGCGGGCTGGTCCTCGGTTGGTGTTGGAGAGGTATTCTTCGATCTCAGCAGGGCGCTGGCCGTATCGGGGGCGTGGGGCGTCGACGGAGAACCCTCGCAAACCGAGCCTCTTGTAGGGACTGCGATGGTAGATGTGGTCGGCCTCTCCGCAGTGGTAGCACAGCGGGCGATTATCGGGTGTTCGCCACACGTCGGTCTTCCTTGGCGTCTGGTATTGGTCTACAGGGCGTCGGGCGGGCGGCATTGGACGGCGGTATGGCTCGGCCTCTTGACGACGGGTTGGAGCAGGGCGGGGTTGACGAACAGCCGAGGAGTACGTCATAGCTTGGGGCTCGCAGTGTACTTCGGATGCCACAGAAGTTCCCCAAGCGTTTTGAACTTCTTCCCGGATCACGTCAGTTAGGCAAGCGACTTGGGGTTGCGGCGTCGTCGGGAAAAGTTTTCGCAGCTCCTCTCTCACTACTGCGCGGATGGTCTCGCGTAGGCTATCAGCCGGAATCCGCATGTTGTCGACGTAGTTCGCACTGGCCGCGCCAACAAAGTTCCGGTCGTACTGCTTAGCAGGCATTTCGAGAGCCTTCTCAATCGTGCTGGCTTCGGTCACGAATTCAGCGATGGTTTTGGGCGGGTTGCGGACAAGTCCAGCAAACAGCGCCTCCTTCACACCGCGCATCAAGAAGCGTAACTTCTTTTCTTCCGTCATTTCGGGGTCCGCGCGGCGAAATAGTTGCTTCATCTCCTCAACGAAGATCACGACCCCTTCGTTGGGGTGTTGTGTCCGAGTTTCAAGCAAAAGCGCAGCTCGCTCTTTTCTCACAACGGTAGTGAATGTCTTCACGAACTCCCTTTTGAAGTGAGTCCAGTCGGTCAAAGAACTCTCATGGTTCTCGAACCAAGTTCGAGCAGCATCTTCTAAGTAAAAGAAGACATGCCGGAAAGTTTCTTCGTCGTCCCACCTGTTGAAGATGCGGACGCGTTCCAGCTTCTCCAACCATTCTTCGGGGTCTTCAGCGGGGGCTCCGCGGAACGATGGCGGTTCCCGGGGCTGCTGCAGGACGATTGGCGACGTTGTTTCTTGCACCATGGTGTTGGTTGCAGCGTTCCTTTTCTTGGGCCCTTCTGGCATCAAACCGAACTCGGGTGGTAAATCTTGCAGGCGGAGGCTGGCTCTTGTTGGACTGGCTTGGCGGCTTCCCGAGGTTGTAGTGGGCATGAAGGGTGCGTACCCCGCACCTTTACCAGATGTCACGAAGACAAGGACGATGCAGTTGTCTTGAATGAGAAACACGTTTATTGGAGCGAACTTGTGCTCCCCTAACAACTCAAAAGAATACAGAGGCGGCGAAGCAGCGGTCAACAAAGTGACTTGCACAGGCGAGTGTCGTCGAATCGAATGCTCCGGCGTCCGCACTGCAGGCTTTTTATCTTTCGGCGCGCGTGGTTCTCGAAACGTCGATTCACATCGAGAACATAGTAGATCCAAGAAGATTATTCTGGGCTGTTCACGTTAGATCGGAATGCTCTCCCTATCACGACAGATAACACATGCGGCACAGAAAGAAAGAATGGAACACGCGCTTCACTTGGCGCAGAGATAACACAGACCGGCGCAGCCGGGCGGTAAAAGCAAAACACAAATTAACAAACCCAATCTATGGTTTGCGGCAATATAATTAGCGGATGTAACGGTTTAATAGTTATGATAGCGTAAATAGAAATAAATTGTAGAGCGGAATTTTTATAAATACAAAATACATAAATAAATAAATAATACCAAAGAAATACAAAAGTAAAAAATATTACAAACTAAAGAAATAATGTATTTTCAAACATCTACAACAAAGAAGTAAATGAAAACCCGGAAAATAACGGCGGAAACACAAATAAAAAATAACAAGAAACAGGCCAACTGTGTTACGCCATGCATTTGCATTTGCGCAAAAATGCATACTAAAATGAAGCGATGGCTTACTGACAGTTTTTGTTACAGAAGGCGATACACCACTTCAGCAAGATGCAACAAATTTAAACAAAGAGCCAACGTAACGTTTTGTGGAATCATTTTGCCCGATGAGGTGCCCGGGACCATTTGTTCCGGGGCCATAAGATCCGGGACCATAAGTTTCACATAGGGACCATAAGTTTTTACGGCAAGCAAATCAGCTAAGGCATTTGGGCGGTGTTCACTACGGTATAATGCATTCTTAATGATATTTGCTGAAAATAAAAGGCACTCTACCTTTACAAAGAAAGCAGCTTTACAAACATTCATTTGCCCCCAAAAATGCAGAAAATCTGATAAAAAGTTTTACGTGAACTGGGTTGTCACGTAAACTGAATTTTCAAACACTGTTGCCCCAATTTTTTTCTCCAGACAAGCCTGCGATATTGTCGTGGAGGAAGAAAGGACCTTTCTGAAATTACGTGCACGCATTGTACGTCCCGGCGCACGCCCTGTAATACCCGTTTGTTGATGTTGTGTCGGAGGGGAGAGGAAGGCCATTGTATAGTCCCGCGCAGGGATGGCCCTGCCCCTTTGTTCCTCTTGGGTGCAACAAAAGCCGTCCCCCTTTTCACTGAGGGGACAGGGGAAATGCTGACGCGTGCATTTGAGAGGAGGGATTGTGAACGCGAGTGCAAATAGCGCGGTTTTTTTGAGAGAGGGATTCTTAGACTGGCAAAGGGCGTTCGGGTTGTTTCGTGATCCACCCACCGCAATGTCCGTGCACCAAAATGTCCGCACCGAAACGTCCTGCACCGACATGTCCTCCTACACCGAAATGTCCGGATACCGGCTGGAGGGCCCCCTTCTTGCTTGTTTTTCCAGTCATTTTCATCACTTTAATTAGCGGGGACGACATTCCCATGTTCGCCAGCTAAAGCTGCGGCTGTGTTGATTTACTCGCGTCATATCATTCGCGTTCGTTTTTTTGGGGGGGGATTCCGTGACCCCCGATGGGGACACTGGGACTTGTTGCGGCTGCACCGACGATGCAGACGAGATTGAACTCTCCGGCTCATTATATCTTGATTGCTTGTGCCATCACTAGATTATTACAACTTTGTTTGCGTGGGGACACTGGGACTCGTTGCGGCTGCACCGACGATGTAGACGAGATTGAACTCTACGGCTCATTGTATCATTATTGCTTGTGACATCACTTGTTTATTACAGCGTTGTTTACGTATATTGCAAGGCGATAACTACTCTCTGGCAACCCGCCAGCTATCGGCGCAAGACGATAGCTGGCCAAGCCGGTCAACGTCTTCGTCTACACTCCCATTTTCCCACCTCATCAGGTTTTTCCCCTCCAAAAGATGACGACCCACGGCAATGCAATGACGACCGTCACTGGCCCACGGGGCGCCCGGAACTCCTTCCTTGGAATTTGGGTTCGTCGACCTTTCCCCCGCGAGCCGAGGCACGCACGTGAAGTTGGCGTCTCAATTATTTCTCTCGGGCTCTTCAGCCGCCACCTACACCCCCTTCCTCCCCCCCCCCCCTTCAACTGCGGCATTCCTGGCAGAAAAAACCTGTAGAGACTTTCACAGGTACTCCGAAAGCATGCGCACAGACTAAAGCAAAACAAGCTGACACATTTCATCTACAGCATGACTGGAGGCAGTTGGTCCAATGAAGTTTTGAACGCCCAAGAATAGAAAGAACAAACTTACAAAAATGACTTAACCAAAAAAAAGCGTGCATCTTATAGATATTCTAACATTAACAAAGACTGAAATAGAAAATCCCGGAAAATAACAATGAAAACATGATTGAAATCGCGAAATTATATTTGCGCGTGCTTTTTAAAACAATGTCTTCTGCGAATATTTATTAAGGATTGCTCGTCGATCCTTTTTTATTGGCTGAGCTTTCTTTTAAACGATATTTCAACACGCACTCACTTCAATTACGCAGGCCGTGGCGCTATATTACACAGCTGTTGTCGCAGGTTGCTCAAAGCTTTGCTAAAAAAAAATACGGCAATAAGTCGTTACAAAAAAGCGCTGAAAAAAAAAACACGATGATACTGTCACTGATTTGCTCTATAAATTAAGTCCCTAGAAAAAAATAAACAGGGAACAAAATTGACTTAAAGCTTTAAATATGTCGGCTCATATTCCACAAATTAATGTACATTTTTTGAAAGGCCGCATAACCATCCGCTGGCCTAAAATAACGCAGAATTGCGAGCAAGAACATCTGTAATAAATAGTTCTGAATGGCGTGCTTTCCCCATCGAATTATGCTCCAAGCCACTCTAACATCTGAATAAATCGAATTTAAAGAAACGAATCGTAAGAGCCCACTTTCTTCATTTAAACCAGAGAAAGCTTGGTGTTTCAACCGTTTTCCTCATTAAACGACTGATTATTTTTTGTGTCCTGGAGCAGTGTTTGCATGTAGCATTTGAAAGGCAGCAACTGAAACAAGGCATACATTTTTGTCATGTTAAGAAAAATGCATGCAACTATCCCGCAGAAGCCCAAAGAGCTAAGCCCTTCATAGTTATAAATTTGTTTTGAAAGAAATAGATGAGCGGCATGGATACCTACAGTGTACAACAAATTAGGAACACAAAATTGCTGTCGAAATACCGGCTTTAAATGCAGTAAGCGTAAATATAATACAACCACCTCGCATATCTTTTGTCCATCCACCCAAAAGACGCTTCTCTAGATGTGTACGATTTAATTCAACTAAACGTCTTGACAGAATCCCCCTTCTACGAAACGCCGTTCGCTAAGAAAGGCATTTGTGGCGGTTTATTTCAGCGCATTAACTGATTGTAGGCTTACTTGTTTAAAGCCACCGCTATGGTTTTATGCACACGGTGGAAGGGTTTTGCCTTGAATATCAGCTGTGCAAGAATAATTTGCGTTGAATTGAATAACTACATTGCTTCCCGCAGTGTCTGTGTATATACTGTTTAGTTTGCAACCTGCTACACTGAATGCCATTTATGGTAGGTTGGAGCCGATGATCTGATTCTGTTTTATTCGCAATCGCTGTCCTGTACGTTAAGCCAATCATCGGTCTCCACTTCATCGTACTAGGTTATGTGTATTTGCTCGATGTTTTTTTAGGGGCTCGGACTTTCTGCGTCTCCTGTCATTGCCGTCATTGTAGTCACGGTGCTGAAACACCGGAACACTCGTTTTCCAACGACTTGCGCTAGAAAGTGACATCACCATGGGAAAAAACGCGTACTAAAAGAACCCACCGGGACACTCGTTTTCCAACGCCTCGCTCTAGAACGCTTCATGCTTCAAAGAAACGAGACTTTTTCAGCAAAGCTGTATACCTCTAGGCTTTACCCCCAAAAGGATTAATCTCCGTGGACAAAAACGCCAAGGCACCAAGAATACTATTATACACTGCATGCTTTACCCCTCCCCAGGTTTCACGTGAGTGGAGATGGTACAGGATTTTTTCTTCTTTCGCAAACACGGTTCGCTAATATGTTCAAACTTTGTGTGGTGGTTGCTATAATTTTTTATCCTCGTATCTAGCGAATTTGAATTTTCAATTTTTTACAAGGTACACATTCGAGGGAACATTGTATTGTTTATAGTGTAAATATTTTGACACTGTAGGTTAACGCAGTGCAAGCCATGCCATGTATTGAATCCTTGGTGCAGGTCAATTAAGCTATGTTTAAAGATTTTTTGCCTAGGAACCCACCTAGGTCTTTTAGAAAATAGGTAGGTAGCTGGGTTAACTGGTTTATTCAGAGGAAGGGTTGGAAGCCAGTAAACCCCGGCTACTCCATTTCGTTGAACGAAGGGCCATAGATCCAGTTAAAGATATCACAAGTACACGATATCGTCCACGAGGTTCCCGAGGTTTAGTTGGTCCTTCTGTGTTCGTATTCAGGAATTCGCGGTGAAAGGCTTAAACTATCCGTTATTAGTTTGAAGGGATACCTGTTGAGTTAAAGAATGCATTGAAGGCACGGACAACCTTATTTTGACGTCCAGCGTCAGGCCATATAGTTTCTGGACCCACCATAATATGGTTAGCTACTGCTATTGTTTGTGGTACAGTTCACGTTTTAGCCTGGAGTATATTGGGCAGTCTAAAATAACACGCTGGAAACATCTTCCTTGTGCTCTCCGCATGCGCGGGATGGAGAATTTTCACAGTCATTTTCACAGCAGAACTGGTTAGGCCGAGCTTTGTCCGTCAGTCTTACCAAAAAGCCTCGAAGTCTGAGAAATAACTGTGCTTCGGGAGGGCATGAAACCATAAACCAGAAACGCCATGCAACCGGAAACCTAACACTGTGCCACCCCAAAGGCCCGAGGGTGGAACGGTTGTAGCGGCGGCAGTGAACAACTCAATAACAATAATTGGAAAGAAAAAAATCCCGGGCCATCTCCACTAACGTGAAACCTGAGGTGGGGCGATGCATGCAGTAGAAAAGTGTATTTTGGCGCCTTGGCGTTTTTCAAACGGAGATGAAACCACTGGGGGTAGAGGTATACAGCTTTGCTGTAAAAGTCTCTTGTCTTTGAAGCACGAAGCTCTCTTGAGCGAGGCGTAAACTAGTGTACCGGTGTTTTTTTAATAATCGTTACGAAGCGCTCCAACGCGAGAGGTAAACGAGTGTCCTGGTTTTTTTTATTACGCGTTACGTTCTCGCGCGAGGCGTAAACTACTTTTCCTGTTCTTTAGTACAATGACTACGTGAGCCGACGATTACGACGACGAAGACGACGACAGGAGACGCCAACATCCCCAGCCCCTAAGGGGTCCCTGCCCGCGGTCGGTATCGAACCTGGGATCCTCGCGTTATGGATACTGACTGAGCATCGCATTCCGGGCGCACCGCATTTCCTTTGGGTTCGTAGCGCGGGCGTTGACTTTAGACTCGGCCGCCAGATCAAGCGCGGGCGGCCCACTTTGGGAAAGATGGGGAAGCCTGCGGACGAAACGATCCGGGCCTGCAAGTCTTGGAGACGTTTCAGCGGCAAGTTCGGAAATAAATGTGAGATGCAACAGACTGGTCTCCGACGAAGAGGGGGGGGGGGGGGGGCTATCTCTGCTTTTTTTCTTGCAGTGCACGCTGCGCCATTTTTTAAACAAAAAAATGTGTAGGCAACGCCGAGTCGCATAAGGTGGAAGAGAGCTTCCACATATTGTGGCACCTCTACATTCAATCGGAACTGCAAGGCTGGAAATATTTGAATAGAATCGAAAGAACTGTGATACGCAGAGACTTCCAAAAATTTTTGTAAGGGAGTCTCAAGGCAATAGCTTGTGATTATTATTATTTTTATTATTATTATACTCTGATATTAATCCCCAAAAATTGAAGGGCTACTTTAAAACGATTAGTGTAACGGATCGTTTCTATAAACCTTGATGTTGAAAAGGAAACAAAAGCCATTTTGTGTTTCATATAGCCCAACCTTTCGTCTTTTGTTTTTGAAATTTTTTGTTCTATACAAAAAAGAGCAGCGGAACGTAAAGAGAAACTTCTACAGAGCATCTTGCGCCCTCTATAATGTTTGTATACGCTTTAAAATCTAAACAATTGCCCAGTTAGGCATTCCATAAAATTCGTGCCCTTCTGTCGCTGTGCTGTTTTGACGCTGTGCTGTTTTGTCCGTGTGCTCTTCCGTCGCGTGCGCTTTTGACGCCGTGCTGTTTTGTCGCGTGCTGTTTTGTCGCGTGCCCTTTTGACGCCATGCTGTTATGTCGGTGCTCTTCTGCCGCGTGCCCTTTCGTCGTGTGCTGTTTTGACGGCGCCCCATTTATTGTGTGTCAGCCCTCTTGACACCAGTAAGGCTGATTGTAACTGTGTTTGCGCGTTTGTCATCTTATCAGATCGATCACTCTCGTGCTATGGTATCCTTAAAGGGGCCATGCTGACAAAATCAAAGATTATTCTGTTCGAAACATTTGGTGTTTTATGGTGCTCTCAGCGCTTGTCCGGCAGCAAGCGATGCTTTATTCGCTGAGATATTATTCTATTTAAGTTAAAATGTTGGTTCTCCAGGAAACTCGCGTGTTTCGTGCTCTCTGCGATAAAGAAGAAGGACAGGTTTTCAGCGAACGTTATTGCGCCGTTCATTCTGCGGCGGATTTCTCAACACCTTGGTTACGTCAATACTTCTAGATTGTGCAACCATACCACTAGGGACAGCTGTCCACACTCGCTTTGTTTCTGACCGTATTTACAACTGGTTTGTTCTTGATGAGGATGGAAGTAATCGTTTTGTGAAACATTCGGTATGCTCGTCAAACACAGTCACGTAAGACAATGTCCCCTGCGTCAACCGGCCCGTGTCGTGTGAAACAACCCCAAAGCGCCGGTCTGCTGTGCAGCTGCATATCAGCAGCAGTGCGCACTCGGCCTTCTATATTTACATGTACTTCCGTAACTTCCATTTTTTAGCCCACCATTCGTACTGCCATAAATTCCATTTGCATTACGTTTAGCTAAAATAGCTCGTTCCGCAAGCGGATCATTCCTACCTAACATACGTTTACTTTCCGGCATCAGCCAATCGCACAGCTTTTCCTATTACGTCATAGGTTCTTGTTCAGGACATAAGCTATTGAGTCGCGTGGCCATTTCAATGTTCCTAATTATATAGCTCACTGGAGCGACGTTTGCGTAGAAGTGATGCCAGTATGATCCTAACGACTCAGTCTTTCCAATGAACCAATTTTATGTTTAGTGTGCACGTCTCTGTCAGAAGCCATGTGTGTCCACGAATTTACGTGACATCGCTCCCCCCCCCCCCCATGCCCCCCGTTAAAGGCGACCGTTGAGGTCGAGGCCGCGCTGATGAGACGAGTGCGCTAATGATGACCAAAGAGACGGCAGGAGCATAAAGTCGTTAACGCCACCACTGACAAGAGGGTAGTGATAATCGCGCAAATGAAACAGCGATGTGTTCAAGACGTTTAAACTAGTTACACTGTGCTCCGTGAGTGAAAACCACCCTCCTCTTCTCCAGCCGCATTGGAAGTTTCTTGTGGCGCACGCCACGCCGAAACCGTTGGATAGTAGAGGTAAATAATCGAATTCCTCGGCAGCATTTACGTGGCTTATGCTACACTGCTGGTTTTAAAAGCTGGTATTTAAGCGGGCCAGCACGCAGGCATAACTCCAGGGTTTGATTGTTAGCGTGATGGGCGATTTCAAAGCGAGGATTCCAATTTCAACAAAATAGGGCGAAAAGCAAACTCACCGGCCGGACTAAAACAAAAAGACATCCCCCTCGCGAGGGGCACGATCAAATGCACAGCATTTCCGAGGGGGTGCGCCGGCAAGTCGTATCTCTTGATCGCGGGACCCGTGTCGCCATCTTTTGGAAGCGCGGGACAACTTGTGGCGCTTTCGAAACAAACGAGAAATGAGTGAAGGATATTGGCGGTGAGATCTTTGAGTGGCGCCCCCTGGCTCTGACGTCGGCTTAGGGATTTGCGCCGCTGTCGTCTGCTACACTCCGCTTTTGAGGGGCAACAGTGCCTGGGCTGGAAATCGCCCGCTTCGTTGCTGTAGTGCGTTAAAAAGCGTATTTCTAGCGACTCAGTTATTTTGCCAGCTTCTGACGCATCTGAATAATTTGAAGCTGTATCCTCCACAAGTTTGCAACACACGAAGAGATAGAGAACAACTTTCTTCAGAGTATCGGTCAGAAGATCGTGTGTAACTCGTCCTTTCTTGCTTATTCGCGAGGATCAGCGATCAGAGCTTCTCGATAAGTATTCAAAATGCGTAGGCTTCCCTGCAGTATTTTTGAGATGCTCCTATGAAGACTCAACAGTCTAATACTACGTACCAAGCAGCGGCCTCTACACGCTCATCGCACAGCAGGCTTTCTTCTGTTTTTTTCGTTGTTGTCTTGTATCGGATTAATGTTTCTTGCTTTTTTTTTCTGCCCAACGCATTAATTTTCCTGTGCCGTCACCAACTTCTTATTAGGAGGTTTCGGGATGTTTGGGAGCCTCACAAAGGTCGTGTGCATATTTCCTTTATTTTGTATGGCATACATTTCCTTCTTCACAAATTGGCTTTCATTACGGCTACGTGCAAGAAGGTGCATATCCGCAGCGTGCTTTGTTTATTCACATGCAAATACAATGAGAAGGTTTGTGCTACGCCACCACGATCGCGCCCTAAACAACGTGGTCCACAGTACTCGAAGGCGGCTTTTGTGCTCCGAATTCCTATCGTAATTATATCGTTATCATAACGAAGTGACTCTCAACTCGAACAATGATGACATGATTACGGTGTTGAAGGCATGATATACTCGCTAACTAACGTAATAAATAGTATACCTGCATATATTACAAGACTCGAAACAGAAGAAGAATTCCAAGTAGCTCTTTATTGCTTTTCAACCCTTCCAGGCGCGAAGAACAAATCCTATTCTACTCGGGATGGCGTTCTATGATTTGAAGAAAATTACTTTTACTCTCTTGTCCTGGACTGAGGACCCGGCCCACTAACCATATCGATTTAATTGTTAAACAAAGTTTTCCCCTCCTCCCCTTACTCCTCCTCCTCCTCCTCCTCCTCCTCTTGAGTGCAGTTTTCCTATAACTCATATCCGAATATCGGGAAGATGTGGCTGTGCAAAATGTTCCGAAATATCCCTTCAGGTCTTAACAAACATATATGTGTTACTATAAATTTAACGAACACGTGACTCGTTTTGCTCAATAAACCTCCACACTGGTTAGATGCCTGGTATAGAATCAGCACGCGCTGGGTTATTTGGAACTCAACCTACAGTTTTTGCAGTCTATAGTGCATGTCGGCAAACTTTCATGCCTTGACAACGTAAAGTGATGTGACAAAACGCGTTCGAGCGTTCGGCAAGGTTGCAAAAACTGTTTTACCTTACATATGATTACCGGGAATCGTGATGCGTTCTGCCAAAGCCGACAGCCCTGAAGGCCTAGAATTTGTTTTGGTCTTCCATTTTCGCTGCTGTCGGTTATTAGCAGCTGACTGTTCCTTTTGTTCGAATGCTTACATGAGAAGCTGACGCCTAGCTCCGATTCTTCGCGCTCCGCACAGGACCGGCTTCGCAAAGAATGGGGTGGCGCCGGCAATGTTTCTCCCGTAGCGGTATCCAAAACTATACTTTAATTGACACCATGAGGTAGTGTATGCGATTTTAAGCCTATTATTATGATAAAAAGTTACCCACACGCCAATTCTGGTGCGGAAAAGCATCAGACGTTGACTGAGCGCAAAGAAACAGCAGGGAGAGCGATCCTGAGTGAAGCAGACGACAAATGCAAGAATCCCTAAGCTGACGTCACGGAGGCGCGCTTCGCAGCGCCGCCTGTGTTCGCGCTCACCGCCAATAAGGCGCGTTCGGTGCATCGAAATCTGTGTCGGTTTCGTGGCTCGGTCGGTTGTGCGCCGGGCACCTTGCGTTCCGCCCGCGGCGTCATGGGTTCGAAACCGGGCGCCGGAAACTGTTATTTCTTCCTGGCTGCGGACGCGGACTACGACAAGGCGCGCATGCGGACTACGACAGCGCACGCCAACGCCGCGTGACATTGTGAGTTACTAAAATGCTATGCATTTAAAACGTTTTCTTTCAAAAAGAAAAACCAAATCACCAAGAAGATGCGGAAGAACTACTCTGTTTCCTGAAGAAGTGTGCAGATTACCTGAATATAAACGTATTTCGCCTAGTAAGTGGTTGGAGCCACATTTCCACTCTGCTTGAACGCCTCTTTTTTCTATTCTTCTTACGTGCTCCAAGAGCCTTTCTACTTCCCGCAGAAACATATTGCCCAACTACGTGGGGAACAACACAGCAGAACCAAATAATGTTGTACGGAATGTACTCAACAGTGTCCTCAACGCTAATATTGCGGATTACATGGGTTCCATAGACCTATCAAATTGCAGAAGAACATCTAAAGGCAGCTGCTTTCTTAGAGAACGGGTATCCCACTTTCGTCTAGCATGAACAGGCTAGTTTTCCAGCTGGTACGTAACAAAGGAGGGCAGCCTGCAAGCATGTACGTCAGCTCGCAAAGAAAGAAGGGCAGAGAGAAAGATTACATCCGAGAAATCGCACTTCCGCCACCACTTCTTCTCCATGTGTCGCTGTAGCGCAGCCAATGTTCGCCATGATGATTGTGGCTGCTGCGAGACCTAGAAAACTGCCCTTTAAGGCAGGGTGTCTTGCTCCGGATTTCCTTGATGTAAACCCACTAAAATTCGTTGCGTTCCTAATTGTCTTAAACTATACTCATATGGCAGGAACGCAGCTTGCCGAGCCGTTGAGAAAGAGCGTTTTTTCGACCTGTTGTTTTCGGAAACAAGTGGGGCAACTGTGCGCTTTCACGATTTCTTCAACGGAAATTATTTAGGATAGCTCAGAATCGTCACACAAATGACTCTGCAAGATTATTCGGGGAACCTTTTTACGGCCAGCTTTTAAATGCAGCTTGGAAGAGCAGTTGGCACAAGTTTGAATGGCCAGGTCTTTGAAAGTGTACTTCGTAACCGCCAGTATTTCAGAACCAACGCTGAGCAAGTTCTTCCCCGCTCCGCGTATTATTTTTTTTTCTGCGTTCTTCTGTTTTTTCACCCATTCGCTTGAAAGACCTAGGAGCCCGCTGCCGAATGCACAACGCATTCAGAACAATATATTGTCCTTAATTACGGATGACATTAAAAGTCTGTAGTGCTTATGTTGCATCAGCAGAAGTTTACGAGTCGGCTGTTCATTTAGTTTTGTCCCAACCTGTTGCAGTCTACATTGCAGTCATCCTCGGCATTTACGGACCCGTCTTCATTCTCATGGACTACATGATGGCTGAACACGTGACCACCTCTGCCAGTGCAACATTCCGGGTTATCCTGATGTTCAGTATAGGAGGTATGTCACGCTGGTTTTACACTAATTACATTGACCTTGGAAACAGGTTTGGTGCTTTTGGAACACTGATAGCAAACAGTGTGTACCTTCGCGAGGTTGTGGTTGTACGTAATGGGGTCGAGTCTCATTTGCATCTGCCTGTCGAAGATGCAAAAGGGCCATTGTAGTAAATGGCTGCTTGAAAATTCACTGCACCCAAAAACTCTGCAGACATGTCCACGCATATTTTTTTATGTATTTGAAGTCCATGTACATGCATTCTGACTACAACATATACACTGTGTGCAAGCCAAACGAGTGTGAGCACACTTCGTGCTGTCCAGCCGAACCAGGAAACTCCACGCCACCCTCATTGACCTGCAGTGCAACATCCAGTCCCTGCATGATGTGCTAAATGACCGCCGCTGACTTGTAGTGAAATGTGACTGGCATGTTACTGCTACATGCGGTCTAAAATTACGATCCCAACACACCCGTGCTCTGATCTTGTTCAACTGTCCAGTAGAAATGTCTGTATATGAGCAGAGATTCAAATATTCAACAGTTTTCGTTTTCCCTGGTTGTGATTGAGATATCTGTCCTTCAAAACGTTGATTTGCTGCTTTGTAGTATTATTTGCTGTAGTGACTATACTGAAGTTAAGCCTGTATGCGTTCATCTATAATTCTTTGACAGCCAGCAATTGGTATTCGAGGCATCCCCTCGGCTTTCCGCTCATCCAATGGTTCAATCACTGGAGGATACATTTGCATTCCATTTTTTCTTCCGAAGGAGAGTTTTCTCTTAGTCTCCGACAAGTGATTACAGCAGCATTCGATTGCATATGGCTGTCCATCATTTGAAGCCATCTTTCCGAAGCGACTTCGTCCCTGGGGAAGCCGCAAAGCCCAACTTAGCTTTCCGAATAGCACTCGTTCAAAGCTTTTTTTTAGGTTGAGCGATGTTGACCATCGCGTAGCTAGGAACCAAGTACGTATTTCTTTTGTGGAACACTCTTAAGGGCTTTACGTATCCAAAATCCCGCCGCGAACTGCATGACAAAAGCGCCGACGGTCACGACGATTAGAAAAAAATGGCAATGTGTAACCTGTTTTTATAATGAGACCAAGACATAAAACCTGCCTTATTAGATATGTCATGATTAAGGGGGCCATCCCCCCTTGGGAATAAAGATGACGAGGCATAGCGGAGCCAGAGGCCGACGAAGATGAAGATGAAGAAAGAGAAGGCAAATTTCCCGCGAAGAGGGCGGACCAATGACGAGGCGACGCGATGGAGGCACGTAGAGAATTAACCAATGTGGTGGTGACCCGTGCGGCGGACACGGGCACAGCGAATGCAAGAGTGCCGCGACGGCCGGGCAGATTCTATTTAATCCCGGGGCACAGGCCGAGAGGGGGAGAGAGATCAGAAGAACGCCACAGCAGGAAGGTCAGGTGGCACGAGTACGAGGAACAAGCCGGGGGTACAAGGCCACGCCATCGACCAGAGCCACGTCAGCCTGGGCCGGAGTGGACCGACGTGGCATCGGCTCCTACTTCCGCGTCGTACCACCAACCTGCGCTTTGGTGGCCCCAGCGGCGACAGTCAGGCGCCTGCGTACAGCGAACACGCACCGTCAACTAACGCCTTAGCGGTCCCCACGCGGCGATGTTCCCGGAGCTCCCCGGTGCTACCTGCTACCCCGGCGACGGACCCGAGGCCTGGGGCTGCTTCCTGCTACGAGGGCTACCTCGAGGCGTAGCTGAATAGGAGTCCACCGTGTGACTACCGCGCACAGCTACGTCGGTACCACCACCACCGGCACTGCGGCAGCGGTCAACTACGACTACCCGCGTGTCACGGCCATGCTACGGTACGACACGTCAGCGCCGGAGACAGCGGTAGGCACGTCCGCTAGGGACTTGGGTATTATATGACTCTTGTTGTTAAGATTGTTAACATGGACGTTGTATAGAGAGGAACTAGGAGTGGTTGCGTTATTAAGGACTTCATTGTAGTGGCTTTTGGTTTGGTTTGGTGGCTTTTCTGGGTTGTTGTTATGGATTAGTATTTGGAATTTATTTGGTTGAGTTCCTTGGTTGCTTTGTGTTTTTTTTGCTTAGGGGTTGTAGTTGTACAGAGGGCAACACACTTGTCTATAACACAGGTTTCATACTTATAGCGTTATCTTGCCTCAGCCGAAAAGCATATGACGAAAACTATTGTGTCATTCTGAAGTCTTAACCATATATCTTGACCTCAACGTTTTTTGTGACAAGTTTGAGTTCGCGGTTTTGAGAGGTAACTAGTTGAAGTTGAACTCAGTGTTATAGACAAGGGTGTTGCGCACTGTACATACTAAATGTGTGCTGTGGTAAACATGCCAACGATTCTCCCGTGTCCATTCTTCTGAGCTGGTCGAGACGTGCCACAAAACGTGACAAACAATTGGCCAGCCTGCCAGGATCTTGGCATATCAACTGCCAGGATTGATTTATCCTCACCCAGGATATTTCCATCACGCCCAGTCACGTGTATAACCAGCTTGTAGAATGGATTCGGAAAGGTTGTTGGCGCTGTGTAACACGTTAAGTTTGACAGAAGAAGAGGCGATGGTTATGATAGACAGAATAGCACAGGAAGATGAGAAAAAGGCTGCTAGGGAAAAGGAGCTGCTAGAAATAAAATTACGCTTGGCGGAGAAAAGGAGGATTGAGACAGAGGAAAGAAGCATTGAGGAGGAGAGACGGAGGATTGAGGAGAAAAAGAGAGAAATTGAAGCCATAAGGGCAGAGTTTCAGAGAGCACATGCTGAATTAAAGCAGTGGCTCGAAGAAGGGACACGCAAAAAGAACGGTGGACGCGCCGCACGTGAGCCTCAACGAACGCGGTCGCCGACCTATACGAGGCACGTGAGGAGGAAAGCACGCAGATCTGCGAAGGCGCAGGAGCACGTGCGCTTGATAGACCGCAGGTGGCAGACCACGATGAGCCCTCTAGTAAAAACGAAAACAAAGAAAACGATTGTTTCTGCAGACAGCCCACTGACGCGAAAGGCGCCTTCGAAGCGCGAGGGGGTAAACGCAGTGTGACGCGGGGGCAGAAGAGACGCAGAGAAATCAGCGCTTTGAGAATAAAACTGGCGAAGAAGCAAGGGCTGTTGAAAGCACGCGCTTGGCGCTTAGCGAGGAGTTTAATGAGAAAATAAAAGTGCAATGGTTCTCGCAAAAGACAGCCGAGGGGGAGGCGCGTTCGAAGTGGGAGGCAGCGTACTGGCTGGGCGTGGCTCAACCGCAGGCCAAACGCTTAGAGATGAGCGAGCACGCTGAGCAAGGTAGCTCACGTCATAGAAGTGGGAATGTGCTTAGCTGCTTGCGAGCTCGTAAAGGGCAAAGAGCAGCGCGCAAGCGCAGAGTGGCAGGTGAAATTGTAAGGCTTTGCTTGCCAGCAAAACCATTCAGGCAGGCGAATGGCTACTGGCACCCAAGTGATGCGACTAAGATCGGTTGTAATAACAAAACTGATTGTGCAGTGAAAGATGCTGAATGGAAGAGGCGGAAGAGGTGAAGATGAAGCCTTAGGTCAACCCCGATCGAAAACATGGACTTGACTTGGAAAGAAATAGAACCTATAATGGTGATGAATAAGTTGTGTATTGTGGTGAAACCAATCTTTGAGTAGGGTGAAGAACAAGGGTGGTGTAAATGGATTTATTGGAGAGATGAATGAGTTAGTGGTGGAGTGAGGTTTGAAAAATAGGTGTCAAAGGTGCGATTTACTGAGGTGTTTGATTTTTGTGATGTTAGGGCAGACTGTATGAGTAGGTTGGTGTAAGTTTATGAACTGTCGATGTAGAAGTAGTGGCTGCAAAGTGCGGATTGAGGAGCTAGAGGAGGAAAAACGTTGATTTGTGTGGACTGAGGAGGAGTGTTGTTGAATAAGAGATCATTGATGTGTTTGATTTTTTATGATGTGTAAGAGCGGAGTGTTTGAGTAGATTGGTGTTTGAGAAAGTGATGTATTGGTGATAGAACGGGAACGTGGTGTGTACCAATGTGTGTGTGTCCTCTAGACATCGAGTGAACTATAGGTAAGGGTTGAGAAAGTGTGGTTTTGGCAATGGAAGTGGTGAAAATTGTGTCATCATAAGGCAAGTGTTAAATAAATGAAAGTGAAGTGTGTAGTGAAAAGTGCGACTAAAGAAGTGAGCAGGGGTGGTGAACAGCGGACTGTGTGAGTAGATTTGTGTGAGACATGATTACGTCGGGGTTTGTAAAGTCATGAAGGTTGTGTGGACGAAATATATATTATGGTGTGTAGAAAGAAGTGAACTGTAGAGTGATGAACAAGTGAACGGTGGTGTGTAATGAGGTGTGTTGTGTGTGAGTAGTGAACAGTGGGGGTGATCAGAAGATCCATCGGCGACAAGTGAGCAGTTTTTTGGGAAAAACTCTTGAACAGGGGGCCCATTGTCATGATTAAGGGGGCAATCTCCCCTTGGAAATAAAGATGACGAGGCATAGCGGAGCCAGAGGCCGACGAAGATGAAGATGAAGAAAGAGAGGGCAAATTTCCCGCGAAGAGGGCGGACCAATGACGAGGCGACGCGATGGAGGCACGTGGAGAATTAACCAATGTGGTGGTGACCCGTGCGGCGGACACGGGCACAGCGAATGCAAGAGTGCCGCGACGGCCGGGCAGAGGCTATTTAATCCCGGGGCACAGGCCGAGAGAGGGAGAGATCAGAAGAACGCCACAGCAGGAAGGTCAGGTGGCACGAGTACGAGGAACAAGACGGGGGTACGAGGCCACGCCATCGACCAGAGCCACGTCAGCCTGGGCCGGAGTGGACCGACGTGGCATCGGCTCCTACTTCCGCGTCGTACCACCAACCTGCGCTTTGGTGGCCTCAGCGGCGACGGTCGGGCGCCTGCGTACAGCGAGCACGCACCGTCAACTAACGCCTTGGCGGTCCCCACGCGGCGACGTTCCTGCAGCTCCCCGGTGGTACCTGCTACCACGGCGACGGCCCCGAGGCCAGGGGCTGCTTCCCGCTATGAGGGCTACCACGAGGAGTAGCTGAAAAGCGGTCCACCGTGCGACTGCCGCGCACAGCTACTTCGGTACCACCACCACCGGCACCGCGGCAGCGGACAACTACGACTACCAGCGTGTCACGGCCACGCTACGGATACGACACGTCAGCGCAGGAGGCAGCGGTAGGCCCGTCCGCTAGGGACTTGGTGTCATATGTCTATTGTCGTTAGGATTGTGAACATGGACGTTGTAGAGAGTGGAACTAGGACGGTTTGATTTATTAGGGACTTCATTGTAGCGACTTTTGGTTTGGTTGTTGGCTTTTCTAGGTTTTTGTTAGGTAGTAGTATTTAGGAATTTATTTGGTTGAGTTCTTTGTTTGCTTTCTTGTTTATTTTGCTTAGGGGTTGTAGTTGTACATAATAAATGTGTGCTGTGGTGAATGTGCCAACGATTCTCCCGTGTACATTCTTCTGAGCTGATCGAGAGGTGCCACAAAACGTGACAAGATATGCCCCATGTGAAATATCCGTGATTTTATGTCATTTCATTTAGGGACGTTTGAAGGTCCGAATGCCTTACATGAGGCGGCTTTGTCCAGTAGTTCACCGCATGCAATAGCACGTTGAACAAGAAAATTCAAAAAGGAAACTTATGCAATGACCATATAAATCTCAAGAACACAGACATGTTCCGTGCAACGTGCAACCGTGTGTTCATAAGAAAGAAAAACCTCCATATGAAAATCGTAGAACACGCTGAGCGTAGTGTTACGTTCTTGGGTGTTTCTCTGGTGTTCTGCATATGTTTACAAATTACGGGAAGCGTGCTCCCTTCGTGTTCTTCGAACCGCTGTGCGATGAAACGGCAAAGGTCACCCTTCTCCCCCCGCGTCCTTTACTGGGGCGGAAACCCTTTGACATGAAAACTGACGATGCACCGTGCACGGCACCTGAAGTTGGGGAAGGGAGAAGCGTTTCGATTGAGCAAGAAATGAAGAAAGAAGGACTGGGTATATTATTGAACTAAGTGGGGAGTTGACTGTCACAAAACCCATTGCTGAGGAGGGGTAGTGGGGGGAAACAGTATGGAAGCAGAGAAGAGAGAAAAGGAGACAGAAAGGAAAGGAGTGAGAGGGACGGACACTTCTTGTTCGTCACGCCGGTAATCCGGAGGCTACAGCAGCTGCGGGACCCTGTATTCCATCAACCAACCATCAAGATTCATTGCTACAAGGTTGAGTGCGTTTGATGGTCGCCTCGGAAAGCTTGATGCACGTAAGAAACTGTAATGGAAGCTGCTGGAAGGGGACGCTGGAAGATGCTGGCAGGCTTGCGGCGCAATGGCGGCAGATGTTGGCGTGAGGGCAAGCTTGACTGCTGAATTGATGATGGAAAGGCATTTTCTGAATTAATGACGGCAGAAAGCCAAACTTCATACGAGAGCGAAGATCTTGTAATACCAGAAACATAGCGGTGGCATTGACCGTTTCGAGAAAATTACAAAAGGTACCTTTTTGAAAAGGTGGTGCCGAAAACTTGGCAGGCACGCTGCGCAATGACGGCAGATGTTGGCGTGACGGCAAGCTTGACTGCTGTATTGATGATGGAAAGGCATTTACGAACCAATGCTGGCAGCAAGCAAAAATTCATTCGATAGCGAGATGCCCACGGGAATGCCGTGAATCACTCCACGAGCAGTGCCCGGAGGGGGCTTCAACTCATTCATGGAGCTCACCGCCGCTAACAGACCGTACTTGATCCACGCCCGCCTCATGGGTCGCACGAGATCAGCTCTACTGACCTTCAACGGACTCCGTATTCCGTACTATATTAAACTAGACTGTGAAATGGTGCGCTGCCGTCCATACCGCCGTGCCGCCCAGACTTGCCAATGTTGTGGTGAGATAGGGCACCGTCAAGACGTGTGCCCGCACCCCGACAAGCCACGCTGCCCAGCCTGTGGTATCGACAACCCGTCACCGGACCACTCCTGTGCCCCTCGGTGTAAACTGTGTGATGGACCCCATGCCACTGCCAACAAAGAATGCCCCAAACACTTTCTACCGGTTCCCCAAACACGGAGGTTCTGCCATCCTGCCCAGTCCCCATACCAACCAATCGACCTGACCCCGCTGGCCTACCACGACCAGGACTTTCCAGCTCTACAAGCCCAAACCTCGACTGCCCACCCTGAAGACCGGAACGCCATCCAACCGCAGGTGAGCTGGTCAGACGCTCTCCACTCTACTCCCACTGCTCTAACTTCACCCTCCCTGCTCCCTCCTCCCCCCCACCACCAATCCACCCTTCGTACTCCGCTGCTATTGCTGAACTTAAACAGCAGCAGCAACGTTTCCACGCACAACTCGCCTCTCTAACTTCCAAAATTGATGCCCTATTAGCCTCCCGCCTCCCAGCCCCGCCGCCCCCACCAGCACCCCTTCCTGAACAGATTCATGCACTCATTGACACAAAAATAGTGGAAGCCATAAAAGAACTGATAGCATCACAAACCTAGACTCTGGCCCCCATATGTAGTGGCATCCAGGCAATATTTGAACGGCAAAACAAATAGAGCAGACCATGCAAGGCAGACAGAACTCCCTGGCTTCGACTCACCAACCCAAGAAACTCAAACATCACCCTTACCATGACTAATCCCCCGGATACCGACCTCGTCGTACTCCAGTGGAACTGCCGTTCCCTCAACAACAAGCGACACCAGCTAGACCTGTTTACCAAACAAGATCCTCCGGATGTCATTGCCCTGCAAGAGACCAACACTCCTACCCCCCGTCTACCGCATTATACCGCCTTCACGCAAGACCCCCAGCATCGCACCGCCACTTTCGTACATAACTCCCATCCGGCCCAATCACATTGTCTTAATCAAACCATACCTCGTACCTTTGTAGAGCTCATCTCCACACGGCCGACTGGTTCCAGCATCTTCATCCTGAATATCTACAGTTCCCCATCTGATAACCTCCACAACATTGAGGCACTGAGTTACGAAGCCGCATCCCTGTCCAAGGACGCCCCTTTACAGGAGATTTCAACGCCCCGCATCCTGCATGGGGCTACCATTTTGCCTCCAAGAAAGGCACGGCCCTCTTACGCGCCACCCAGAACCACCAGTTGATCCTCCAAAACGACCTCACCTTTCCAACCCGCACCGGCAACAGTGTCACCAGAGACACCACACCTGATTTATCATTCACTAAAAACATCTCCAGGATCCAATGGTCCCGACTCGACGAAACACTCGGCAGTGACCATCACCTCCTCTCTCTTCGCTTCCCAACCAAAAAGAAAACGACCCGGACGGGCACCGCACGCCTGACTAACTGGTCCGCCTTCCGTGAAGATCGAACCCCTCTCCCTGCAATAAGCCAAAATTTAAGTGACTGGACCCAGGCCCTCGAACACCGGGTTAAAAAGCACACCCAAGAAATCGCACTTACCGACAGCACTCCGGCAGTCGACCCCCCCCCTTATGCACATTTGGGACGCGCGTCGTAGTCTTACTAAACGCTGGAAACGGCAGAAGCATAACCGTAAACGTAAAAAGCGCATAGCCCTCCTAACCCAGCAAGCGCAAGCATATGCCGCCGATCTCCAGAGACAAAATTGGCACTCTTTCTGCAATCAGCTCCAAGGCACTCTCCACACAAAGAAAACTTGGCATCTCCACCGTTCCCTTCTCGACAACACCAATACTAAGAGATACACAAACCATAAAATCCATCAACTAATCCGCAACAGCGCTCTCCCCTCTCAAGAACTCCTCAAGTCGATCCGTGACCATCTTTGTTGCGACCCTACTACCTACCCACCCATCCCCGACACATGCTGTACGGGCCTAGCTAACGAAGCACTAGACGCCCCCTTTACCTTCACTGAACTCCAAGCTGTCCTGGCCCGCCTCACCCGCAACACCACCACAGGAAAGGACCATATTACCTACCGCACTCTCCGCAATCTCGACGAGGACACACTCCAAGATCTCCTCGAACTTTACAATTATCACTGGCAGGGGGGAACTCTACCTGAGCAGTGGCGACACTCGGACATCATACTGATCCCAAAACCCAACAAGCCACTGACGCCGACTACTGTTCGACCAATCTCCCTGACCTCATGCATAGGTAAACTCTTCGAACACCTAGTACATCAGCGCCTCACCGCATACCTGGAAGGCCACAACCTCTACCCTTTCACAATGGTTGGTTTTCGGCAACACCTATCCACTCAAGACGTCCTCCTGCAGCTCAAGGAACAGGTGGTGGACCACCTGAGCCGCACCTCTCCCAAAACAATCTTGACGCTCGACGTCAAGGGTGCATTTGACAACGTCACCCACGAAGCCATACTGGAAAACCTGAGTACTACGAACTGCGGGGTAAATACCTATCGCTTTGTAATAGCCTTCCTTGAGAAAAGAACTGCTACACTCCGACTCGGCCCTCTACTCTTGCCTACTTTCCACACCCCGGCAAAGGGCACACCACAAGGATCGGTTATTACGCCTCTTCTCTTTAATATAGCTCTGCTTCACCTCCCTGACAAACTGCTAGCCATTCCCGGCCTACGCCACGCATTCTACGCTGATGATCGGACTCTCTGGACCACCCAAGGCTCTAGCGGTGAACAACAGGACATCCTTCAGCAAGCAGTCGACACCACTACTGCTTACCTTCAGCCCAGGGGATTGACCTGCGAGCCATCTAAGTCCGCCCTACTGGTTCTCCGCGCTCGCACAAGCGGCCACCCGGCTGCGCCCACCCCTGACCCACAGGTCACCATAAGTGGCTCTTTTATCCCCCAAGTTACCACGCTCAGGATATTAGGCGTTACCTTCCACTGGGATGGCTCAGGCTCTGCCCTACTCCCCCAACTGCACCAAACAGTCTCCCAGCTCATCCACCTTATACGCCGAATGCGGGGATCGGCATACGGTCTAAAAGAGCCAGACACCTGCCATCTTGTCCAAGCCCTCATGGTCAGCCGTCTCACCTACGGAACCCCGTTTGTGAATTTTAGACCCCAAGAAACCACCAAGCTGGACGCCCTAATCCGCAAAACTTACAAAGCTGCCTTGGGCCTCCCTACATTTACCTCTACTACCGTCTTCTTCAACGTGGGCTGCATAATACCCTCAGCGAAATTCTGGAAGCCCAACGAACCTCACAGCTACAACGGTTGGCCCTTACTCCCACTGGCAGGAACGTGCTTCGCACCATTGGCCGATCCACCCCGTCTGCAACTTACGAACTTCAACGCATCCCTCTTCACATTCGCCAGCGGCTTAGGGTCGCCCCAATCCCGAATCATGTGCATCCGACGTTCAATAGGGGAAGGAGAGAAGCTCGTGTCAGAACGCTCACAAGGCGATATGAAACCGACGCCCAAACGCGCTACACGGATATCGCCCATACTCCCAACGGTTCACACACCACCTTCGTCACCCTGGACTCTACCGGCCATCTCGCCACTGCAGCCACCTACAAGCAGCTACCAGTTCCCACAGCAGAGGCACTCGCCGTCGCTCATGCGGCCACCACCCACCAAAAACAGCCCTACCTAACCATTATCACCGATTCTCAGCAAGCATGCCGGTGGTATCAAGCTGGCCTGGCACCCCCTGAAGCTCTTTCCATCTTTCACTGTCTCCCCGAAGAAATAGAGATAACAATAGTTTGGACCCCTGGCCACTGTGGTCTTGCTGGGAATGAAGCGGCCCATGCCGCAGCCCGCGCTTTCCACAACCGGGCACTCCCCTCTGCAAGGCTAAATACCACAGGACGTCCAGATTCCGCAAGCAACACCTTAACACCGCTGGACTCTACCTATAGCTCCATCCTTTCCCACTACACAAACAACAGAAGAAGGTACCCTCCTCCCCACCCATCCCTTACCCCACATGAAGCCTATGTCTATCGCCGCCTTCAGACAGAAACTTTCTATAATCACACGATTCTCTCACACATCTCCCCATCCCTCTTCCCCCATAACTGCCAAGCGTGTGACCTTCCTCTTACCACCTTCCACCTAGTCTTCTCCTGCCCGCAGCACCCAACCACCCTTCACTCCCCCACCCTTGAGCAGTGGGAGTCCGCTCTGACCAGCTCGTCACCGGAGCAGCAACTCGCCCTGGTGAAACGAGCTCTGGAATCGGCGCGGGCTCGCGGCCTCCTGGACATGGGAGGCTGACCACTTCCCCTTCCCTCTCCGCTAAAGCTGAGATAAATGTTTTTACCACCACCACCACCATTCGATAGCGAAGGGCTGATATAATAACAGAAACATAGCGGTGGCATTGGGCATTTCGAGAAAAAAAACAATAACTGCCTTTTGGATAAGGTGCTGCTGAAAACTAGGCATATATTAGAGAAAAGCTAGTTTGATTAGCGCATCTTGTTTTTAAGCCAGGCGTGGAGGGCTGGTATGGAGCTGTATGCCCTTTATTCGCCGTTTTTGGTGTAAGGGGGGCAGTGCCGACCCTTACGTTGAAAACATGGGCAGCTTTTTTTCCCTGCGACAGGCTCAAACCGTGTTCATTTTGCCTTTGCTTTCATATAACGCGGACAGAACCGTCCGTGGCATGGCTTAAATTGTACGCGGCAGAGTACGAGTGTAGCGCTTCGCCGACCCTCCTTAGTTATAATCAGCTGCCTTGAGACAGATCCAACCACAGTATTATTACACAACATAATTTTCATTCCGGGAGCGCATGCCATTTCACTCATAGCTACGTTGGATTTCGTCGGGGAGAACGTGGGTGTGCGATATCTCTTTTAGGTTGAGATAGCTGGCTACACGGCTCAAGGTGCGCCTCGTTTTGGAGACCGGTTCGTGCCAAAGAAGCGGTATAAACATATATCTGACAACATTTGTGTATTCATTGACGATTCAGTTTGAGGAGCCAAATAAATTGCGCTTGTTCGGGCACCGTTTCCGTTCGTGGCGGTGTTAACATGTTCAATCACTGAGAAAAGAGTTGCGCATAACATTCTTTTCTCAGTGTTAGAACAAGTTAAAGTAGGATCCGTCATCCTCGAAGGTGTAAAGATGTCGTACACTCAGTGCTCAGTTAGTGTTATTGTAAACAAAAAAGTGGGACGAAGTTTTTATATACTGTCGTCGGTGAGGCAGGGGTGCCCCTTGAGGCCCTTGTTGTTTGCGATTTATCTTGAACCATATTGTTTAAAGATTCTTCAAAATGGAAATATACATGGATTCCGTTTGCACTGCAGTGAAGTTAAAATTTTGTCATATGCCGATGACATCGCTGTTTTTTGTAGTGATAGGAAAAGTAGGAGGGAGGTGGTGAACGATCTAAAGCAATTTTGCGAGTTGTCTGCCAGTGCTGTTAACTGGAACATGTGCATAGGATTTTCGCACGGTGACTGGCAAAGTAGGCCAGTGTTTTTCAAGAAGGTGCCTTGAACGACAACTCCGGCCAGGTATCTGGGCATCCCATCCGAAAACTACCAGGGCGCTATAGAGTACTGGGACGGAGAAACTGATAGAGGTAGTGAGAAATTAACACAATGGGGGTGGTGGGGAAGGGATCTGTCAATGTTTTCCCGTGCATCAGTATGTAATGTGTGTGCTGTTGCCAAGGTATGGTACGTCCTACAGGCGATTTGTATGTCAAGAAAGAACATACAAAAGCTTCACAGAGTGTTTGCGTTTTTTTTGTGGGGCTCAAGTTGGGAGCGCATGAGTCGAACTAATTCGTTTTGCTCGGTGAAACGTGGTGGATTGGGACTGGCACATTTGTTTATCCGACAAATAGTTTCTACGTTTATGTTTCTGAGAGATCAGAGAGATTCCTTTCTACGTACTGTGGTACAAGTCCGACTACGGAATGTTATTCCAGACTATGCAGTTCCAACTTGTGAAATGCGATGTGTACGTGTGCGTGGGTTCTTGCGGGAAGTGGTGGATGCTTTTAGAATTTTAAGGGTTAGGTTTTCTTCGGAGTATTTGAGTAGTGTACCGCGGAAACGTTTGTACAAAGATATGATTGATGTGTGTCTGCCTGTTCCGGTTTATCGTCAGTTATATGCAGTTGGTTCAGGAAAAGATTTTCTAAAAAGAGTGAAACGATGGACAGTAGCTTCATCTGTGAAATCTTTCTTCTTTAAACTTTATAGCGGCACGCTACCGGTAAAACCTTGGATGCAGGAAAAAGGACTATATGTACACCCATGGACACTTACCTGTAGATTATGCCAAAAGCTGGAAACAATTGAGCACATCTTCCTGGACTGTTAGGATGTGGTGTTTCACTGGGACATCCCCCAACGAACCCTGAAGAAAGACTTACCATTAACGCCTTATGGCGTTCGCTTTTTCCCGTAAACAATGATGGAGGCGTGCCCTATGATATGTTCATGGCACTTAGTCTGCATTCTATGTGGAAAACTCGCATGGCGGTTCAAAATGCCGAAGAGGATGCTCGCACAGTGCGAGAGTACTTCATTGAAAGCGCTGCTTATATAAGAGAAGTTTATCGAGTCATGCAGAAAGAACCTGAGTGGTTACCCATTCTGGATGTTCTAGCGCAATTTAAGATGTTTTAAGCCAATCCCTTCAGCCGATTGGTGGCTGGAGCTGCTAATTTGTGTACTGAGCAGTGCGTGTTGTGTTGTCGCCAAGCAGGCAATAAACAAAAAAAAGTGGCGGTGGTGCAGTGGTAACATACCCACTTTTTGTTGCAAAGGTTGGTGGTTCGATCCTCACTGGGGTAGGTTTTGTTTTTTGCGCCGACAGCACGATTTCATTTTCCCCTAAACGAAAAATGTGCCTGTTCATTGTAGTTTTTAACCGAAAGTGATTTCCCTAAGTGATGTATGAGGTTTATTCCACAGCTTGCTCTTAGACAGGATAGCCCCACAAACTCAACTTTTTGCTGGGTATGGGAACCTGGTCTTTCTATTTACAGTGCTTTATGTGTCTATGTTCAAGCCAAAATTTCTTTCGACAAATTTCGTTCACTTCGTGACTTGTTGTATGAACTGCGGTACGAAAAAACAAAGGCACAGCTGAAACCGAAACCCCGGCACCAGCACTCCACTGCTCCATCCAGCCCCACCGCCACGCTACCACCCCATCGCCTTCCCTTCCTCCTGGCCGCCGGGTCGGTGGAATTGTACACGCTTGTCGAGTGGCTTTGTTGTGGTTGTTTTGAAGACATTGGATTATTGTTTCGACGAAGATATGCCGCCTGTGATTTAAGGTAAGTGACAAGTCAACTTTTCGCACTTTACTTATGTATTTAACAGGGCAGGGCTGTTCCGTTCCTTGTTAGACTTTTGCGTCGCCGGTTACCCCTAATGTTTTTTGACAGCGACTGATTTTGAGCGCTATGTAGATCTGCCTTTCGACCGCGGATATTACGTGCTGGAGTAGCAACAGTAGGGCTGTTCGATTTACAGTCCCGGAATCACCGCAGATTACCTGAAAGCAGTCAGGCATTCGATTTTCTTGTGTATCCTTATGGTTTCGGGGAAACCTCGAACTCCCACGGAATATCCGCGGTGAATCCGAGTCTGTAAATAGAAGAGCCCTAGTGTTTGTGCCGTTTGTAGGCTTTTTGTTGAGCGAAGTAGAATCATACTGCTACGTCGGCTAAACGGTTTGTTGCCCGCGACCGATCGCCAAAACGCGCGGTCGACCGCTCCATGTTGAGTTCTCAACACTTATGTTTTCTTTTTTTTTGTATGTAGTTCTTTTTAAGTAATTGCGATATTGTTCTTCGCATCATTTGTCGTACCTGGACTGGAGTGGTACGCGTTAGATAACTTTTATCCGAGGCACACAGCAGTCTACACTACACTGCAGGGATTGTCATTTTTCAAAGCGATCACTCCGTAAAGTGCACGGGTACAAACAAGGCTCTCTGCGTTCAGATTGAGGGTACGATGGCTGAAATTCGCGTCACACTCGCAAGCCCCGCACGTGCAGTGAATTTTGGAGTGTTCCAGGCGTTCGATAATCGCCTAAAAGTTTGTGCATGAGTATCAGAAGCAACAAAACCGTACATTCAACCCGAATTCGCTACCACGTTGAAACTACATGCGTTTTGTGCGTCTGGTGCAGAGGCATAAGCAATGCTGGCCGCGATGGGGAGCGTTTAAGCACTGCAACATTCACTACCGTCTCCGAATAATCCGCGGCCACGCGTGTAGCTCAGTTAAATTTTGTATAGACCATATGCAAAAGTGCCGCCATCTACCGGAAGAAAAAAGAAACCAGCACGCGACGCCATGTTGGGGGATGGCGGTCGCGGTGTGGCTTGGTACGCAGCGTGTGAGGGGCTTTCTCGGCTTAGCGATCCTTTTATATTGAGATTTAAGCGCAGCAAAATTAGCGACGAGTGTTCTGTAGACCTTTCTGTGTTGCCCAGATTCGCGGGCGACTTCGTAAATACGCATTATGCATCGGAAAAACATTCGGGGAGACACCGGCACGGAAGCTGTTGGAGGCGGTCGCCTTTCTTCTTCTTTTTTGGGGGGGGCTTTGAGAACACAAACATTGAAAGTACATCCGTGATGGTTCGCATCCGGCGGGTTTCTCAAGAGATCATTCCTGAAACGCTTCGAAACTTGCGGGCTGTCCTGAGGTTGAAACGGGGGAGAGGGGGGGCACTCGCGATAAAGGTTTACGCCAAGGATCCTCTTGGACGCAGAGGAAGCCTGCAAAAAAAAAGAAACACTTAACAAAATAAATTGCATACTTGGCATTTTTTTAACAGCGGAGCTGTTGTAGCTGGCCGTAATGTGTAGCGCGTAACGTGTGTGGCGTGTAACGCGTTAAGCATTGCCAATAAATTACCCATAAATTGTCGAGTGCTGGTGAGCCCGTGCCTCGCGGCGACCGCCGAGCGTCCCCAGCACACGCAAAGGCTTTAGCAAAAACAAAAACTGCGATAACCTTAAAGAGGGAGAACATGCCGAGCGCTCGTGAGCGCGTGCCTCGCAGCAACCGCTGAGCGTCCTTTGCTCGCGCCGTGGACAACAAAACTAGGTGCGCACTACCACTTAGAAAATTCCGCTCGAAAAATTTGATCTCGGGAAAATGGCTACGCTCGAACAGCATACGACGAGCGGTAAATGACCGATACACGGAATTGCTACGTACGTATACTTGCGCTAATCATGGCGCTACGTGAAGGTTGCAACTGTCGCGGATCCCTTATTTCATGTAAAGTTCGGCAAACGAAATAATGCGTAGTACTTCCATTACCGAACGTCCAGAATAAACAGAAAACGCGGGCGAGCAAAGCACGAACGGCAGACTCAAAACTCTACCCGCACGATAAAGTACGAGGTGACCGATGCAGTGCGCCTGAACTACCAGCAGGGAGGAGTGCTCCTTGGCAAATACGGGGCTAGAAAATAGCTCACTTTGGGACCTTTTTAGTCCTGCACATATATTCGTTTCGTGACTATGCATGCGATGTAGCTATATTATTACGGCGCGAATGGAGGGCGATACCCGCAAGCGACTTCACGCAGGGCTCGAGTCATGCTTCCGTTAAGAAATAAAATAATAAAAAAAAAGATGTGTACACTATTTTCGTGGTCATCCTCGTATCACCTTTGTGCACTGCAAGTTACACGCCAGTATTTGGACATCTTGGACAAAGATAAATGCCGACGTGCGCGTCGCTAACCCCGGGCTATATGCACATAGCGGTATCCGCAGATCCGGGAATCCCCCAACATGGCGGAAGCGCTCGCGGTTCCCGCAAGAGGGCGCCACTTTTGCATAAGGTCTATTGTGCTCGCCTTCTGTGGATAAGTGCACTCCGGACAAGGGCAAATGCTTAAAAAAAAGTGGGTCTCCTCTGGACTGGTTAAGGCCGAAGGTCTCTTTCTAGTAGCTTGTGTACATCACTGCACAGCAAAGAATACACTCTTTGTCAAAACACATGACTTGATGTAAATAAATGTACCTCTAGAAAATATACCGCTAGAGAATAGATTGAAGAACAGCCTTTTCTAGATGGTTATGTCACAGTGGAAGTTTTTTTTTTTAATTTTCAGAAGAGGATAACCTCTTTTTTATCGCAATTATTTTTGAGCACTGGTTATTGTCATTATTGTCATGCATTATTGGCAACAATGCATTATTGACATGTTTCAATATGTGCGGCCTATACCAGTGAGTCTCATTTTTGAAGATCGTTTGAAAGGGTTTGATGTGAATGTGAGAGCGACCTTACATTGGTGCCCTATGCTTCCCTAAGACATCACGGCCATTATTGAGACCTAATTAGGTGCATGTTTTGAAGGGAAAAAATGGTTGCTATGATATTGACGGTACCAGTTGAAAATATGCACCGACAAATCATGTGGGCTTTAAGCACTGCGTGGGAAGGACAATTGAAGCTGTTTTAAGCTACAATCACCTAGAAGAGACCTCAGAAACAAAAAAACATGTTTCACTTGTACTTTTGTTCAGTCGTTCTTTACGTAGCTTTTCCAGCCTCCTTCAGTATAATTGTTAAGGCAACGTTATCACCATTTGAGTCTGCGCTTTGTCACAGAATCGGGGAGGCAATAATTTGCCGTAGCAGCAATGAGAGAGCTCATCTCGCCACCTTTTTACGCATAAATAAACTGGTCATAATGAACGGCATCTACTTCCAAAGAGAGAATTGAGTTCGAAACTTGATCGTTGACATTGTCACTATGCTGTGATAGTCACTTCGGCCATGCTTACATCCAGGTTAATGTGGTATTTGAACGTTCTCATATTCTCACTTGGAGTGGGAAGAACACGTTGCTCGACACCTTAATATCGCAATTAGAACTTTGAAGGGTTAAGGCTAATGCAACTTGCTTGTTGTTTGCCACTAACTTCCGTCTTGCAGGCTACTGACGGTTAGAACTTGCAGTGGAGATCAGCTGGCATGCCCTACTTTGATGATCTGGATGGACCTCTCATCAGATGTCACTGGCTGCTTTTCAAGTTGCATACAATAGCTGAGCACCTAGTTCTATACAATTATAGTGCAATGCTATGACGTGCACTGTGCAATTCAGTTACCAGAACTTGCCTAATTTGAGCGAGAGTGAGGTGCTTTGGTCTTCCAATAGCACTGTATATATATGCATGTCGGCTTATTCATTTCAGCAATTCACTGCTCTCCGATTTTGGAATCAGTGAATTTGGATGTATTGTATTTAACGTCTTTATAATGTTTAACCTGAAAATTTGCTGCCATTCTACATTGGACTGCTGAAACAAAAGCACGAAGGTGGAAGTTCTTAGTAAAAAATCGAGAACCAGTATGCACAAGATGCGATATTTAGAAGTGACACGGCCGCTTGATGTCCCCCTTTTGGTGCAGCCCGCCGAATGTTCCTCTCCGCCTGTGAAAACGATAATTCTCTTTCCCTCCGCCGCGTCTCCTGGGGCGCACGCTATCGGCGATGCGGCGGCGTCAATTCGGAAAGTGGCCACGCAATCAGCCATCCGCGCTAGCAGTTCTTGGTTCGGCTGTAGTGTTATTGCGCTTTGTCATGCTTCACTTGAGACACCTTGCTGAACAGGCTGCAATCACATATTTACGTGGAGTCCTTAACATGGGATTGCACTATTCAGCTTGTTTTGCTGGAATTTTCGATTCTGTAGCCTGTTTGTCAGCTTTGGGCTTTTTCTCAAGGAACTTCGGGCGGCTCATGACGAGAGGCTAAAATATCAAGGTGGCGCATCACACCTCCAATTTTTCTAGGTTATTCGGCTCAACGTGCTATTGGCTCAGGAGTCGAACTGGGTTCACAATTGAGAACTTTTGTTGGATCTTAAATGGGGCCTTGAGAACAAAACATTCAATAGCTTTTTTCATTTCATCAAGCATCCCCCCTCTCTCTAGAAGATTTGTTCTGAGGTTCTTAATGAGGTGGTTAGGTCAAATAAAAGGAACGATCAGTAGTTCTCCCGCACTGCATGTAGCACAACATGCTGTAGTGTGTTGTCAACCGAAGTGCCTAGAATCATGGCGTTGTTTTTCTGGTGGCTGTCTGTGACAATACGGATAACGAGGAACCCCGCCTCTTCCACGGAGTTCAGAACACTAAAATTCAGGTTACGGAGCCGGTCATGCTTCAGGTTCCCGGTAAAAAAGTACCCTCAGGGGATAACGTCAGCCGTGGGAAGCACCCGCAGGACAAACCAAAGGAGCCTGCAGGCTATTTCAGTGGCACCGCCGGTTCGAGGTTCACAGCCGATATCAAGGCCGCAAATTTTGTCGACTTGACAGCCATAAATTAGTTTTTGCTGTATTGACATTTCGTCAGTAATCAGGCTGCAGTATGGCTCTTTTAGTGACCGCAAGCGTTGTCCCTCCACTTGAAGCCGTTCCTTTATTAGGTTTGTTACTTGAGTCTCTCCTGCAAAAGGTCCGACGAGATTTTTAGTGTGCTTTGACACGGCAGCTTCAGCAGTTTTCTGCCCCTCACATTCTCGTAACCTTTACAAGAAGTCGCCTTCCACAGCACTTTCCCGCAACGTGGGTTCCTGCCTAGTCAGCGCGCCTTATCACTATTGATAATCTGTTCCATGACAAATTTGGCACACCTGTCTCCTTCTTGTGCGGCTTCCGAAGGGGTCTTTAGTGCTTGCACAGCTCAGTTGTCTTCACAGTGTTGAACTTTCTCTAAACTCATCACAGGTTTACTGAAGTTTTTGCAAGCATTTGCTTAGTCAGCACTTTCACCTCAAGACGGTGTGCGTTTTTGTTCGTCCCTTCAATGCATCCAACCAGGTTAGATGTCATCTGGCATTTTTCACCTTTCAATTTACTGTGTTCCCAAGCTTCACCACACTCTTCTGAAGCTACGTTTTCTTCCGTCTGGTATTCACGGGCTGCGCTTTGAGCGTAGAATTCTTCTAGACGAGGGTGTTTTGCTTTTTTCCCACCTGCTGCTAACGCATGTTCTCTTGAAATTCTCGCATGCATGCATGCACGCTTGCATCTTACTAAAATTATTTCCTGGAAACGGCATTGCCACGATGCCATGCCTTTTAGAGCAGTGCAGGTCAAGAGCACCGTCCCATGACCTGAAGGGAGTACTAGCAGGATGGTTTCCACTTAATTTGGTGAAAATATTCTTTTTCTGCAGATTTTCTATTTTTATGGCGAATAGAAATGGTAGAAGCAAGGAACCACATCGGAGTGACCATCTCAGATGTTTAAGGTTTGAGTTGATCTGGATTGTATAAGCTTTAGTGTGTAACTCAGTTTTTTTTCTTTTCAGCTGCCCACTTGTTCGAAGATCGTCACCATATCTGATATTTAATGATAATATATTCAACATTAAAACCGAGTTTGTTTTGTGTATATTTTAACCACCCAGACACACCTCTAAGCTTTCATAAAATGCTTGATAAGTTTTCAGGGCATTGTACCCGGATAGCAGAAAAATGATCACGACATGAATGGACAGAGCAAAACGCAAGTCACACAAGCTTACTTATTGGCTGCAAATCTTATTTTATAAATTTATTGCCAAGAAATGAAATCAGTTTTTAATTAGCATTGCGTAGCACCTTTCGTTTTCATGGCGTCATCATTTTTGTGTAATTTCGCATATCTGCTGTCATACTGTCACCCAACCTGCCATCATCGACGCTACCATTATGAGCATGCCGTCAGCTACCGACGTCCCGACGTCTACCAGCATGCCGACATCCATCACCCTGCCATCATGCCAACATGCAGTCATCTGCCGTCATGCTATCATTAATGCCATTACCATAATCCACCATATTGATGTTTGATGTATTCCATCAACTCCTCATTTTCAATAGAGAGACTCGACTTCATGAAGAAGTCGAGCAGTGCCTGAAGACCTCCTGTCAGATAGTGTCCGGGCACATAAAGAAAAGGAAGTCTTCCAGCGTGTGGTTTTGGACTCCAAGACATTGGGCTGCTGCCAGGAGTACAGTCCTTGCGGCATCGCGCTTGGCGCAGGAGCACAGCAGGTGTTTGAGCGTCTCGGCCTTTGGGCAATCTACGCCGGTAGGCGATGTTCGGCGGACTTGCCGACGGAGACAGGCTCCAAAATTGCCGCTATTGAGTCGCATGGAGAACAGGAGTGACCGAGCGCCCCTTCCTATGTGTCGGAGAAGCTCCTGTGGGGCTTTGCCACTGGGGACTCCGGCCTTTGGGTGTGACGAATGTGCACCCCAGCTAGGATAGACCTTGCAGTGTCGATTGGCACCACATCCTGGGAGGAGTGAACCCCTGTCTGGCGAGCAGCACCTCTGCCTAGGGCGTGTGTCATGTTGTTGCCCATGGTGCCCACGTGCGATGGCAGCCAGTGAAGTCTCAGTGGACAGCCCCGGGACTGCCCGCCGATGCCAGGGGCGCTCCGGTGTTTGGGGCGTTAATCCAGGGCGGCCCGCAGCTTTACCAGCGTGTTGCCGCTACTGCAAATGGACACCACTCGCGGTTCCCGCGGGGCTGCCTAGAACATATGCGGCGGGCCTCCTGGGGCAGGTTGGGCAGGGGTGAACTGGTCGGCTAGCCGTTCCCGCGGCAGCGCTGAATCCCGCCTCCTGATCCTCTCCCATTGTTCCAGACGGAGAGTGGCGCCGGGCGGGGGTTGCCGAAGATACAACGTCCCGGCGACGCATGGTGTGCACTCGTTGGCGTGCTGCGCTGTCCTCGTATGTGTTGATTTATTGGTGACGCCGTTTGACAGCGGGCGTAAGCAGGGTCAATGGGTGTCTCCTCTGAAGAGCTCGCCCACGCGACCAGTGCTTACTTTCCCTAGGCATCATGATATAAAGGATGAAGCTGTTAAACGAATCACGCTTAGAAATGATGCTACGTAGGTTAGTGAAATCAATATTGAGGCTTATGGATGACAACGCAGGTTTGCGAAAAGACAACGCTGAAGACTGGCGTGCACACTGTCAATCAGAGTGGTCAATCGGGGATACGGGGGACCTTTCCTCCTGTTTTTAGCTGCGAGATCTACCATTGCTATTACATGACGCTGTCTGAAGCGCGGTCTAGATGTACAGACAGCTGAGTTTTGTCGAGTACATTTCTCTATCTGAAATGAAAGGGCATCACTTAAAGAGCCTCGAAGAGAAGCGGTTTCGCTGATAACGGCCCAGAACATTCTAAATGGATTTTTTTAGATATATGAATTGTCTGTGCCCTCCCAAAAATAATGCTGGAAACCATGACTTACAGTAGCACGGCGCATACTTCTGCCTGCATACGAGATGAAAAGCTATTTTGAAAAGTTGTCCCAAGCTAAAAAAAACTGAATCGCAGACTTTCTTATTCCTTTATGTGCGTTTGTTAATTCACCAGTCTATTTTGTCCGAAGGCGCCCTCTGTTGGGATGGACGATAGGTAGAATCTGGCTTCACGTTGTGGAGGTGAGAAGTTCGATTCTCCCCGGGCACGTCATTTTTATTAAGATGCCGTTGGCGTATTTGAAAACTGAAAACAAACATTTTGTCACAACAAACGCTCCCAACTCAGCCAGAATCGTCAAAGCTCCTTCACTGGGTCTGTTCACTGAACGCTGCCTTTGATTGTGGGCAGTAGTATGAACTCTGTGATTGTGTGCATGGAGGCTCAGTTACCCAACCTGGGAGCAACGCAGCGGCGGTGGGCTGCGTGTTTAAAAAAATAAAAATATTGTTGAAAAATACATAAAGTAATCCCTCGTTGAAACAAAATCGCTTTACTCGAAATATCGCTTTATTCGACATTTATTCTGGTCCCAACTCAAATTCATGCATTTTAGGCCGTATTACTCGAAGTGCACGAAGAGCGCGACCCACTTAGAGCGAAGTGGCGAGTGGAGGTCGAGCTGCGACGACCCAGCGCCGAGTCAGGCTGCCAACATGGCGGGTCAACGCAAGTTGGTATTTACCCGGCGATCTTCTCGAGCCAGTCATGCTCGATTCGCGCCATCCAACCTTAGACAAACGGTCCGAATGCGTGGTAGGGTCGTTCAATTTTGTTGCCGAGATGGGTCAATAGGGTGGACGCGACGCTGCGCGAACACCGGCGCTCGGACCATAGAATTATCAGTGTCGCCGACAACGGGGCGCCGAAAAACTCTTGTTTTGCAAGCTTCACTGCGGCGCACTCCTAAAATATTTCCCAGAGATCATACAAAGCCCCTAGTGCAAAACCGGACACTTTTTATGATGGCGCTGTGCACCAAAAATGAGCGGTTAATCCTTTTTTTGAGTGCAACAAACACAACCTCAGACTCGCTTGTGTTTCGTCTTTTCTTTCTTTCTTCGTCCTGTGCTTGGTTCGCTAGAAGTATGAGTTCATTAGTCTCAGACTCGAGCCACGACATTCGCCGCTTTCCAGCGTGCAACTCTCGTAGCATTCCCTGACGCCCGCACGCCCCCCCCCCCCCTGTAAAGTGGCTACAGGCACTGCCACTTTAATTTGCGGCGACCAGTCTCACGCAAAGCTTGACCGAACCCCTTTGCACCCGGCAAAAACTTGAAACAGCCAAAGCTCACTACCTTTGTTTCCACCTGAATAAAGCTTTGCTTCACCGAATACATTGTATTTTGATGCCTTGCAGTTGTGGTGCAATTAAAGCTCAAATGCTTTAGCTTTTCTCGAGTTATCGCTTATATTGAAATACCGCTTATAACAAAATTTTCGCCGTCCCGCTGGCTTCGTTATAACGAGGGATTACTGTATTTTGGTTGAAAGGTTCTCCAGAAGTGAATAAACGTTTCAGCTGTTACAGTTTCTTCTAGGTTTGCAGGTCACGTGACCGTGACACATATCGTAGTGTGGAGTTCCGACACTACAAACCGCCATCCTTCTGATTCCAGAGGGTTTCCTGCCAAATTAAAATTATTTACGCCAATTTGTTAAGCAAAGTGATTCTCGTTACTGGGCTATATACAAGGCTGGCTTCCATACGAGCGAGAGAACACATACCCGTCAAAAGTCGGTTGTCCATCCCTTTAAACATAGCCCTTTGTCCCCACCTGCAACTTATGGAGTCGAAGCATGACGGCACATTTTTGTGCGCGAATAAGCTGGCGAGGCTTAGATCTTGCAAACCCCGTGGCGGAAGAAAAATCTTCCCTTATTGCAAAATCTGTATCTTTGAGCATTTCGTTCCACGGGCCTGTATGATTTCCTCGGTTTTAAAGTTTTCCAGGTTTACATCCACTGGACGCTTCCTGTCATCGCAATATTTACCAATGCTATCTGCTCGCTCAATTTAGGAGGCACCAAGCTGAAGTTTAGGTTGGCTTGCACAAAACGCAATCACTCTCTCCTCAAATTATTTCCGTGTTTATTTTACGGAGTCATCAGTACCATGAAACAAGGGGTTATTGCGGCTAGGACGATTGCTCGCGTCGAAGCTTGCGATTTTATGTTGGCAATTTATTGCTGTATTGGCGATGTTTCCGCGCCTGTGTAGGGGGGAAATGCTAGGGTTATGCGGCGATAATACTGGCTTAGTCAGTCGGGTGTCCATACCAGGTATAATTTGTGTGCGGCGGGAGTGTTTTTAGGATAAGTCATTTCTGTGCGCATAGCTGTTATGTCTTTTCCATTGTCGTTATTGGCATTCTTGAGAGAGTGGATACCGGATTTAGGTGGGCCCAGGTTTAGCTTGTAGCGGCCATTTCGTCATCGACCGCAAGCGCCTAACATCATTATCATTGGCCGGTACCATTGTCAGTAGGGCGTGGTTTCGGCACGCAGGACGAGCCATGCGCCAGAGAGAGAACGCCGACGCTTCTGCGCTGCTCGGCCACAATCGACGGGCGCTTCTCGGTTCGCGGGCTTCTGCTGCCGCAGAAACGTATTTGTAAAGACATATAGGCCTGCCACACAACCACATCGACGCCTACTTTATTTGCTACCCGGACGACAGCAGTTTTGAGCCCCGCTTCACCTGACGGCTGCCGCCCTACCTGGCATTGGAGCGACGCACCCAAGAGACCGGTTCCTCAAAATGGAAGCGCACTTCGTCGTACGCCGCATCGACTCATACAACCAGCGCTATGACGTCAGAAGCGCCCTGCTTCCGGAAGACCTACGCTGCAATCCTATGTGATGGCCCGCCTCGGCATTAGTCCTTCCCGCCAGAATGACAGGGCATCGCCTCCTGCCACTTCTTCCTCGTACGCCGAAACGAAGGTTGGGATGGAAACCGCGCTGTCCGGTCTGCAGCATCGCTCGCGCTCTAACGATGACTTTCCGACCCAAGAGCAAAGCAACGTTCCACCACCACCCGGCTTTGGTGAAAATAATCCGTCCACGTTCTACCACTCCAATCCGGCTGCGCCCACGCACTTACCTCCAGGTGATTCCACCATGCCACTCCTTACAACGGCCTTGCCACCTTGCCCGCCATCCTACCCTTAGAACCACGAGGTATGGCGTAAGCAGTTGGAGTGCTTTTTCGACCCGCACCAAGGGCCGTTACTCGCTGATGTACGAGCTCCTACCATCAAACTTATCCTCCACCTTGCCGGAGCCTAGAGCCCAGCCCTACGACGGGCTGAGGGCCGTCCTGATCACGCGCTATGGTCGGCGCCTCAAACCACCTGCCCCAGCTAGCCAGCCTTGCACCACCCCTGTGGAGAACCTCGTCGACGGCCCCGTCGAGGACGACCATTATGCTGGCGTCGGTGGTATTGCCACGTGATGAAACTAATACTACGACCGCGCTATGCCCAACCGACGGCAACTCGGCGGCAACGACGAACGACTGTGTTTCACACCACAGCAGTCTGTTGCCCACTGCATCTACGCGGCGTCCCTGCTGTACACAAGCACCGCGATGGCGCCTGAACCCACCGTCTATACTACCCTTCAAACAAGCTGCTTCTGTGGACGTAGGCGCAATGTATGCACCACACCACTCCGTGCTCGTCGTCACAACAGAAGATGCTAGTACAAGGTGCTGCTTCACCACGAATTCCAACAATCTGTGATGCGTCTGACGCTTCTTCTGCACCTCCACTGCAGTCGATGCGTAGTACGATCGCCAAGCACACTGTGGTACTCGTTACCAATCACCACGAAAGCCCGCCCTCCAACGAACTGCCATCGTCCCATAAGACCTACCGGTACCCGGACGCCGACGGGGAAGGATGGTGTCACCGACCGTCCTCTGGTCTATTCGACAAACGCCAGGGAAAAGACTCTAGGCTGCAGCTTTACCTTGCCCAGCATAGCTACGTGGACGCGGAGTTTGCGAGACGCAAGTCCCGTACGTTCTAAGAATCAGCTACAAGGTCATTGTGTCGAAAACAAGCCCTCTCCTGATTTCACAAAACACCCGCAAGTAATGATTACTGCCCTCGAGCTTAAACACCGCTGTCGACTTCGCGAGCGCCGACCCCGATGGCGGTCGTGTGCGCTTGCACGGCAGCAAGAATTCCGAATCAGCCGCCTGCTCCGACGCTGCAAGCGCCCAAGGCGAAAAGGCTGGATCTATCGTGGTTTGCGTATTCACCATCTCCTCCATGCGGTGACTTCTGCACAACAAAAATGCCGCGGTCATCATCGGAGACACCTCCCGTTTCCACGTCAAGCATACGCCTCGATCCTAAGCCCTAGTCTAGACTGTCCACCTCAACTTCTACAGATCAGGCGTGCTGCTATTTCACTGGCACGCTCAGGGTTCGCAACGCTGCACTTACAGTGTTCGCCCTTCCAGACCGGTCCCATCATCAACTATACTTTGGACACCCGCGGTGCCGTGACATCGGTCCAACCGACTCGTGTTCAAGCTCGTCCGCTACACCACTCCCAGCCAAGGCCACCGGAAGCTATAATGCGCTGCCGAAGCCCTCATGACGACGATTTGGTCTGTCACCTGATGGTATTACGGGGCTGAGCAGAACCACTCTAAGATCTTAGATAGCTATCCCTTGGGCTACTTAAGACCCTATGAACGCGGACACACATGCATGCACTTATGTCGCTTTTCTCAGGTCCGTGTTAGCTTGTATATAGCTTTCCTCGCTAGGTAGCCGCTCATGTTCTTGCTTTCCCTTTGCCGCGCTCCCCGCGTAGGAGGGAGCCCTATAGGGGCCATTTCATCACGACAGCAAGCGCCTACCATCATCATCATTGGCCGGTCCATCAGCAGTGCCGGCTTCGGCACGCAGGACGAGCCACGTACCAAAAAGACAACACTGAGGCTTCTTAGCTGCTCGGCCACAATCTACGGGCGCTCCTTGGTTCGCGGGCTTCTGCTTCCACCGAATCACATTTGTAAATAAATGTAGACCTGCCGCACAACCACATCGCCGGCTACTAGCCAAACGGCACTAGAGGGCAACTGCCACAACTTTCATGCCAACAGCGTCGACACAAGTGGAACAGGCTGCCCCACTGGACGCCGTAGGGGCACAGTAGCACGTTTACACAGCGGTTGGAGCTACGAATTGGTTTGCAACAATATATAACTAACCGGTGATGACCGAGGCGATTTCATGGCTTTGTAGTGGATGTTGTCGTGCCCCGCTGTTCGTGCATCATCGTCCAGTATTTGTACTGCGCCATGGAGGAACGAAACTTTTTCTATGTACTGCGCGCTCAGGACACGCCACTAGTGACGTCAATGAATGAGCCTGTTGCCAACAGAAGAGCAGGATGCGAGCCATGACTGGATGTTGAGGAGTAATCTGATGCACGGGCGGTTTCCAAAGGCGCCTGGTGAAAGCCTTGTCCAGGGGTTGTTTCTGGCTCGTTAGAAGGGGTCTGAGGGAGCCCAGGGAGGTGGCGGAAATCAAGAGGGAGAGAACCTGTGACAACAGGTGGGAGCGATTTCATGCCTTTATTGTTGAATGGGGACGCGCCCGCACAATGACTACCCCAAACTGATCAGTAGAGACCGGAAGTTTACGCAAAAGGCCTATTGTTCCCTTCAGTCCGTACCCAGCCTATTTAACATATAACTATGAAATAAGGGAAGGGAAGCATTTTAAGCAATACTTTATTGTGCCTATAATGCCTATTTTGACTATATGGGCTTATTGGCGCCTATTTTGACTATGTATAAGCCTATATGGGATTTTTAGCCCCTAAAATGCCTTTTTTGTGTTATATATACCTTTTGTGGTTTTTCGAGGCGGGGTCAGCACGGACTGTTCTCGCTTGAGAGGCCCGCAACGAAGTTTTTGTCGCACCCCGCTTGCAAAAAAAAAAAAGAAATTCCGCACGCTGTGCCATATAAGCCCACAAACGCAAACCTTGCACAAGCCCCCGCCACCTAGACCTCTTCACATCGGCCGAGCCGTCAGAGACCTGTACGCAGAGAACCGCATCCAACCTCGCCGACGTCACCGCTGTCCACACGAGCTGTTTTGTTCTATGTCCATCTGACGCGCTATGTACGCGGACTAACGGCGAGAACTTTTGCCCATGTGCCCCATCCCTTGCTAACGCAATAAAAACAACGGCACTGATGAATCTATGGAATTCAAGGGTGCTGTGAAGAGCTGAGCAGGTAGTTCTGATCTGTCAACGAATAAATACCTGCAGTTAAGATTTTTCTTCAGTTTGCCGTTGTGTCTTGATGCAGCAGTTACCGATTTTCCCTCTTCCACCACACCCCATTGCTACGACCTAAAAACTAGTCTGAGGGCGCAAAACTAGTACGAATACACTTGCCGGTGCTACTAACATCATTGAAGACGACAAAAACATCGCAGTTGAAATTGTTTACACCACGGTATACTTGAATGTGACTTGACACATTTATGTGCTTATTTCACACTCTTAGCAAAAAACATTTTCCCAGCTGAGAGCTTGGGCGCCACTCCGACTCAGGATGCTGAGCTGATTTCTAAGGTCCAGGACTTACCCACCAATATCCCCAAAGGTCCGGTTCCTGATAGAGCCATTCCTGTCTGACAATCTGCCATCCTGTCTGACATAAAATTCCTGCATTCCCTGCGCTAAAAGAGCTGCGGAAGGTTCTGAGCACCAAACATATTGATATTTCAGATGGAGTAAGGTCATGAAGCGTCCTTAACAACAAGCACGCTACTACAATTTCAGGGAACGTTTAGTGTTGTTTTTTTTCTACCGAAATGAGGTACAACTTCAAGCCGCAAATAAATGCGATGGGTGTGGCTTGCCGTTGCTTTTAAGCTTTTATTTTTTTGTCGAATCACCCTTTATTTCACGGAAATCTGTTAAAATAGCAACTCTTGTGTGACTTATTTTCACGAATAAAATGATTTTTTTCCCCTCACTACAATACTTGTCCGCAGTTTTTACTGCAAGTCGTAAATTTAAAGCAAAATATGCTGCTCAAGTAAATACGCATTGAGCCTATATGTGTCTAAACGACAATATTTGGTGCCTATGAATGCCTAAATGGCTCTTTTCAGTGCCGATTATACGCGCCTAAAACCATAATTTTTCGTGCCTAAAGTTCCGGTCTCTAGTGATCAGGATGTATTTCACCTATCCCGCTCTAGCCAGCTCCTGAGATTACATTTCATTCGTTTTGTCCGTTCATTTCATTTGTTGCATTAACATTACAGTCAAACCCAGCTATAACTAACCCGGATAGAGCGAATTATGCTATATATCGAACAAAAATAATTCAGTTACGGAAATACATGGGAAACATATTCCTTATAACGAAGTTCACATCCGATATATCGAACTCTGGGCTCCTAGAATGGCCGCCGAAATGCATGATCTGGAGCGGCGATTGAGATGTGCATTGGCCGCGACCACGGAGCAAGAGCCGCGACTGAGACATTGTGCCTCGCACGGAGCGACGTGACGCCCAATACTTTCCGTAACTGTTTCCGATGCGCGGAACTCGCGACGGAACCCGCCCAGTCAGCGAGTCCGGACCAAGACAGCAGCATCGGTGAGCGGTGGGAAGAGCTCGCCAACGTTCCCGGTGATGTCGCGAGCGAAATCCGTCCGACGCTTATAATAAAGCGCTTTCGGCAGTCGATGTGCTGCGCCAATGCTTCTTAGATTTTTGAGGACGCGGACTCGAACTGGTGCAAACAATGTTTCGTGTAGAGAATGCTATGCTAGTTGAAGCCGCCAAAACGAAAGTGAAAACAAAAATCCCCGTTTTTTTTTACGTGGGCAGTTAAGGCGGAAAATAGCTTTATTACTTCCAATAAATGGATTATTTTGGTATGGTAATGGCTACTGTACTGTGTTCGTTTCTGCATACGCGGATGGCGGAGTTGGGGAGGGGGCGGGGGGCTCTCGCGGATTGCGAACTCGTAACAATAAGCTCGTTATAGGCGGGTTCGGCTATATCACACTATTTGATATATCGAACTAATCGCGGTGCATATTGCAGTTCGCTATAAACGGGTTTGACTGTACATGAAACAGGGCCTCATCGTTGAAGATGCGGTTTAAACTTGCGAAATTAGGGGGGCGAGACATACTGGTATGTGATGTGTTCTCAAGCCATCCATTTTAGAATTGTTGAATGCTTATGCACTGCATCTGATAGGCGGCAATGCTGAGAATGCGATTTCGTGTGATTTAGTATTTGTCATATAAATAAATATGCAGCGTTCTGGTGTTCGTAATGTGATGTACCCACTTGATCTAAACTTGTGGATCATTTACTACTCAATACAAAATTGGTCTACGCGTATTTTATTGGCTCAAGGGCGTCTGAGGCAAAAAACGTGGCAACACGATATGCGTTTTTAGCGTCATGTGTTTCACTAAAATACAATATCGGCGAACGCTATTTCCTTTGAAAAAATAGTTTATACACGTGTGCAAAGGGCCGTTACTTTTAAACGTCGAGATTACAATGAGACCGGACAATGGCGATGGTTAAGTGTAACTGCGTTGTGAGACATAACATGCCCGTAGCTCGCGACGACAGAGGGGTCTGTGGCACATGTCTTGAAAACACTGAGCCATCTTCAATTGCTTCGGGTGGCCTTGATGTTGCACACGGTATAAGATCAGTACTAAAAATGCGATGTCTGCGAGGTAGCCTAAAATGCGGTGAGTTGTAATCGGGGGTTGATCAGTCAAAAAGAATGATAAATATGAAGGTATCGTGTAGACGTAAAGTTCAGGAAGTAGTCGAGGGTGCGGCGGAAGTCTGTCTGGTCAGGTCTAACGTTGATATCAAATTGCCGGTCACTCACGTTTAAGTGACGTTTTGTCGTGTGAGATCCCATATGGATCCTTCGTCACAATTAGGCGAGGCAAGATGACGTACTGGTATTCATGATCTCAAAACGTGTCGCAATGGTCGAACGTAGATACCGGGGAAGCTGTTCTATATCTTGTTGATCGTGTCTGATATTGTTTTATCACAAGTTATTCCACGAGTAACCTGGTCGTCACGTTTATTTCCTGTGCTACGATTCTTGCACTGCGGATTCAATATTGTTATTATGAGCTTCCTCGTGTTCAGCAAGTGCATTTGAGGCCACGGCCTTTTTGTTTAGGTCACGTTGGTGTTCCTTCAGGCGTCTTGGGAACTACCCTAACCCTCAGCAACCTAACAACTGAAGTCACAGAATCAGCAGCAGCTTGTGAAGGAGCATCATATAGGAAGAAACCACATTTATTTCTAAGCTGGAAAAAAAACACTCTGAGAAACCAAAAAATCTGAACTGCGCCCACTACACGATAACCGGTAAATGTGAATGTCACGGCACATCGATTGGCCTACATTTGTGTACAAAATATATGTTTGTTTGTTTGTTTATTTGTTATATTGGCCATGATACACGTACATAACACGGTACATTTCAATTTTTATATTCTGTCGAAGTGAACGGGACAATAGGCGTTCGAGACGCCTGTCGAGGCCCCGTATCTGAAGATTACACAACGGCAGCAGCGACAGCTTAACAAAGCACATTTAACAACGGAAGAATGCAGATTATGACTATATTGACAAACTGCAACGTAAGCGAGCATGCATAAACATAATTACAGGTTGATTTTACACCATAAAGCACAAGTGAACATAGAGTGAATATGTAATTCAAGAAATGTTAGAGACAGTAAAATAATCAAAAGAATTTTTAGCAAACTCAAAGTTGTAAACCAGAACAAACAATACCCAAACTAAAGGTGTTACTGAGATCGGGGATGGTACTTATAGTATATATGTGGCTTATAACCAATAAAAATAGAATACACAATGACATCGTATTCAAAACCAATGTGTTGGAAAAAAAAATGACCTAAGGTGGTCAAGTTCGACAATTATTTTCTTTGAAATAAAAATAGTTTCACTTCTTTCTTCAGTACGCCGATCGAACAAGAACTTTGAAAAACAAAATAATTCCTGGGTAGTTGTTTAAAAAGTGGGGAATTTGAAAACCTAACGTTTGTTTACCATAAGATGTGCGAACCCGTTTTGTTAGGTATGGTTCATGCCTGAGGTCATAACGACATTTTTCTCTTTTAAATTTATTGAGATACACGACAGGATCGGGTTTTCCATCGTGGAATATCTTAAAAGCTAAGCGTTGGAGATAAATATTATCTATTTTAAGGAGGTTATTTTTGTAGAAGTAAAGAAGGGTATGGTCGTCCCACTTAAGATTTTCTATGAATCGAACAAACTTTTTTTGTAAGATACAGATACGGTCTAAGTTGCCTTTGGTAGTGGTGCCCCACACGAGGATGCAGTAGCAAAGACGAGAATACATTAAAGCATAATATAACTGGCACTTAAACCACCTAGGAAGAAAATTTCTAAATCTGTTTAACATGCCGATAGTCTTAGATAAGCTTATACGTAAATTATTAATGTGTTGTGTCCAGCTTCAATGTTCATTAAACGTGACACCCAAGAATTTAACTGTTGTCACCCTTTCAATCTTCTTGCCAGCTATGGACAATACAACACTGGGAATCATTGGCTTGTTCCAGGATCTAAATAGAATATATTTTGTTTTATCCGTATTTAGTGCGATGTCATTTGTCAAGAGCCACAAATGAAGTTCCTTTAACCACCTATTAGCTTTCTGAACCACAATCTCGAGATTAGTTCCATGGAAAAACACATTCGTATCGTCAGCGTATAAGACAATATTTGGAGTTTCAGGTACAAGAACAATATCATTAATATAAGCAAGGAACAATAAGGGGCCCAAAATTGAACCCTGTGGCACACCATACCTTATGATTTCCGAGGTAGATTTGAAGTTATTGATCGTCACAAATTGACGACGATTTTGCAAATAACTTTTTACGAGATCGAGCGCAATTCCACCAATGCCGTACAACTCAAGTTTGTTAAAAAGAATATCATGCTTAACAGAGTCAAATGCTTTTTTGAAGTCTAGAAAAATACCTAATGTATACGAATGGTTTTCAATATTTGTAATTAATTTTTCTTTAATATCTAAGAGTGCATTTTCCACAGATTTTCCTTTCTGGAACCCATGCTGTACATTTGCTATCACGTTATTACTGTAAAAAACTACTAAACCTTGTATTAATAACCTGTTCTATAATCTTGGAGAACACTGTAAGTACAGAAATCGGGCGATAGTTCCCAAGTACATCCCAAGCACCCCCTTTATGAACGGCACATACACGGGCAATTTTCATCTTTTCAGGAAAAATACCGGAAGATAAGATAGCGTTGCAGATGTGGGTAAGGGGAATACTTATAATATCGGCTGTTTCCTTTACCGGGCGAACATTGATATCATCGAAGCCGTTCGCACATGTATTTTTCATCTTTTTAATTATTGATTCAACTTCGTACGGTGACGTCGGTACTAGAAAAATAGACGTAGGAACTTTATCTTTTATATAAGCCTTAAAGGAGCTACGTGGAAGGAGCGATTCACCAGACGTTAGGAAGTAACTATTAAATTTATCTGCCAATGCCGTACCCGAGTACGAACAACCGTGAACAATGATTTCGTCTGGGATGGTTACTTTGTTAGGAGATACAAGGGATCTTAGTAACGTCCAAGTTTGTTGTGGTTTATCGCAAGCGGCCGAAAACTTATTCATATAATACATAGATCGTGCTTTCTTCAGTTCAGTTGTTAGATTATTTCTTATTTTTTTGTATTTTAACAATTTACCAATATCCTTAGTTTTTATAAACTCGTGAAACAAACGGTCTCTGAATTTCATTTTATTTAGGAGTTCCCTAGTAACCCATGGTTTCCTCGCTTTTCGGAGTTGTTTTTGTTCTAGTAGTGGGAAAACAAAATTGTAGGCTTCGCTAAATACCTCTACAAACAAATCGTAAGCCTCATTAGGATTTGCAGTATTTAAAACGTTTGCCCAGGTTAGTGTTGAAAGCATTTGTCGAAACATACCACAACTTCTTTCGTTAATGAATCTGCGAAGAACCTTTCCTACCGCACTCTGGCAAGCATTCGCTCCAGATAAAAAACAAAAAACTGGCATGTGGTCACTAATTCCTGCAGATAAAACACCAGCACATATGCACCCGTCTAGAGAACGCGTAAGGCAGAGGTCGATTAAGGAATGACTTGTACTAGTGACACGTGTAGCTGCATCGATAACGTTTGTAAGACCAACTGAAGAGATCAATTCCAAAAGATCAGTGCTGGCGGCATCACTTACAAGCATGTTAATGTTAAAATCCCCTACTATTGCTACTTGAAGGTTCAAGGACAGTAAGTATTCACTTAGTCGCTCTAGGAAGTGAAGAAAAACAGATAAGGGACGGGAAGGCGGTCGGTAGATAACTGCAACAGCGAAAGCTTTGCCGGCGACTGCTAGACACTCATAGTCATCAGTGATCACAGTATATTCGGTAATGACACGATAGGAGATACCGTCAGCGATGTAAAGCGCTAGGCCCCCGCCTCTTTTACTACGCTGAAATATAGTTTCAGAGCAATAACGATTGAACTGTACCACATCATTTTTATTACTAAACCAGGTTTCCGTAAAAGCTAATACATCAAAATTATGTTTCAGCTCTTCAATGTACAAACAAACGTCCACATATTTGTTTCGCAAGCTTTGCGCGTTTAGGCAAAAAATAGACACTAAATTCTGTTGACACCCTATTCGAGCAAGAATACGACGAAAAGAAACAGCATCATGATAACTGCACGACAATTCAGCCATGAGGGAGGCGGTGCCCGGTTTCCCCATTAGGGGATTCAAAGGATTTTGTTTAGGTCATCTTCTGATTTGATGTGGATGGTACGGTCGCCCTGCTTCTTTTTAACGAGCACCTTGCCATTTTTTTGCCACGCAAACTGATAGGATCGTTCGAGCGCTTTTGTTTTAGCCATCCATAGTAGATGCTTGTTGTACGGTGTCAAGTTGTCGAAAAAACGGAGGTCAGGTTCCTTGATTTTCAGTAGCGGTCTCTGTTCTGCCCATTTTTCTTTTGTGTACCTGGATTCGAACCGAACAAGAACAACTGGGACTTTGTCTGGCTTCGATGGTAGTCTATGTATGGCTTCAATTTCTCGGGCGGTGACTTCAGCAATGTTTAGCTTACGGCCAATGCTGTTCAGTTTGGAGAGCAAGTTCTCGCCTTCGGTATGTTCCAGACCATGAATCTCTAGGTTACTATTGCGACTGTATTGTTCAAGGTTGTTTAGTTCCTTTTTCACCTCTATCAGTTCTTGCGTATATCAGTCTTGGAAATCGGGTATTCGGGCTTGGAAATCGAGTATCAGTTCTTGCGTATATCAGTCTTGGAAATCGGGTATTCACGGGTATTCTGTGAAGACCCGATCTAACAAAGTCATCAGGAAGCAAGAAATATTTCGTTAAATCTAGAACTTCGTCAAATCAGAACTACCATTTCACGAGCTGTTGGTTCCATAAATTCGGTGTCTAAAGGGAGGCGCATCTAAGCTGCTACCATGACATCGTGATTGCGGCGGCCACTGCGTTCGCCTGCCGATAATTTTGGAATGCGTTAAAAGTCCGCGGTGAGAATGATAACAATAAACCGATAGGGTTTATGTGGAAAAACATTTTTCCCCGAAAAAAAGCCTGTGATTTTCACCGGGAGCGCTTCGTAGGCGGACAAACCTACCGTAGCACGCAAGCGAGTTCAAGGCATCCTCGGTACCTTCGTGAGCACCAACAGAGCGGCTGAGCAAGTCAGTGGTGTCTGTGACCTGGTCTGCTGGAGCGGGCACAGAATCTTCAACCTTGTCTGGCTAGTCAGCAGCCTCGAACAGGCCTTGTTCGCCTGAAACTAACTGTAGGATTTCTTTATTGTTCAAAACGTCCATCGTGTCGGCGTCTGCGTCAGCGCTTAGATAGCCGCGGAAGTTCATATCTGCTGCTGAAGAAGCTTTTCGCAGAAACAGGGCGGAATTTCTTCTTCTTGCTAGAGTTGCAAGCTCGCGGAACTTGTTACAACCTCAACAGGGAGCGCTTGAAGCGAGCATGCTCGAAAGAATTGACGATGATAGAAGGCATGGTGCTTCTGCGCGTTGCCGCTACTTTGTAAATCGGGAATGGGGCTGAATATATTTCGTTAGTTCGAGTTTATAAAAACATTGAGCTGTTTAGGGAGCTGCAGAGGAATCCGAATTTGTTTGTTAGATCGGTAAATTCGTAACGTCGGGTTTCATTAGGTTTAGTTTTGACTGTTGTACTTTGTTTGGTGGTCCTTGAAATATAGTTTTATACACCTGAATCTTTTTCTTTGCGGTTGTTTTTGCTGTAACTTGGACATTTGAAGTTGTTTTTTCTAAAGTCGTTGTTACGGACTTCTTTGCCATTTATCCTCAGAAACTAATAGGAATTTATGGCAAATTATTAATGATTGTATTGTTAGCAATGTTATCGTCAATATTCTTGACCAGCTTTTCTAAAACATCTCGAGGGGATTTGCTTTGGATAATTTCCTGTATACATCAGGTAAGCTACTTTTAAGTAATTTGCTTAGTTCATGGCGTTCCTTCTTCATAATTTTGCACGTTGTGATCTAAATGTCAAAGTTTTCGGCTGGCAGTTCAGATCTACCGGGAATAGATATGCTCCCCGCCACACTGCCGACGAACAGCTAACAATCCCCCCTCCTAGATTGCAGAAGCAATTCGAAAGTTATACAGTAGAGCCCACTTATAACGGCCACAGTTATAGCGAACACCCAGTTATAACGAACGAATGCGGCATGACAATCAGAGAATGCATTGCGGCAATAGCGTTTTGGTTAAGATATAACGAGCTGGCGCGAGGGTGCAACGCAGGTACGGCGAACGATCGACCATCGCCCGAACGCGCCTGGCGCTCGGATTGTCCACTTAGAACGGCTTTCCACAAACGCAGAGCATCAAATGTACTGCCCGGGGATCACGATCACACTTTGTCAATAAAATTCATTGGAGCCAGAAAAATAAATCCCCAGGGAAAGAACATGTAAACAAAAAAGGACGTCGCCGCTGTAGATTCCATGTTGCCCCCCCCCCCCCCGCCAACTTCATGTGCACAGAAGAAGTGCAGCTTGCTGGGCCAGTTGGTACATTTTGAAGGTGAAAAAAACCAGTGAAAAAAACCAGACGTCGAGCGGCAGCGGCTACCAGCGTGTGTGTTGTCTCGTCTCTTCTACGTCTTCCGTCTTTTTCGCTGGTTTTTTTCACCTTCATGTGCACACGACGGAAGAGGGGTAAAGCGAAATAGGGGAGAAATGATGAAGTACAAGGTGATCCTGAAGAAAGTTGGCGTTGGCAGTGTGCCGACACCCGCGGGGCACGTGTGTTTTCCCGTCCAGCTTGTCTGCAGGCGGACAAATGGGCGCCGCGGGTTATGCATGGCCAAAAAGTTAGCTACCCTTACATATCTGCAGTCCCCGTTAATGCTCGTACGCGATTTCCTCTTCAGTTCGGCCGAGAGAAAAGTGATGATCATGATGAATAAACTTTATTTGTCGCACTGCAGGTGGTGCTATTAGGGCACCCACCGGGTTGAAAAAAAAAAATTACGCCCACCTCCCCTCCCGGGAACCCTCGTGTGATGCTACGCTGAGGGGGGTTCAAGCGCAAGCGGAGAGCAACTGTGGACCGAAAGGCCGCCGGAGAGCGGCACACCGGTTATATGCGCAGCGCGCCCGAAGGAGAGGAGACCGCGGAGAAACAGAGTACTGCACATGCGCAGCACCGCGCGCAGCGCCGCCCACCGGCGGAGTGAGAGCACGCTGGGCCGCACACCCGCACATGTTGAGAGAGAGTGTTCGCTCTCACCTGGCCACGCGCCGGCGCCAGTGCGTCTGCCGGGGTTATGACGCAGCACAATCCAACACAATCCATTTTAATCCAATCCAATCCAAATCCAATCCAATTCAAGCCAAGCCAATCCAATCCAATGGAATCCAATCCAATGCCCCTCGCGAGAGAGTGTTCGCTATCGGAGAGGAGAGGGGGTGAGCGGAGGAGAGTGCGGACGCCGCCGCCGACGACGACGACGACGACGGACGCACGCAGGAAGGACAGGGCCGCCGACATGAGATGCTCTCAGCGTCACATCTAAAACAGAAGCAACCTGAAACGTGTCTCATGAAGGCGAAAGATGTCGAATGCCACTCAGGTGTCATCGGTGGTTCGCTTCGGACATTGTGAATGATTTTATGCAGGGAGGAAAATACTGCGACATGGTCAAGAAGTTCGATCTTTTCGAGTCGAGAATCTCTACAGTTTTTGAAGACAGAGAAGGTCCTGAGGTGTAAGATCAGTGCGGACCAGGCTGCCCATTGGCTCCAATGACAAATCATAGGTCATTTATACATGTATTAGGAGCTATTTTCAGGCTTCTTTAACGTTTTAGGCCGGGAGTTCTATCCCAGCCGGCGAGCGGCCAACTTCGCAGAAGGGCTGCAGCCAGCGTCATCTTCCCACTTCGCGCCACCCAGGCGATGTCTGCGGCTGCTTCAGGGCCCGACCCGTATGCTTGCCCGGTGTCATGTGTCGGGGCACCCCCCGAGAGGGGATGCATGAAACCCCCGGAAAAATAGAAAAAAAGAACAACGGAACGAGAATTTGAAGTGCGCGCCAGGAGCGCGCCAATCAGCAAGCGCCAGCGCCGACGCACCGAGGAATCATGGGCGAAGGTGGCAGCACACTGGTCGGCCAATCTGGGAAGGCCACGCACGGGACAAGTGGCGAGATGGCCCTATAAGGACATACAAGAGGCGAAGAGCCAATGGGAGTGCGCCACGGGAGAGCCCAGAAGGTATAAAAGCGGGGCGCACAAAGAGAAGGGGGAGGCAAGAAACAGAAGAAACCAGGAGGCGGCCGGAGCACGTGCGCTTCAACGAACGAGCCAGGGGGACGCGGCCAGGCCATCGACCACGCCATCCGAGCCTGGGCGGGAGCGGGCCGACTTCGCATCGGCACCGTCATCCTAGGTGCACCACGAACCTGTGTCTTCGTGGCCCCAGCGGCATCGGTTCGGCACCAGCGGCCAGCGTCCACGCTCCGTCGACGTTCGTCTCGACGGCCCCGAAAGGCGACGTTCGTGCCAAGCCTACCTGAGACGTCGAGCGGCAGCGGCTACCAGGGGGTACCCACCGAGGAAGCACGCCGCCGAAGAGATGACCGCGCGCGTCAAACGCCGGCATCAAGGACATCCAGCGGGAGCGGCTACCAGGAAGTAGCCGCAGAGGAAACGTCAGGACGCGCGGAGCCCACGCCGTCCACGTAGTGACCGCGCGCATCGAACGCCGCCACCGAAGCGAGAGGAGGACGGCTACCGCCGGGTCGCGGCCACGCAACGGGTGCAACTCGTTAGCGCCGACGACAGCGGGGTAGGCCAGTCCAGTAGGGACGCAGTTGTAAAGGACGCAACTAAGGAGTTGTGGTACAAGAGAAATTAACTAGAACTTGGTTAAGGAGTGTATTTAAAGGGTACTTGGTGTAGGACGATATTGTATAGACCTTTGGGGTTTGATTTGAATTGTACATTCAGCTGTTGAGTGAGGGGTTTGTAGGTGAGTTGTATTTTGGGATTGTAGAGGTTTGAGTGTTTATCGTTTGTGTGTAGTTTAAATATTGAGTGCTTTGCCTGAGGGTTTTTTTGTGTGTGCATTAAATGTATGTTGTTAAACAAGTCAACGGCTTCCCTGTGTCCATTTCTCCGCGCTGGTAAAGACCACCCAACCATCCGTTCACGTGACAAATAAAATGGCGAGCCTGCCAGGATAGATTTATCCTCACCAAGGATATTTCCACGGGCCCTGTCACGTGTATTACCAGCTGCGAGAATGGATTTGGGAAGGTTGTTGGCGTTGGTTCAAACGCGAGGTTTGAACAAGAAGCAGTTTTTTGAATTGTTGGGCGGAGAATTTGACACAGAAAACGAAAGGTCAGAGGTGCAGGAAAGAAGGTTTTTGGCAAAGGAACGAAATTTTGAGGAGGAGAAAAGAAGGATTGGGGAGAAAAAGAGAGAAATTGAGTTGAAACAGGCAGAGTTGAAGCGAGCACATGCAGAATTGAAGCAGTGGCTCGAAGAAGGGACATGCAAAGAGAGCGGGGAACGCGCCGCATGTGGGACAGAAGGGACGCGGATCGCCGACCGCGATGAGTCACGTGCGATAGAGAGAACGCAGGTCGCAGATCACGATGGGGCATGTGACATAGAAAGAACGCGGGTCGCAGACAACCACGAGGTTGGAAGTAAAAACGAAGACAAAGAAAACAATGGTTTGTGTGGACAGCTCGCTGAGGCGAAAGACGCGTTCGGAGTGCGAGGCAGTGAACTGGGTGGGCGTGGCTCAACCGCAGGCCAGGAGCGTGCAGATGAGCGCGCTGAGAACGCGCCAGGCGAAGGCCGCTTGCTGCTCTCTTGTTTCTCAAGTGACTTAGTTGATTGTAGGGCCTCCGAAATATTAACAAGTGAGAATGGGGTGTCCGCTATACCAATCGCAGGCAGTAGAATCAGGCCAGAAGGCCTTAGTGGTGGTCCTTCCAAAATGCCTGTGGGTAAGGAGAGTATTTTTGTCGCCCAAAGGCCAGGGAAAGTATCGAGGCTATTAAGGCGGAAGGTTTGGCATTGGAGGCTATTACAAATGCCGAAAGTGTACAGCCACGTTACGAGCGTAATGACAACCTGGAAGAACGCCCTCAGACCGAGATATTTGCTGTCGATGAAGAACCACAATTAGAGCAGTGTGACAGCTATACCGGGCAGGGTCTGGTTCGTTGTGAAAGACAGTTGGCAGCCCCGAGTCAGGTAGCTGAAACTCAGTGCCGCGAGGAAAACGGCGCACTTTTGCCAAAGCATCCGAAGCGAACGAGGGGAAAGAGCTTGATGCTTAGGAAAGTTAGAGTGCGGGAGCGTAGCCGTGCTGACAGAGGCAGGCTGAGCAGAAAAGCGACCCAGTTAATAGCCAGAGCCAGAAGGATGACCAGACGATGGGCCAAGACGAGACAGGCTAGCAGGAAGTCCCAGTGTAAGCACGGGAAGAAGGGTAGCTCACGACATGGATGCGACGCGCTAAGCAGCCTGCAAGCTAGTAGTGTGCAAACAGCAGCGCGCAAGCGCAGAGTGACGGGTGAAATCGTAAGGCGGCCGGTGCTAGCAAAACCATCGAGCCAGGATATGGGCTACCGGCAGGCAAGTAGTGTGACCAAGGTCGGTTGTCATAACCGAACTGATTGTGTAGCGAAAGGTGCTGAATGGAAGAGGCGGAAGAAGGTTAAGATGAAGCCATAGGTCAACGAACTTGATGGAAACCATGGAGTTGACTCGGAAAGGAATAGGACCCATAACGGTGATGAATGATTGAGTGACGAAGTTCGGAGTGAGAAATAGGGATGCCCAATAATAGATTATTGACGTGTTTGATTTGGTGAGGTGATCGAAAAGATTGTATGAGTAGAGTGGTGTATGTGCATGAAGTGTAGATACAAAAGAGTGCGGTTGAGGAGTAGAAGGAGGAAAGACGTTTTTTTATGTGGATTGAGAAAGGCTTGTTGAATAAGAGATCACTGATGTGTTTGATTTTATGATGTGTTAGATCGGAGTGTTTCAGTAGATTGGTGTTTGAGAAAGTGATGTATTGGCGATAGAACGGCAACGTTGAGTAAACCAAGGGTATGTGTTCGGGACACGAGTGAACTACAGACAAGGGTGAAAAAAAAATGGTGAAGTGAAGTGTGTAGTGAAAAGTGTGACGAGAGAAGTGAGCAGCGGCGGGGAACAGTGTACTCATGAGAAGTGAGCGATGGTGGTGGAAAACGAGGACATCGGTGGCCGAGACAAATCCCCAACCACGTGAAATAAGACGACAGCGGCGGCGAAGCGGAAGCAGTTTTCCGAGAAAAAACTCTTAAAGCGGGGGGTAATTGTCATGTGTCGGGGCACCCCCCGAGAGGGGATGCATGAAACCCCCGGAAAAATAGAAGAATAGAACAACGGAACGAGAATTTGAAGTGCGCGCTAGGAGCCCGCCAATCAGCAAGCGCCAGCGCCGACGCACCGAGGAATCATGGGCGAAGGTGGCAGCACACTGGTCGGCCAATCTGGGAAGGCCACGCACGGGACAAGTGGCGAGATGGCCATATAAGGACATACAAGAGGCGAAGAGCCAATGGGAGTGCGCCACGGGAGAGCCCAGAAGGTATAAAAGCGGGGCGCACAAAGAGAAGGGGGAGGAAAGAAACAGAAGAAACCAGGAGGCGGCCGGAGCACGTGCGCTTCAACGAACGAGCCAGGGGGACGCGGCCAGGCCATCGACCACGCCATCCGAGCCTGGGCGGGAGCGGGCCGACTTCGCATCGGCACCGTCATCCTAGGTGCACCACGAACCTGTGTCTTCGTGGCCCCAGCGGCATCGGTTGGGCACCAGCGGCCAGCGTCCACGCTCCGTCGACGTTCGTCTCGACGGCCCCGAAAGGCGACGTTCGTGCCAAGCCTACCTGAGACGTCGAGCGGCAGCGGCTACCAGGGGGTAGCCACCGAGGAAGCACGCCGCCGAAGAGATGACCGCGCGCGTCAAACGCCGGCATCAAGGACATTCAGCGGGAGCGGCTACCAGGAAGTAGCCGCAGAAAAAACGTCAGGACGCGCGGAGCCCACACCGTCCACGTAGTGACCGCGCGCATCGAACGCCGGCACTGAAGCGAGAGGAGGACGGCTACCACCGGGTCGCGGCCACGCAACGGGTGCAACTCGTCAGCGCCGACGACAGCGGGGTAGACCAGTCCAGTAGCGACGCAGTTGTAAAGGACGCAACTAGGGAGTTGTGGTACAAGAGAAATTAACTAGAACTTGGTTAAGGAGTGTATTTAGAGGGTACTTGGTGTAGGACGTTATTGTAGAGACCTTTGGGGTTTGATTTGAATTGTACATTGAGCTGTTGAGTGAGGGGTTTGTAGGTGAGTTGTATTTTGGGATTGTAGAGGTTTGAGTGTTTATCGTTTGTGTGTAGTTTAAATATTGAGTGCTTTGCCTGAGGGTTTTTTTGTGTGTGCATTAAATGTATGTTGTTAAACAAGTCAACGGCTTCCCTGTGTCCATTTCTCCGAGCTGGTAAAGACCACCCAACCATCCGTTTACGTGACACCCGGTTTTCACGCACAGAAAACACTAATTACGCATATAACGAACTTCAGATGACGGTCGAGTTCGTTATAAAGGCACTCCTGTTGTTGGTAGAACGGAGCGTCAGCCGTGTGTGCCCTTCGTGTCGCTTGCAAGATGCCGCTCCTGTAATTTCCATCCGGTTTCCCTTTGAGTGGCTACAAAATGCACTCACAGCCGCAACACAAAGGGTTGCCGCGAATAGCCGCAGATCGGCTGGAGTAAGGAAACTTTTTCTGCGAGTTTTATACGAAGCCTCCTAGGGGCTCAGGCAGTCGAGGTATCATATTGTCGCAGTATTACGTAGTCGTGGTTCCAAAAAACCGGGAAACTCTTTTTCCAACGCCTCGCCATAAAACAAACGCGTACTAAAAGAACACACCGGGAAACTCGTTTTCCAACACCTCTCGCACGAACACTTCGTCCTTCGATGACACGAGACTTAATGCGAAGCGGCATTCCTCTACCCCCCCCCCCCAACCGTTTCATTCCGGTGGGCAAAAACACGAAGGTCGCAAGCAAACACTTATATACTCCATGCTTCGCCCCTCCCCATGTCTCATGTAGAGTTCCATCTCAGTGGGACAAAACGTCAAGGCGCCATGAATACACTTATTCACTGCATGCTTCGGCTCGCTACAGGTTTCCCGTTACAGCTTCAGATCCGTGGGCAAAAACTCTAAGCCTCCAGTAATTCACTTATACACTGCTTTCCTTGCTCTTCCGCAGGTTTTACAGCACACTTTTATATCCGTGTGCAAAAACGCCAAGGCTCCAAGAATACTACCGCAAACCATGTATGGGTTTGTCTATTTATTGTTTGTTATTACTACCCACGCCCGGCTGTGTTATCTGCGTTCCAAACGAAGCGCGTCTTTCATTCTTTACTTTCATGCCGCACCGGCTATCACATTCAGATAAGCAGACTGTCTCGTCCTAACGGTGCTAGCCGTACATGTTCTACAATGTTCTGGATATGAATCGACGGTTCCAGAAACACTTGCGCCGAAAGATAAAAGCCTGCAGAGCAGACGCGGTAGCATTCGATCTCCGACGCTCGCTTGAGTACGTCACTTTGCTGACTGCTGCTTCGCCGCCCGTGTATTATTTGAGTTGTTAGGGGAGCACAGCTTCGCTCCAATAAACGTGTTTTCCTTCAAGACAACTGCGTCGTCTGTGGCTTCGTGACAATACATGTAGTTACACACGGCAGGCTTCGCCAATCCCCAGGTTTGGCCCGAGCTTTTTTTAGTTGGGTAACCATTGGACTTAGAGCAGTTACATCTAGCTGGCGCACTCGGTAGCCAGCTAATCCCAAAGTTTCAGGCCCTTGTTCACATCGTTGTAAAAGAATTTTATTTTTTGACAAAAAAAGTTGAAAGAATTTTTTAGAGAGAGAGAGATGGAACTTTATTCAGGCATCCGGCGTGCAAAGGACACGATTCCCGGCCACGCAGGGCTCGGTCGCGTCCCCTCTATCTAACCACCCTAAATCGCAAAAGTCCTAGGGCGTCGTGCTTAGACCCCGAGGCGGTTGGTCTCGGCGTCCGCTCGAGCTACTCGCAGCGCTCCCGGCCGCAACCGTCGGCCCCCGACCCCCACCTCCCGCATGGGAGGGCGGAGTGCCGGGAGGGACGGGCGGGCGCGGGGCCCCCTTTCGCCTTTGCAGAGCCAGAGCCGCCTCGAGCCGCTGGATGGCCCTCCTCTGTTGTTGGGGCTCCGCAGAGCCCACGCATTCGCGCACGTCCGGTGGGTACGGGTCCTGTGGGTCCTGTCTATCCCCCCCACCGTCGCGCACTGCACAGTCACAGCCCCACATGATATGGGCCAGGGTCGCAGTTTCGCGTTCACACACACTGCACCGAGCACTCTCGTAGAGGTCCGGACACACGTGCCGCGCGAGCGCCGGCGTCAGAACAGTCTCTGTCTGTAATTGCCTGAGCTTCACCGCCTCCGCCCGAGACAGGTCCCGGTGCGGGAGCGGAAAAGCACGCCTCTGGTCCCGATGCCAACGAAGCACCCCGCCGTAGTCGGTGAGGGGCTCCGCTTCTTCGTCGTCGTCGATGTCAGTTGTTTCACCGCAGTCCTCGAGGGATGACGACAGCGGACGGGATGTCGCGACCCGGCACGTGGCGAGACCACGGGCCGCAGCGTCCGCCTCCTCGTTGCGGTTGCATAGTCCGGGTGCCAGCTCCCGGCCCGCGTGGGCCGGGAACCACTTGATGATCGTAGTCTTCGTGACCCCCTGCGCTGCAGCCCCCGTCGTCCGCCAGGACTCCAGGAGCCGCGCAGTGCCACCACACACCACGCCGCGAGCAAAGTTGCGGATGGCTGTCTTTGAGTCACTGAGCACCGTGCGCACACCGGGCAGGCCCAGGGCCAAGGCGATCGCCGCCTCCTCTGCCTGGCTCGCCGACCGGGCGCACACGCTGCCCGCCGTCAGTAGTTCACCGGTGGAGGCCCGCGCGGCCACCGCCACGAACGTGCACGGTCGCCCACGGCACTTGGCCGCGTCCACAAACACCGCACCGTCGTCCTCGCTGTACTGGTGAGCCAGCGCGCGCGCGCGCGCGGCCCGTCTGCCGGCATCCCTCTCTGGGTCCACGTTCCTCGGGAGCGGGTACACGATCAAACTTCTGGCGATCTCGTCCCGAAGAGGGACCAGCTCGTCCGCCTCCGAAACGCCGCCGGCAGCCGATGATGCCGTGGGCCCTCCGCAGCCACCCGTGTCAGGAGGCTGTAGGCCCGCTCGTGCCAGGATACGGCGTCCCACGGCAGTGCTGCCCAGGCGCGCCAGTTGCGATGCTCGTTGCGCCTCGCTAATCTCCGACAGGGTGTTGTGCACCCCCAGAGACAGCAAGGCCGACGTCTTCGTGCCGTTCAGGAGCCCCAAGGCCCCCGTGTAGGCCTTGCGGATGGCCGCGTCGATGCGCTGCCGCTCCCCCTTGGTCCAGCGGTGAAAGGCCCCCGCGTACGCCGCGTGGCTGACCACGAAGGCCTGCAGCAGCCGCAGGAGACTCGCCTCCCGCATGCCTCGCGAGCGGGAAGACACCCGCTTCACCAGGCGCGTCGCGATGCCCATCTTCGTCACGATGTGCTTGACCGCCGTGCCGTTGGTCCGGTGCGCGTCCACGAACATGCCCAGGACCCGAAGGCCCGAGACGTGCGGGATTGGCGCCCCGTCGCCGGCACGAACCACGATGGTGCGTTCCGCCTCCTCGGCGGCCCGCTTCCTCCACCGACCGGGCGGGGGCAGGATCAGGAGCTGCGACTTCTGCGGCGAACACCGAAGTCCCGTGCCCGAGAGCGCGGCCTCCACGGCGTCCACCGCCGACTGCAGCCCGGCCTCGACGTCGCCGTCGCTGCCGCCCGTTGCCCAGATAGTCACGTCGTCCGCGTAGATGCAGTACTTGATGGCCGGCCAGAGCTCCTCCAGTCGCCGCGCCACCTCGATCATGACTAGATTGAAGAGGAGCGGCGAGATCACCGAGCCTTGCGGGGTCCCCACGCTGCCCAGCTCGCGCTCCTCCAGCTTCGCTCCGCCGACCTCCAGCCGCGCCGTGCGCCGGGACAGGAACGAACGGATGTACTCGTAGGAACGGCGCCCCAGACCGAGGCGCGACGCCTGAGCCAGGATCGCAGAGTGCCGCACCTTGTCGAAGGCGCTCTGCAGGTCCAGGCCCAGAATCGCACGATTGTCCTTCTTCGGGAGTCCCCCGGGGGGCTCCAGGACCTCCCGCTGTAGCAGTAACATGGCGTCCTGGGTGCCCAGCATTATGGGAAGCCCAGCATCGCGTCCGGGTACAACTCCTCTTGCTCCAGGTACCTCTGCCACCGGGTGTTCAGGACGTGCTCCAACACCTTGCCCACGCACGACGTGAGCGAGATGGGGCGCAGGTTCTCGATGCCCGGCGGCTTGTTCGGCTTCGGTAGCAGGATGGTCGTGGCCGTCTTCCACTGGCGCGGGAGACGGCCGCTGCGCCAGCACTCGTTGAAGTACCGGGTCAGCGACGAGATGGCCGCATCACTCAGGTTCCGGAGCGCCTTGTTGGTCGCCCTGTCGGGGCCGGCGGCCGATCGACAGTTCAGGGAATGCGTCGCCTGCCTCACTTCCCACTCCTCGATGTCTCGGTCGAGGGCGGCGTTCGGCGGGCCCGCGTATTCCGGGTGGTCTTCGTGCGGGGTCGAAGGGAGGTAGCGCTCGTTCAGGCGCTTGTGCATCTCTTCTTCGCCCAGCTGCTTGGTCGCCGTGTGTAAGATCTGCGCCATGCGGTTGCGCTGATATTCCTTGCTCTTGCTCTCGTCCATTAAGTGGCGCAACAGCTTCCACGTGCCTCCGCGGTGGAGCTGTCCGTCGGCCTCGCTGCACAGCGCGAACCACTGCTGCGCGCTCAGTTGACGGCTGTAACGCTCGATCTCGCGACCGAGAGCCGCCACCCGCTTGCGCAGCGTGCGGTTGTGGCGCTGGAGCTTCCAGCGGCGCTGCAGCGAACGCCTGGCCTCCAGCAGGTGCGCGAGGCGAGGGTCCACGCTCTCCGTGTCGTTCGACGTCTCGATCTCGGTCGTCGCGCCCTCAGTCGCGGCCACCAAGTCAGCCGTCCACTTCTCCACGTCTTCGACTTCGCCCAGCTCCGCGTCCCGGAACTTGTGCCAGTCGGTCAGTCGATGCTTGATGTTCGTGCCGGCGCCACCGCCGTAGCCACTGCCCTCGCGGGGATGGCTCAGCGGCACCGTCACCTCCACGATGTAGTGGTCGCTGCCCAGGTTGTGGCCCGTGTTCCGCCACCGCGCCACGCCGCCGTCAGGCAGGAGCGCGAAGGCGAGGTCCGGGTTGGTGTCCCGAGCAGTCGACGTCCCTATGCGCGTCGGGTGCGCCGGGTTCGTCAGTAACGTGAAGTCGGCCTCGCTCGCGTCGTCCAGCAGGCATTTGCCCTTGGCCGTCGTGCGCGTGTAGCCCAACTCCATGTGCTGCGCGTTGAAGTCGCCGCAGACGATCGCCGCGGCGTCTCCTCCTCCCACTCCGTCTCTCCCGGACTGGTGGACCGCGTCTCTGATCTTGTGCAGCAGGGTCTTGAACTTCTGCTTGCCGTGCTGCGGGTTGCTGTAGACGTTCGCGACGAAGACCGTGGTCGTCGTCGTCTTCCTCCCTTTAGCGTTCTTGTCTCGACCTCTGCTGTTCCTGCCGGCTAGCACCAGCTCGGTGACGCAGAGCTCGATGGCGGTGTCCTTGTTGCCCAGGAACTTCTCGTGCTTGATACAGGCGATGCCCTTGCGGACGAACGTGCACACGCCCTGCGCCGCCCCCTTCCCGCATGCGCGGGCGCTCGGCGGGCTGGCGTGCGCACGGTAGCCGGGCAAAGTCATCACCTTCGGGTCTTCGGCGTGCGTTTCCTGCACCGCTATCACGTCGGGAAGCTTCGACGGATCCAGCGAGCGCAGGTGCTGCTGCAGTACTGCCTTCCGACACCGAAAGCCGTTGGCGTTCCAGTGCCAGACGCGTAGCACTCCTTCTCCGCGGCGACCCCCCATTATGGCGATGGCAGTGGAGACTCGGATGCGTTGCAGTAACGTTGCACGGCGGTGTCGACGAGCGCCTGCAACCTCTCGGGGCTAATTTGCTGTTGGATCTGCTGTTGGAATTGCTGGAACTGCTGTTGCATCTGCTGTTGCAGCTGTTGTTGCTGTTGCTGCATGACTTGGGTGATCTTGTTGAGGAGACGGTGCTCGAGGTTCTCGAGATTCTTCCCCCAGTAGTTTGTGATGTTGGTCAGTTGACGGATGCGGTTGTTCAGGCCCGCGTAGCCCAGGGGCTGTTTCGCGGCCGCGGCATCGACCGCAGTCTTCGCCATCGCTGCCGACGACGTCGACGTCCTGGCAGCGGCGTCCCCGCCGTCGCCGTCCTCGCCATCGTCGTCGCTTGCGCTGAACACCTCCTCGTCGTCTTCTTCTTGGTCTTCTACCTTCCTCCTGTCCTCCCGCTCCGTCTCCTTCTTCTTGGAAGACGATACGGTTGCGGTGAATTGGAAGGCCCTTGACGTGGTCGGTTGCGGTGACGGTGCACCCGAGGTAGAATCCCTCGTTACAACCGCCATCGCCGGCTTCTTCTGTTGTTGTTGGACCGCCGCAGTCGTTGCGACGGCTGGGCCCGGGCTCTTGCCCGCCTTGAGTTGCGTGATGGTGTTGCGCTGCTGATTGATCGTCAGCTGCATCGTGTTTATCTTCGCTTGTTGGCGCTGCATGGCTGCGCGCATTTCTTTCATGGCTTCCCGCATCTCCTCCATGGCTGCTCTGTGGTCTTCGTCGCTGCTGCTGCCTCCGCCGCTTTTATTGCCAGCGCGGCGCGACGTCGGGCCGGAACTGCTGACGCCTCTTCCCCTCGGCGCGGACCTCTCTCTTTCCCATTGTTCTGCTCTTGTCGCAGCTGCAGCCGTGCCGCCGGAGCTCTTCTTCCCCGCTCCCTGCTGCTGCCGCCGCCGCGATGCGGAGCGCTGCCGTCGCGGCGCTGCGGTCGCAGTCATCGCCGCAGTCGCCGCCCCTCCGGTAGTGACGTCGGCCCACGTGGGGCCGCCTTCTCCTGGTGTCAGTTTGCGCCAATCGCGGCTCTCCGCCCTGCTCCCGTCCCTGTGGTTCCTCTCCAGTTTCCGGAACTCGTCCCTTCTGGAAAGTCTGACCTTCAGGGCCGGTTGCAAGGGCGCCGGCGCCATCTTGGTGGTCGTTCGCTCTTCGGCCTGCTGTCGGGCCCACTGCCGTTTCTTGATCTGCAGCGGCGTCTTAAATTTGTTCTTGCAGCTGCCGGCGCCCGTAACGTGCGCGCCGCCGCACAGTCTGCATCTTGGTCGGCAATATTCGGCGTGGTCCGCACCCGGATTTCTCCTGCCGCAGGCGAAACACACCTGGGCGTTTGGCGTAGGACACACGTCCTTTCTGTGCCCCACCTGTCCGCAGGTCTTACAGACGTCTCGGTGTTGGCGGTACAGGGTGCATTTGGTAATAAAGCCGCCGTACTTGACGTAATGCGGCACCTTTTGGCCTTCAAACAGAATCACCACCGAGGTGGACCCACCCAGGCGGTGCGCGGCCATGGCCGTGGGGTTGTGAGCATTGACCACGCGGCGCCGGATGTCTTCCTCCGATTCCTCGTGGCCTACGCCGCGTATAACGCCGCGGGACGTGTTCTCGGGGGTGGCCCAGTACGCGTACGTTTCGTACATCACTTCCCCGACTGTGATCGCTCGGGTCGATCCGTACTGGTTAGCCCGCTTCTCACTGGGCGTACTGATGACGATAATATTTTGGGCGGCATTCGGGGACACAGAATCCTCGTCCGCCTCCTCTTCACCGACTCCCGCCGCGGCGAAGATGGCTCCCCGCAACGCAGTCATCGGTGTTTTAGCGATAACCAACCCGCCGCGCGGCCGGACGACCACGCGGATCTCGTCGCGAGACGCGAAGCTCGGCATGCGAGCCGCCCTCGCCATCTCGGCATTCACCTTAGCGGCGAACTGAGCCCGCGTGGGCTGCTGTCTTCCGACCGCGCGCGCGTTGCTATTAGAATTCGAAGCTGAGCCCAAGGTGCTCGGCTTACCTGGTTGCGAGGAGCCCTGCTGCGACGGGGCTCCCGATGCCTTCAAATTCTTCTTTGCGCGGCGGGAAACCACTTGAGTCCACCCGGCACACAACACCACAGAGTCCTCCCCACCTTCCGCGTCGTCGGCGAGTGTCACGGCGGCGGCGGCAACGGAGTCGTCGTCGTCGACGCTGGCGGCACCCCCGGTAGCAGTCCGGCGAGAGGTAGGAGCAGTAATGGCGACCGTCTTCCTCGCCGCGTTGCCGGCGTCGTCGCGGCCGGTCGGGTCGCGGCGACACTTGCGAGTCGGATGCTTCAAATTACCCCCAAACGTGTTCTCACTCGTGGGGAATTCCAAGAGCGCGTAGTGTCCTTAACCAGTCGTCAGCAATTTATTTTTAAAACTTTTCATTTAACTGCGAGTAGTAGAGATGATTGCGCAACATGGCTTTAGTGGAGCAGTTGAACACGCTCTTTCATTACCGCGAGCTCAGGTGACGTTGCGCGAAGCATAAACACGCCCACATGTGCTAATAATTACTAATCGTACACAAAGAAATGCTCAAATTGTGGTGCAATGACCCGTACTCTATTTCACTGCAATATCCTCCACATACTTGCCCTGCGTGGTTACCTCATCTTGCGTATTTAGAGGCATGAAAGCGTGATTTGGTTGTTCTTTGCGCACCTTATTGGCAAGGTGGAACTGGTTAACATACAAAAGCAAAAGCATAGGTTCGTCTACGCTAAAACCAACGGGCGATAACTACCGTATTTACCCGATTCTAACGCGCACTTTTTTTCCGACAAAATAGGCCGAAAAATCACATGAGCGTGGATACAAAACCGAAACTGCCGAAACAGCGGAAATTCCGTTCCACCCATCGCCATCACCATCTCAAGATGGCGCCAAAGCTTTTAGCAACGATTTTTCGGACGCAGCAAGCCTAGGCGCCTAGGCTTTTCTATCGGAGTTCACACAAATCCTAAATCGTTTCACTAGCGCGCTTGATAACAGCAATGGCAGCAGCGGCTCCCACGCGTTCAAAACGAGCGGTCGGCTGAAGCGTGCACCTCTGGAGAAGCTCTCGGGATGGGCGTGCGAGGCGTGGGCCACAATCCCATAGACCATGGTTGAACGTTCGTTCAGAAGTGTGGCATGGCGAACGCGCTTGAAGTCACCGAGGCCGAGATGTTGTGGTCAGCGGAGAGCGACGAGGAGTGAGATGAGTGAGATTACTTCGGGAAATAAATCGCCCGTTTCTCTCGCATTCGTTTGTCAGTGTCACAAAGTCCCGTGCGCGTTACAATCGGAGGTGCAACTTTTTTCGGTTTTTTTGCCAGGAAAATCGGGGGCGCGTTAGAATCGGGTAAATACGGTATTAAGGATGTATTTTCACGAAATTTGGGTGCACCGTGGGACGATCTCGACAAAGACTACGGTTCGTGTGGCGGAACATACATGCAAGTCTAACATAGAACGCATAGGCAGATGGGGAAACGAACCCTGAAAAGTCGGTTCATGGTTTTTGTAATGACTGTGACGCTTCATGCTTCCCGTGTCGTTTAGGTGCCGCAGCAAACGGAAAAGCAGTGTAACGGCACTGTTTTTATAACTAGCGATTACGTACGCTTAATGTTTGACTTCAGACTGTAGCAAAAAAGGTTTCACCGCCCCACTGAAATTCGGTTGGCGTTTGCAAGACCTTGACTTGTTTTGTGCAGGACAATTTTTTTTAGATGCGACGCATCTCATTCACTCGCCTTGTCCCTGCATCCATCCGGCGTTGTCGGCGTTGTCGGCGTCCACCCCTCCCTCATTCTCCTCGCCGCGCCAGCTGCGCTCTCCGCCGCTCACCCCCTCTCCTCTCCGATAGCGAACACTCTCTCGCGAGGGGCATTGGATTGTATTCGATTGGATTGCCTTGGCTTGGATTGGATTGGAACTCTGCGATGCTTCGCATCACCTCAGGGTTCCCCTCGGGAAGATGGTGTAATTTTTGTCATTCATTCATCCTTTATTCGAAAAAACCAAATTACATAGTGTGCTACAGGGACAGAGACTAAAGGCTAAATCGCCTGACGAGGACTCTGTCCCTGTGCATTTCAACAGCTGTGCGTGTGCATTTTACGCAAAAATATGGACAGTTTGGGCATCTGCACAGACCAAGTTTGCGAAAAAAATCTAAAGCAACTTGTCTAGTAAAAGAAAATCAAGGAAATAACTACCTTCACAAATATACGAGCAAGCTCACAACATTGATACATACGATACCAACCAAAAGCAAAAACAACAAAAAAACACCCCCCTTACAACTGATCGAAGTGTTAAACCAATAGTACATGCATTTCCTCATTGTACAGTGTATAACCATACAAATGTGTATAACGTTGGGCTAAGCACGGTAATGCCATTCACAAAATAAAGAAAGAAAAAATCTTAGCTATATCACTTTAACAAAAACTGGCAGGCAATATCAATTGCTATAGTCAAGACCCAGTGACTTTAATACATTTTTAACATGCTGTTTAAACGCTCTTACTGAACTTGTGAACTCAATTTTACCATTTATTTATTAAGTATAAAAGTGTTTGGCAACCACTTCTGTGTTTCTCATAATTTGACCGGGTTGTCGGCAGTTGCCCTTTTTTGTCGTATTGAATAACCTCAATCGTGATCTACGCACGGCGTGTACCGGTTATTTTGTTGTATCTCTACTCAAGCAGTTTAAAATAGTAAAGCTTGTCTGCTTTAATATGTCGTGCTTCAAAAACAGAGGAGATGTCGGCGCACTCCCGTAGTTTCTGTGATAGATTTCAAAACATCTAAGTACTTTCTTCTGTACCACAAGTATTTTATTATAATTGCCGGACGTCATTGTTCCCCAGACTAATATTCCATAATAAACTTTCGAATAGAACAAAAACTGGTAAATAAGTTATTTTTAGTCAAAGCTGAATTCATGTGGTTAACTTGTACAGAGTGCCAACAGTTCGACCTAGTTAGATCCATGTGTTCAACGTGGGCTTTCCATTATAATTCCTCCTGAAACCAAACGCCAGGGAACTTTTCCTCTCTAACCCCTTCAAGAATCTGGTTATTGCACATAACGTTAAAAGTGGTGCATAACGGCTCATTTATAGGGTGAAATATGATGCACGTAGTTTTTTTGGCATTCAATTGTTACCTGTTATTTTAAAGGGGTCGTGAAGAGATTTAAAAAAAAACTGTGTTGTGTGTGCACTTATTACCGTGGAAGCTTGATAAACAAACAAAGCATACCCGTTTCGTCTTCCGATATCGGCAAATAGGTAAACAAATGCAGGCTCGGTTTCACCAAGGCTTTCCTCCTCAACTCGGGAAGTGACGTTTCCGTAAGTCAGTAAGAAGCCAATCACAGTTCTCCCTCGTCTGCACAATATGTCGGCATAGAGCGGGCTTGCAAAGGGTCAGATGAAGCTACAACATCGGCGCCATGATGAAACTCGCCCTACAACTGAACGGGAGACGTCTGATCTCTGATGCGCCTGATCAAGATGGTCGAACGTTCAGTCAACAACACTGGCGAGATGCGCAGGCAGAGGTAACCACGTTTAATCTATGCTGGGCATTCGTAAACAGTTTACGCTGCTTCCACGAGTGTAAACTGTAGTTTTGCTAGCCGATATTCTTGCACAAGTTTGCCGACGTCTGTCTCACGTAGCCTGTAATGTGGGTTGCGCGAACGTGAAACTTCTGACCTGACGAGATACATGACCGAACGCTTAAAATGAAAGCTTATTACATAAACATGTTTATCGAAGGAACTTCGAGTAGTCGGAACTTAAAACCCATCCATTATTCACTCATCAAGCGCAAAAATAGCTAGCGAGAAGCAGCGATACAGCGCCGAGTCGCCGAGTCCCAACATCACGCAGTTCGACGATTTCTTTCCTGTTTCCTGCAATAAACAATGCTGTTAACGCTGTTTTGTTGATTGTATACGATCTGCTTTGGCTTACTGCAGAAGCGCTCGACAGTAAGTTGGTGGTTAAAGCTCTGGGTAGATTAGAATTTATGAAAACACGACAGACTTCTGGGTTATAAATGTGGAGGGGCTTTTATGCAGCAGTTTTTCAACGCGCGTTTCCCACGTCGATAGTGTAGTGGATAAAGTGTTCGACTAGGCTGGCCGTAACGTTGGGCTGGCCCGGCGGCCGCAAGTTCGAATCGCACACGGGGCACTTTTTTTTTTCTTCAGCGATCTTGGGCCATGTCATACAAAAAAGATAAGATTCCGAAGAGAATTGGGGAAAAGAACGTGAAATTCAGCAGGGAAACTGGCTACAAACTGTACAAACACCCAGTAGGTCTGAGTTCTGCTGCAGTGGTTGCCAGACAACTGAAGCGATCACGACACCTCTCACGTGGATAGAAAATTGTTTTTTGGCAACGAATAAAGGATGCATTATTGTTAAAATATTGGGCTTGCAGCTTTGCAGAATATTATACACAAAGAACATTGAACCGCGTTGAACTCTCGAATGTACTTGACGTGACGTCATTCTAGTTGCGCTGCCGACCGCCGGTGCGCGCATGGTCGCTTGCGATGCGCCTCAAAACGTGAATTTCAACGGCGCCTCCTAAATTCCAGAAGCAATGAACTCTGAAAATATTTGGATTTTATGTTCGTAAAAGGTCGTTCAAGCAGACAAAATTAAGCAAAGACAACTTCATTTTCTCTTCACGACCACTTTAAGGGAATGTGACAGCGTCGCATGTAATTGTTAACAGTGCTTTGAAGTGACGTAAGATCATTACACGCAAAAAATATTAGTGACATCTGCACACATTATGACTTGTGTTGAATGGGGCATCGAAAAAACATCATTTATATATGCAAGGAAGATAAACGGTCCTAAAATCGAGCACTGTGGGGCACCCTGTTTCGATATATATGGTAAAGTTTATGGTAAAGTTTGGTAACGGTGATGCAAACAGGGCTTAATAAGATCAAGGGCAATTTCAATTAAACCATAAATGAACAACTTATTAAGCAGCAGGTCATATTGTATGGAGTCAAAGGCTTTCTTAATATCTAAAACAGTCCAAGGGTGTATTTTCGATGTTTCATGTTAGCTAATATCGTGTCCTTGATAATAAGCAACGCCTGCTCAGTCGAACGCTCTTTTCGAAAGCCGTATTGGCTATCTGTTATTACACCGTGAATATAAAAAAAAAACGAATCTGTCTAAAATAAACCGTCAAAAAGTTTACATACCGTTGTTAGCAGAGAGATTCTGTGGTAATTTGATGGGTTTTCTAAATCACCACTCTTAAATATAGGAGCGAATTATGCAACTTCTAACTTTTTTCAGGTCTTAGGAGCCAGCGCAAGCATAGGCATTACTATCAATATCCCTTAGAATTTCCACAAATATTTGCAGTGCGTTGAGGGTGACGGGTGAAAAGTAAAAATGCCTTTTACTTGGGCGCTTCGCAGGCTTCTTGTCCACTTTCCTATACGCCCTGGCTCGGATATACGTGTCCGATTCCGATTCGACTCGATATGTCTTCCTGCTGTTTCCACCATTCGGTGTGACGGACACCATCGCCCGCGCCGTGGACGCGAGGACCCGGGCGTACCGCTGCGGTATGGCAGACTCCTCCGAGAAAGTGGGGAACGCGTCCCGCCATTCAGAGCTGGGTGTGGCAGAGCAGTGTAAGTGATGTTTTCGGTGCCCGTCTTTTGTGAGTCACCACTATTTCCCGCTTAGTACAGTTTGTTTCGTAGATTTTGACAGGATTATGCATTAGGCTTTTTATTTGCCGAGTATGGCGAGATTAATTACTGTTGGGATTTTTTTTTTCATTCCGGAGTTTATAAGTACCGCCCTTCTTTTACACGAATACTGCCGCTTACCATTCGTTGGGTTTGTTTGTTTATGGTTTGTTTTTACTGCCCGGCTGCGCCCGGCTGTGTTTTCTGTGCCCCAAGCGAAGCGCATATTCCATTTTGTATTTTTATGCCGCATGGGTTATTTGATTCGGATAAGGAGACCGTTTCGCCCTTATGTCACTGTCCTGGATGTAAATGCATGGTTCGAGAAACACTCGCACCGAAAGATGAAAGCCTGCAGATTAGATGCTGCGGTATTGTATTAACCGGCGCTCACTATACACGTAATTTTGTTGCGTGCTAGGGAAGCACAAGTTCGCTCCAATAAACTTGTTTTCCTTGAAGACAACTGTGTCGTCTTTGGCTGCGTGACATCTGGTGGAGGTGCTTGGTACGCACCCTTTATGCTCCCTACGACCTCTGGAAGCCGCCAGGGGAGTCCAACTAGAGCCCACCACCGACTGCAAGGTTTGCCGCCCAAGTTTGGCCTCCTGCCAGAAAGTCCTAAGAGAACGACCGCTGCAACAACCACATTGGGGCAAGAAACAAGGTCGTCAATCGTGTTCCAGCAGCCCCGGGAACTGCCATCGTTCCGGGGAAACCCCGCGGAAGACCCGGAGGAATGGTTGGAGAAGCTGGAGCACGTCTGGATCTTCACCAGTTGGGACAATGAACAAAACTTCCGGCATCTTTTCTTTTGCTTGGAAGATGCAGCTGGAACTTGCATCAAGAACCGCGAGAGCCCCTTGACCAACTGGACTCACTACAAAAGCGACTTCCTTAAGGCCGTCACGACCGTGGTAAGGAAGCAACGAGCTGCGCTTTTTCTGAAACTCTAACGCAACCCCTCAACGAAGGAGTAGTGATTTTCGTTGAGGAAATAAAGCGACTATTTCGTCGCGCGGACCGAGGAATGACGGAAAAAAAAAGAAACTGAGGATTCATATACGAGGAGAGAAGTAAGAACTTTTTCTTGCCTTGTCCACAATGCCCCTAAAACGATGGCCGAATATGCGTCTCAGGCGGCCGCCATGGAGAAGACGTTTGAAATTCTTATGAGGCAGTACGACCGCCCCATCGATGCGCTAGTTGCAAACACAATCTTTCCGAGGCTATCAGCTCTGACACACTACGTGAGACAATCAGCGCTGTCGTCAGAGAAGAACTGCGGAAACTCTTCCCAAAAACGCCGCAACACAAGTCATCTCTATGAGCGACAGAATGCGCGAAGAAATTCAACTCGCTTTAGGGACTTCTACGCCATCCAAAGTAACACGCGAACCACATGCTATGACGTACTCAGCGGCTATTCGTTCCACAACAAATCCCGCCGCACCGCCTTCCCATGTCACCGGCCCGACCATCTGCGGTGCAACCCCCCGCCCCAAGGAAGACCGACGTGTGGCGAACGCCCGACAATCGTCAGCTGTGCTACCACTGCGGAGAGGCCGACAACATCTACCGTCGCTGCCCCTTCAGAAGGCTCGGTTTGCGAGGGTTCCCCGTCGACGCAGCACGCCCCCGACCCCGCAAGCGCCCATCTGAGACCGAAGAATACCTGTCCAACACTAGCCGTGGACCAGCCCGTTTCAACCGTTCGCCATCACCCTGCCCGTACCAGTCCCCGAACCGCCGTAGCAGCGCTGAGTTCGCACGAGGAAGGTCCCCAAACCAACGCGGGGCTAACTAAAAGCAGCAACGTCTGGAGGTGTAGTGTACAGTAGCGGAAATACAAAAACCCTCCTACGACGCAGCGACTCTCTGAAGACCATGATTCACGACATGCCCCGAGCCCGACGACCCAATCTAATCCTGAGGTTACACCCGAACACGACGACAGCAAAACGGCGCGACGCGTACCCGACATGACCGAACCTGCCCATGAGAATACGATGAAGACGACAACGCACACAGCCCGACCGTCAACGCTCAAAAGCCGAGATACGACTCCACGACGCACCAGGAACTCGAAGAAGACGGCGTCCGACGTACAGCTGTTCATTGACGTCTTTGATGTAGTCGCCCTCATAGACAGCGGAGCCGACTACTCAGTCATGAGCTGACCATTTCTGTCTAAACTGAAGAAAGGTATGACCAGATTGGACGGTGCGCACATACGCACCGCAGGAGTTCTCGTGAGGCCTAGTGGAACGTGAACATCGCGTGTCATCATAGACGGCATAACGTACAATGCGGCGTTGGTCATTTTGCCTAACTACTCCCGCGACGTAATTGTTGGAATGGACTTTTTGACGGACAGCGGTGCAATAATTGCGATACAGACGATTTGTATAACTCGTTCCTCCGATCACTCCATGACCCCGGAAATGAACCCCGGACACCCTGATGCTGTAAGGATGGCGGATCATCATCTTACCCTGCCACCCCACGCAAGCTTGATGATCACCGTCAACGGGCAAGATGCTGTACCTGACGTCGACGTTATCGTAGAGAGTGACCAGAGGTTCCTTCTAGACCACGGTGTCTCCTTCACAGAGGCATTGCGCGCTTTAGGCAATGCAATCCCACGTTTTGTTCACAAACTTCACCGAGGAGTACCAGCATTTAAACCAGGGCGCTGCAATTGCGTTCCTCGAAGAAACGCAAGACGCAAGTGACGTGATCGCATTCGCCGACTTTCAACGCGTATCCGAAGATACCTTCAAGCCTCCACAGCCCTTCGACATGAACCCGGCAGTACCCCAAGAAAAACGGAACAAATTATTAACTTTATTGCGTCGCTGTAGCGAGTGTTTTTCCTCTAACTCAAAATTGCGTCAGACACCGCTAGCGAAGATAGAATAATAACCGAAGATTGAGCCAGACCTATCCGACAGTCACGGTACCGCGTGTCTTCACACGAGCGGGAAGCCATCCAGACACAAGCGGAAGACATGCTCAGCGACAACATTATACTGCCATCGAAAAGCCCGTGGTCTGCGCAGGTAGTTCTGGTGCAGAAAAAAGACGGCACATTGAGGTTTTGCGTTGACTACCGGCGACTCAATAAAATCACTAAAAAGGACGTGTACCTCCTGCCCCGAATCAACGACGCCCTCGAACACCTCTGCCACGCGAAGTATTTTTCATCAGTGGATCTTCAGTGACCAACTGAAGTGGACGAGACAGACCTAGAGAAGACTGCATACATAACTCGGGATGGCCTTTACGAATTCAATGTGATGCAGTTCGGGCTGTGCTCGGCACCAGCAACATTTCAAAGAGTCATGGACACCGTGACAGCTGTCCTGAAGTGGCACACCTTTCTTGTATACGTCGACGACTTTGGGGTATTCGCCCGAAATTTGGACGTACACCTTGGAAGATTGGAGTCTGTCCTCGAGGCTATTCGCTCATATGGGTTAACGCTGAAGCCTGAAAACTGGCGCTTTGCGTACAAGGAAATCAAGTTTTGGGCCCATGTCGTCCACGCCGCTGGAGTCCTCCTTGACCCAGCGAAAACTTCAACAAGAGCTAACTTGCCAAGACCTAATTACAAGAAGGGCGTGCGAAGATTTCTTGGAAGGTGTGCATACTACCGGCCCTTCGTCACAAATGTCGCACGCATCGTAGAGCCGCTAAGGCGTTTGACGAAACATAGCACCCCTTGCAGCTTAGAAAACGCCCAAGAATCAGCGTTCGGCGAGCTACAACAACGACTGCAAAACCCGCCCGGGCTCGCTCATTCCGACGAAGACGCCGAAACGGAAATGCACACGGGCGTTAGTGATGTGGGGTTGCGTGCCGTCCTCGCCCAACAGCAAAGTAGATGGGAAAAAGTAATCGCCTTTGCCAGCCATGGTCTGTCGAAGTAGGAAAAATACTACTCAACCTCCAATAAAACGTACGTCGCAGTTGTATGGGCCATTTTTAAATTTCGCCCATACGTGTATGGTAGACCTTTCAAGGTTGTGACAGACCACCATGCGGTTTGTTGGATCGCCAACTTGAAGGACCCCTCTGGCCGTCTTGGGCGGTGGAGCTTGCGCCGGAAAGAGTTCGGCGTTACAATCGTCTATATGTCTGGCAGGAAACACTCTGACACCGATTGCCTGTCCCGCGCCCCCGTCGACCCACCACCACAAGATTTCGATGAAGACAGCGCGTTCTACGGAGTCGTGACGGAGAGCGACCTAGCCACCGAGCAGCGTGCCGACCCCGACTAAAGTCATGATCGACAATCTCCAAGGTCGCAACGTCGCCGTGCCTACAGCGTTAAAATGCAATTTACCGGCATTAATCCTGACAAACTCGGTCCTCGTGAAGAAGAATTTCAGCCCCGGAACGAGAACGAATTACCTTCTTCTCATCCCCGATGCGGACCTTTGGTGGCAAAATTTTGGAAGTGTGTCAGGACGACCCATCTTCCGGACATCTCGGCACAGCTCGCACTATTGGAAAGATAAGGCGACGTACTACTGTCCCCGTGTTACCTCTGACCTTACCCACTACGTCCGGAGCTTCCGTGACTGTCAGCGACGAAACAGCCACCAACGGGGCCCGCCGGACTTCTGCAGCCAATCGCCGTCCCATCGAGGCCCTTCCAACAGATTGCAATGGACGTTCTGGGCCTGTTCCCTACGTCACGATCCGAGAACAAGTGGATTGAAGTTGGGGGCACCTAACGTACTCTCTTTGACCGGGGTTTAACGAAGTTTTCACTGGCTGACTGACTGACTGACTGACTGACTGACTGACTGACTGACTGACTGACTGACTGACTTCTGGCCCGGCCTGTACCGTTCCGTCCGCCGATACGACAGTTCTCGCGATCAGAGTCAGCGCCGAAAAACACACACATCGCTTCCTGCGGGAACCCTACAGCCGCTCAAAATCCCAGTTGAACCCCTTCTCCGGGTTGCCCTGGACTTGCTTGGCCCTTTTCCCCAGTCGACACCGGGAAACAAGTACATTGCTGTCGCAACGGCTTACGCCACACGCTACGCCATCCCGCGTTCTTTGCCGACAAGCTGTGCTACACCTGTGGCAGATTTCTTTCTTCGGTATGGCATTCTCCAACATGGCGCTCCACCTCAGTTGCTCACTGGCCGTGGCTGTTGTTTTCTCTCTCCAGTCGTGGACTACTTCCTCCGCTCCTGTTCTACTAAACATAAGATAACTATACCATACCATCATCAGACTAACGGACTTACCCATCACTTAAAATCGTACCCCGACCGATATGCTTACCTGTTACGATTCCGCGGATCACCGCGACTGGGACACGTTGCTGCCTTATGTGACGTTTGCCTATAATACGTGTCGTCATCATACGCTCTGTATTATCCGTTCTACCTCCGTTAAGGTCGTGACCCCGCCCTACCACTGGACACCCTCATGCCTAAGCCGGAAGACCAATCCTGAGTGCGATCGGAGTACGCCATGGACGCCACTGCTCACTCTGGCCGTGCTAGGCAAATTGCCGAAACCGGCTTTGTTCCTCCCAAGCTGACCAGAAAACGATTTATAACCGAACACATCGGGTGGCGCACTTCGCTCCGACATCCCTTGTCCTTCTGTGGAAACCTACCCACTGTGTCGAGCTTTCTGAAACACGTCTGCGCCAAGTTACCGACGTAACGTACGAGATCTCCCCGGTGGCGTCGACAACTTCAAGTCACGCTATTTCTACAGATATTGTACTTGTGGTACAACTCAGCCCATATTTTCTCCCCGACGCCGTACACCCAAAGCTCCGGGACGGAGTTCATTCCGCCGGAGGATAACAACACAAGGCACCGACAGGCTACAATGTGCTTATGAGGAATTTGCACATTTTAAACTAACGTGGATTGCGCGACTTGTTCCCGTAGAAGAGGACGAGTAGTGATGGTTGCGCAATCTTCAGTGCGTGCTAGCGGCGCCCAGCCTCTCCCGTTTTGAATACCGCAAATACATGTTTCTACGGCATCCTCGCCTTGTAAAAATATGTTGTAATATGCCTCCTGTATTCACAGAATGTTGAGGAAACCGTGTTCGTTCAAAACAATGCTAACAAAATCGTTTGTCTGCTTTGCCACATTGTCTTTATCTGTTACATTAACTTTTTTGCGCCCTTTTTATCACGACCTGGTACCTAAACACACAGATGTGTCTAGTCCTGACTGCTAATCAGTTCTTTTTTTGTACCAATGTTATCGAAGCTTTATACATCCTAAAGCAAAGATTACCCGATCTGAAAAGATTCAATTTGCTGTCAGCTTTTACTACTCCTATTTTATTCAGAGTCTCAAAGTTGATACACCCTAAAGCAAACATAGCGCGATTTGAAAAGATTCAATTTGCTATCAGCTTTTACTACTCCTATTTTATTCACAATCCCAAAGTTAATATAGCACGCATCTACTATATAATAAAAAAGAAGTTGTCATTTTTCAGGCAGAAAACTCTCGGTTGCAATTTCTATTAGACTGGTGCAAACAAGAACTTACAAGCAAAGTCCCATTCGTAATTAAATTTTTAAGTGGTAGTTGTACTTCCGTGCTGTTTTACAAGCAATAGCTTATTTTAGTTCCTGTAAGACCGTTGCACATAAGTCATGAGTCATTCAAAACTTTATCGTCCTTAACACAGAAGAAATGGGCTTGAAAGCACTGCAAAAGAAGGAGAAAGTACGTAAGTTCTGTGGCTGAAATGACTAGCTGTAGTGCCCATTAAGGACATACTGGGTGAAGTGGTCAGCATTAGCAGAGTACATGTCGTTGTACCAGCTTGAACGCCCCGCAACGCGTCATGCTCGTTTTAAAAACTAACTTCAGAGGACCGATGCCACCACAGATGCTTGGCACTAGGGCTAAGCACAACTGGTGGCCACTTTCTCATTCACCACTGGAGGCCTTTGTGTGCCTTTTAAGGCTTTGGTTCATGCAGCTGGTAACAAAGAAAACCCTTTGTCCTGTGCGCAGCCCTCCCGCCAACCGGGCAGCATTAGCTCTAATCAGTTGGCTTAACATTTTTGTCTGAAAAATTAATTTATTTGCAAAGAGAGTATACAGCATGATAGTTACTACACCACCTGGAAAGGCATGTTTAAACTCACGTGTGAACTGAGAACTCGAAGGAGGAATGACACAGCGAAAATGTAAACATTTATTTATTTATTTACAATGCTGTAAGTCCTGTCGGGCTGCTACAGAGTGTGAACTACATCATACGATAACAATTCTAATTCAGCAACAAAAGATTCAGCTTTGTCTACATTTTCAAAGAAATCTGCAGCAAGGCAGTTTCTGTCCACAATCGTTCTGGCAAGAAAAAGTAAAAATGTGTCAATTCTTGGTGTGCAGGGCACAATAACATGTGGGTGATTGGTTCGGGGTGAAACTCTTCCCGGGGGATGCACACAGAGATTAGGCTTTAAATTGATCTTGTTGTTGTAAAAAGTATCGTCTCGCGATTTTTCGACGAATTGCCCGTTGAGGGAGTATAACCTCAGTGAGCAGTGGTATTGATTGCCTCTACTGATAAATGAAAAACAATCGCGCTCCTAGTCTTTGAACACGCTCCAAGTTATTTAGTTGATATTGGTTGCGCGTGTGCACGATTACACTACCGTATTTAAAGGTAAGTCGAACATAGTTTTGTACGCCTGAATTTTAACATACGGAGGAGCACCTCTTAATTTACGTCTCAGTAGTAAAAGTTTGCGCTAAGCTGATCCGCATATGTTGTAGATATGTGCCTTCCAATTTAGTGTATCTGCAATTGTCAAACCAAGATATTTAATTTCGGTGGATCATTTGATTTAGTTCGTGTTCACTGTATAATCAAACATCATAAGCCTATTCTTGTGTGAGACTGTCATGCTGGAAACTTCTTACGTCCATTTCTATATCTCATTGTGCATACCAATTGTAAACAGTGTCTAAGGCATCATTTACACAAATTTGTTCAGAGACGGTCTTGACACATATAAACAAACGACCATTGTCAGCAAACAGTCGCACTTAGACGTTGGGATTTACACCGCTTGCTATGTAAGTAATGTAGAGGAGAAACAAAATTGGGCCTAAAACCGACCCTTGCCGCACACCACAAGAAATAGACAGCAAAGAGGAACGTTACCTAGTTATTGCTACAAAATGTTAACAATTTGTCAACTAAGCTCTAATCCACTTAATTATTCGTACATTCACACCATAACCATGTATTTAGAAGTTTGGCGTGACATACCCTGCAAAGACCATTTGATAAAACTAACGATATAACATCAATTTGTATTGTCGAATTCATGGCTGCATCAAATAATGAACTGTCTCGAATAAAAGTGTCACAATTCAACGGCGTTGGCGAAAATCATGTTGTTTGTTGTAGAAGAGGTTACTATTTTCAAAGGACGCAACACGATGTTTGCCAATGGTGGGCTCAAAACTTTACACACGCTACGTGTAATAGAAATAGGGCGATAGGTTTCAACCATAAGCTTATCTCCACAGTTGGCCCGGGCACAGCTCTTGCTAGCACCCAATTACTCGGTGCATCACCAGTTTCCAACGACGAGGCAAAAATGTCTTCTAAAAATATTGCAACCCATTCGCAATAGCTCCTTAAAATTTGTTCCGCATTTTTTCAGGCCCCGGATTCTTCATGTCACACAATTCTATAAGCAGTTAAATTATCTTTTCCTTGGAGATAACATTGTCGTCTTCGTAATGTCTATCGCGTTTTTAATTTATCGAGGGCATGTCTGTTGGGCCAGTTATATGTACTGGTAAAGAAATTGTTAAAAGCTTCAGCAACTGACACCGGATCACTGGACACCCTTCTATTTAAACGTACCCTGGTTGCAGGCGTATTTGACCCAACCAAGTATCTCCACAACTTCTGAGGTGAAGTTTTCAAATATACAGCCAACATTGTCGAAAGAAAAATTTCGCAGTTTTAACTCCTTTTGTCCATGGATAATAAACGTAGCAAAAGCAATGGAGTTCACCGGTCTGTTTTGTCGTAGCCCGCGCCGTTGCCGCTTCAAATGTATTATATATCTATTAATCCACGGTTTTTATAAGAAATAACTTTCAATGTTTCATTTGAAAAAACTTTCCTAAAGTAACTCACTCAGCTCAGTTGAAAGACCTAAAGGATGTTGTCTTCAATACCATGTCCCGCACTCTGAGTACACCTCGTCTTGGTACTTCGCTGCAAACCCCTAGAGATAATGAGGCGTCACAAGTCGCTGCCCGTGCGTATCACTCAAAGGGGAACAACCTCACTTGTTGCACCCAAGATTAATCCTGTCGTCAAGTATACTGGCACACTAATGTCATGACCGAAGACAATACTCGTCATCGCGCACTGCGCTATCAAACGTTAAAACAGCCAGCCTCCGAAGACTGCAGAAAAATAAATATCCTCAACGCACTGTTCTTTACGCCATCTACCATAGTCAACCCCTTCCATCTGTAATTTCTGTCATCCTCCCGTCACTCTATAAAATGAGGAATAGGAGTAACAAAAACCTTGAACGTTACTCCCATCCCCACACCGCCGTACAAGCCTTCGATAGACCGTATCACCAGCCCCGACCCTTGGACCCATCCAGACATAGCGACGTAGGCCTAGATAGCCACCCACACCCAGTTATCCTGAACAAAGTTGTGAATGCTTATGTTTTTTTAGTGTGGATGTCCTAAGATCGCTAGTTCATGATTGGTAAACAAAGATTTGTTGAACTAGTCAATTTTACCGAGAAGGGCTATAAAACAATGAAAAAATCCAGTTTTTTGCTACTGAACCGCAGGAGTGACAGAACAGCGGAAGTACTAAATGAGTTATCAGTGCGATTGCCCCACGTTAACTTTGAAGTGGTACAATCAGACCTACAGGCGCAAGTACAGAGTATGAGATAGGCAAGAGAGCCGAGCCTGCGCCACTAATGTATCGCCGGAGAAGGAAAAAGAACGGAAGTAAAAGAAAGAAAGAATAAGAAGTCGTAGATAAGATAGACAGAAATGGAAATAAATAAAAAGAAAGAGAAAAAGAAGGAATGAATGAGCGGTCACTATCAGCTCCACCACAGCGTTAAGAACGGGCAGGCTCAGCGAGCTTTTATTGAATTTTTTGGGTATACATAAACAAAAGAAATAATGAAGAGGTTACAAAAGTGTTCTTCTTGCTCTTGCTCTGTTCCTCAGAGTTGATTGTTGATTGCAGAGCTGGTCCTTTGCGTCTTGAAGGATGTTACTGTGGTAAAGGGAAAGACGCTTAACTTGATTTATCTCTGCATCTGGCAGTGCAGTCTATTTTGTTTTTTTTTTTTGGGGGGGGGGGGGGTGATTTGTCTGATGTGTCTTGTGTCTGTTGATATGTTATGTTGTTAAGATGTACCAAGGGCATGACGGGAATGTAGGCGGAAGAATCCTCATAAAACGGCTTTTCTACCCCATTTCCGTATCATGTCACTTCTTGTAATTAGGGCATATAATGTCACTAAATTTTACCTTCCTATCTCTGTAAAATAAACTCACTGATCTAACAATCAATTAATTGATTTTGGTCTATATTTATTTTCATTTGTTCTGTTCTTCCCTCAGCCTCTCCTTTTGGAATTGGAACTAAAATTCCTCTCAACTGTTTCCACTTCTTAGAAAAATAACCAATCCGTAAACATGATTAAAAAACTTCAGAAAAAATTTTATGCTTCTGATATATAGGTTGTACTATTGTAGTTTAAATTCCATCAGTACCAGGTGTAATATCTCTCCTTAAATTTTTTACTGCTATTGTGACTTTTAATTCCGTGAACAGAATACGCTATTTATTCTCTTTTACTTCGCCTATTAACAGAGATTCTTTTCTACATTTTGGTTTTTTTTTCATTTCTGCTCAATTTGAGGAACCACCTGTATTTTCATTCTAAGTTAGATAAAATGTTCCTAAGAGATATTCGATAGTTTCTATTGATAATTTCGTTACTTCCAGTAATTTTTCAGTCTAAAATAACTTTAGATTTAATTTGATTCCTATATATTTGGCTACTCAAATATTATTCCTTGAGTTAAAATCACCCGCTATTATAATCTCTTCACAACTAAAAGTTTGAAATATATGCTATATTTTGGATAATTCACAGTTGATACCCTCGTTAGGAGGGCAATAACAGTTTATCGGCAATAATTCTCTATTGCCTGCGTTTACTTTAACTGCAACTAATTTTTTTTTATTTGAACCGGAAAAACTAAGATGATTTCGTTATGAAGAATATTGCAGTTTTCGGCTCATTATTACACATAACTATTTTCTGCCTAATTGAATAGCCTATTATCTTGTTTTTATGAGTATGTGTTTCTTCAACGGGTGATATATCTATTTCTTCATCATGTTCAAAATTACTTAGAGATTGGTTCACTTTGTAGGCTCTAGCTAAATAGCCCTGTATATTTTGTAACTATTGTTGTACTTATGCAATCACACAGCAATGTTTCTGGCACTGGGCCTAGTCAGCGGATGGCAGCTGCACAAACGCATGCCTGTAGCGACGAAAACGCCCCGCGAGAAATTTTTCGATGAGTGGCTGGTTCTTAAACTGTTGTCCTTCTTATCTAGACTAATTGTATGATGTTTGTGTTAAAGTTGACGTCATCACTGTGGAAACGAAGCAGTCTTTTGGATAAACCAAATTTGTATTTTGTCTGCAAAAGGTTTCGTGCACATTAGAAGGGCGCGATAACGTTTATAGACAAAATGACATTTTGTACACGAATACCCGAAGCGTTTCTAATGTGCTGGTAAAAAATAGTGTGCGACTTACCTGCAGTATTAAACGAAATTTCTCGCGACAATTTTTTCACAAATCAGGGGTGATTCGCCGGTCAGATAATATAGCGCTTCATTGACATATATATAATATATATATATACATCGCTATATATATAATATATAGCGCTCCAGTGACATCAGCCATTGCAGCCAGTCAGTAGAGCTAGTGCCAGAAGAAGGCAGCGCTAAAATTCCGCTGTGACATAGCAAGCAAACATTGCTAATACACATGCCAGTGCGCAAAACGTTCGCCACAAACAATAAAACCACGGCTTTACGTCTAGAAGAAGGAAGGAACTCTTCTGTTGACACTTTCCAACCTGCACAAAATTTTACTTTAAATTAAGCAAGCTTGAAAAACAATTGCCATTGTGAACATTGCCTGCCAGCCTCACGGCACAGAGCCCGCCATTATATCTTACGCCTCACCGGGTAATTCCGTTATACCAGGACGAAAACACAGTACTTTGACGGATGTAACGGTGGCGTGTGATGTGAGTTTTGCATGTAGAATCGCTCGCAGTGACTAGCTCGGCTATGACGGAAGTGCTGCGTTAAGTGCAAGGGTCGAAATGGTAGCTGGGTCGGACTCCCGAGATCCTTGAAGTTGCTCATGCAATATCCCTTTGCCCTGGCGTGACTGGCTTTGCTACCTCTCTCAAGGCTGTCAACAATGCACTTTGGCGACGAAATGCCAGGCGGCCTTACACACAGCGCTCTAATCATACGCAGCCCAGCACCGTAAGTATTTTCCATAAGTTTGTCAAAAGCGCACACATCACAAGTTTAAACCGAACCGGCAGAACTAATACAGGACCCTAGGTCACCGTCCTAACCGGGGTTGCAAGGTCCTCAGGAAGTAAAGTCGCCGGAAAGGTGCTAGCGTAAAGTAGTCAAAAAAGTTGCCACCTTAAAGAGAATGTTTGGAGATCATCCAGAGAGTCACCATTTTCCCAAGGGTGACGCGAGTAAGCACTTTTAAATGCATAGCATTTTAGCAACTCACAATGTCACGCGGCGTTGGCGCGCCTTGTCGTAGTCCGCATGCGCGCCTTGTCGTAGTCCGCAGCCACTACACTACACTATGAAAGAAATACCAGTTTCCGGCGCCCGGTTTCGAACCCATGACGCCGCGGGCGGGACGCAAGGTGCCCCGGCGCACTACCGACCGAGCCACGAATCCGACACAGATTTGGATGCACCGAACGCGCCTTATATCCTTCACTCATTTCTCGTTTGTTTCGAAAGCGCCACAAGTTGTCCCGCGCCTCCAAAAGATGGCGACACGGGTCCCGCGATCGAGAGATACGACTTGCCGGCGCACCCCCTCGGAAATGCTGTGCATTTGATCGTGCCCCTCGCGAGGGGGATGTCTTTTTCACATGCCGCCGGCAGGAATTACCACCGCCGCAAAATAAGACCCGGCACCAGCGGGGCCACATCTGATACGGCGCTTTTGGTTAGTTTTGCAGGAAGAAACTGCAGAAATCCCGAGAAATAGAAAACCGTATCCTGAATTACATTCGTTTGCTGTCATGCGGGAAAGCTACGGCGGTTGACTACTAGTTACAAAAAAGTAGAATGATTGCGCTTTAGGTAATGCATTCAAAGAATATCAATAACTTAGCACTGGCGTTCCCTGCTTACCATGTTTTAGCACTTTCGCTCACTCTTTATGTGCCCGTGCCTATTATGCATTGTCATACACACTTCCAACGACTCTGTATAAAATCTCATGCTCCCGTAAACTACTGAAGCATTACACTTCAAACTCGGCAGTGCTTGTAGTCTTTGGCGTTATATGTGCGACGTCAGATGCCCAATAATAAAATATCAAGGCAAATTTTGATTTGCGCCGGTAAGTAGCGCTGTGGGGTGCGTGTTTTAGTGACTGATTTTTTGGCACTCGACTTAGCCGGATCACCGTCATCTGCATAGAAGTTTGTTCTGTTTTGTTAGTTCAGCTTGTGTCGACAGCTGAGACGCACTGTATTTTTCTCGAAGTGGTGCATCAGAAGATCCAGGAAATATATAAAATCAAATATGCCCAAAGGAGCCAGAAAGCAGCAATGTCAGCTAAATGAAATTTCAATCGCCAGAAGTTTCTAAAAGTCGCCAGATGATGATGATGATGATGGTTAGTGTTTACTGGCGCAAGACCTACGAGGGCAAAGAGCGCCAGAGAAGTGGTTATTTAATGAAGAGAAGTGATTACCACACAAGGGTAGGTATAAAAACGTGTAAACCGAACATAGTAAAATCAATAAGAGATAATGGTGATGGCTGGTGTATAGGTCCAGATTTGATTATGCGTGATGGAAAATGAGGTTTAAAAACTTGACGTCTGACAAATACTCAAACACACGTTTCACGGAAACCATGGCATCGCGACCTAGAAGCAACGATGGATGTAGGGGAATATGTTGTCTGTAGAGTTCTCTGAAGTGTTTGTGTCGTGTTGTGTGAAGTGCCTTGCATGTGATTAACAAACAAACAAACAAACAAACAAAATATTTTATTTCCTCAGAAGTACGAGGAGGCAGGCTGGGACTAAAGGCTACAAAGCCTGACAGAGGCCCCAGCCCCCTCCGGTACAGTACAATGATGAGGCAGAATCAAACAAGCTAGAAATTCTAATGTGAGTTCCAAAACTACAAACAACATGTAGAGCACAAGACATTACAGAACAATATGGGAAAGGTACAGTAACGTACATTAGAGTACAAAAGAGTAAAGTAAAAACAAAATACAAGTGGGCAATCAGAGTAGAACTATGATTGACTTTTAAAGATAGACACAACTACAAAACCTGCGCATTAAACAGGTTGAGACAACATCCACAGCTCTAGGCATTGAAGCAGATATTCTGATTTAAGAGGTATTCTTTCGCCTGTATTTTAAATATGTTTCTACTGCATTTGAATTCAATGTGGTCTCCAACTTTGTTGAGTATGTCGGTGCGTTGAAACAGAGAAGACTGCCTGCCGTAGTTTGTTCGCAGTTTCGGTGTATGTATTTTGGCACACCTAAGAGGGTATACACTGCTATTGTCGTTATGTTTGCCATGGAAATTTTCTTTGTGTATAGCTTGTAAAAGCTTCATATAATAAATTTGGTCAGCCTTGAGCATACTATACTGAACAAATAGTGGACCCGTTCACAAGTCGGCATAGTGCCCGTGAAAATTGGCAAATAGGCGGAGAACTCTTTTCTGTAAGACGATCAGCCGTTTGTAATTTGTTTTGTTTGTTGTTCCCCAGGCTAATATCCCGTAGCAAAGCCTAGAATAGACAAGAGTGTTATAAAGCTGTGTTTTCAACCAAAGCGGTATTAAGCCTCTCAATCTGTAGAGAACGCCAATATTTTTTGAAATTTCATTGCCTAGGTGTTCTATATGAGGATACCAAGATAATTCTTCATGAAACCACACTCCTAAGAACTTCTGTTCTTTGACTCGGTTGATCATATTGCCCCGATATTCAATTTGAATGCCTTGATCTCAGGGTGTCGAACCGAAAAAAATACCGGTTCGGTTACGGTTCGGGTTCGGGTGAAATAATTTCGTTCCGGTTCAGTTCCGGTTCGACAAAATCACGCACCGAACCGGTTCACGAACCGGTTCGGGAGCTTGAACCGGTTCGCGAACCGGTTCGACGAGTTGAATTATCACTGAAATTAGAAAAAAACATTTACTAGTTTAAAACGACCGTCAAGTCAAAACACAAACAAAAATTCAAAATTCTGCTATTCCCCAAGGGCAGTGGCGCGATTGCAAAGCAAACTTTAAACAATCACGAGATATTAGAAAAGCGACGATTTACCACCTTCTTTCTCGCTCAGACATTATGTTGTCCCAGCGACTATTCATAAAGCCACCGCCAAGACATATGACGGTGGGATATGTTTTCTGTCCTTTCCTTTTTTGTTGACATCGCAATCGTCGCTATGCAATCACCCATCACGCTAACCTTGAAGCCTTAAATTTATTCCTGCGTACTGGCGCGTTCAAATACCAGCGCTTAATACCAATGGCGCACATTTTTTATATTTGTAACAAAACAGAAAAATCCTACAACAGGCACATAAATACTACCCCTGAATAATTTGTTAGCTGTCACCTTATCGAATGTGTTAGCCACAATTTTGTTAAAAGTAAGCTTTAGTTAACGCTCAGTCACTGCATTATTGCTCTGACCACTGCAATTCCTTTTGCGATACCGAAAGTGTGCATTACAATCAGTATGTCATCGTACCGCCTGAACCCCTACCATCGTTCCGTGTGCTACATTGCGGAATCTTATAACAGATAATGCGGTTACAAAATGAAAGGTAAATTTGTCACGCGGAGCATGAGATGGGACTTTTTGGGTAGACGCTCTTTAATTCGTCCACAGAAGTACTCCCCTCCGGAACGAGTCGCAGTAGAAGCAATGTAGCGAGTTGGGCAAACGGCTTAGCAAACGGCTTAGCCACTGAGCAGCTCCTGCGGTCACACTTGTCAAGTATTAATAATTTGCAGGTGTCGGACCTTTTAAACAAATTATGAAATGCAAAAAGTTTGCACACATCGAGTGTGAGCTTTCGCTGTTGCGCAGTGGAGCACTCATGCAGCCTGATTGCTCCAATGAAGTCGCAACTAGGGAAGGGCAAAGTCATTTTATATCCCCTGCAAGCTGCCGAGAATGACATTTCGTTTGGTCAGCTTGCACTACGCTCGCGCCTCCAGCAGCAACAGACCATTGCTACAATGGTGCTAATTCATTTCCCCTGTTGTTACATAGAGCGTGATAGTGTTCAATTGTCGGGAGGGGAAAATACCCGAGCAAGTACGAAGTTGATGGTACGTGAAAGAAAGAAAGGCCTGAATTGCATTGACTGTGCAATATCAACAACAGAGGGTCGAACCGTTTCGGCATGAACCGGTAACCGTTATTTCTTTTTTCGGTTCAGTTCCGGTTCGGGTTCAGCGCGCTCAAAAAATAACGGTTCGGGTTCGGGTTCAGTTCCGGCAAAAATATCGGTTCAGTTCCGGTTTACGGTTCGGTTCGGTTCCGGTTCGACACCCTGCTTGATCTATCTTCTTATTAATTCGTCTAAAAATGATATAGGTAGTCTTCGATGCGTTTAGCTGTAAGGTATTTTCGTGTAACCACTTTGACAACATTTCTAAATATCTATTTACTTCATACTGGAGTTCTCTTATACTGCTATCAGAGAAAAATATGTACGTGTCATCAGCATACATGGCTATCTGGGCTGTACAAGGTATGTTTGGAATATCATTCACATATATTAAGAATAACAACGGTCCCAGCTTTGACCCTTGCGGAACACCCTGTTCTATTGCCAATAACTCCGATGAAATACCGTTAAATTCAACAAATTGCTCCCTATTACTTAAATAGCTCCTTAATAGGTCAGCCGCTATTCCGCGTATTCCTAATTTTTTTAGTTTTCTTAGCAATATTTCATGATTGATAGAGTCAAATGCTTTTTGTAGGTTCACGAATAACCCCAGCGTGAATTTCTTTCACTCTATATTTTCTATTATCTTTAATATAAGAAGAGCTTCCTGCGTTTACTTGTTTTTTTTGAAAGCCGTACTGATACGGTGAAATGACCTTGTGTGTGTTGAAAAAGTTTGTTAGTCTATTATGTATTACATCTTCAAATATTTTTGCAAAGACAGTCAACACATAGATTGGCCTGTAATTGGACAACTGGTCATCGCCACATCCTTTGTGAATTGGCCTAACTCGTTCTACTTTCAATTTTTGAGGAAAAACTCCAGTAGATAATGTCAAATTAATAATAAAAGCTAAAACTTCACTAATTTCAGAAGCGATGTGTTTAACAGGAAGTGGTGCAATACCATCGATGCCCAGATGCGACGTTGTTTTTAAGTTTAAGAATAAAAGTTTGCACCTCACTCGCGTTTGTCGGACTTAAAAAGATAGAGTTTGGAAGTTGTGACTGTTCCAGTATAGCGCTACGTTTATCTTCATCGACCTCCGAAATGTAAGCTCCTGCTTTGATGAAATGCCTATTCATTGCTATTGCCATTTCGGCTGATTCTGCCCGCCTAACGTTCAAGCGAGCAACATGCGACTGCGTGCTCTTCTTGCCGCCCGTAATCACATTCACTGTTTCCCATATCTTTTTTTAATCGTTACGTATATCCTCGAAGAGGCGTTCATAGTATCTGAGCTTGGCACTTTTCAGGTCGCTCTGTAGTTTGTTTCTATATTTTTTGAATTCTAGAAGCAGGTTAGGGTCACGGGTTCGCACAAAAGAGTGATACATTGAGTTTTTCTTTTTAATTCGTTTAAGAAGTTGTTGATCTATCCAGGGCTTTCTCACCTTTTGGGAATTTTTTTGTTGTGCCACTGGTTGAAACGCTAAGTCGTAGCACGCCAGTATGTACCTCAAAAATAGGCCATAAGCTTTGTTTGAGTCGTTTTGAGCGAAAACTTCCATCCAGTCGAAAACTCTGACAAGGTCACTAAACTGCTCCAGTCCAGAACTAGTTATTCTACGCCGAAAATTTCTGTCACAAGTATTGCCGCTTACAGTAACCTTCCTGTTGGCAAAACAAAACACTGGTAAATGATCACTAAGATCAGCGGAAAGCACGCCAGCCTGAATCTCATCGATGTTGATATCAGAAAAACAGATATTTAGCAGGGTAGCACTAACAGAAGATACCCTATTCGGTAGTTCTACGAGATTTGTAAAAGCATGGCATGCAAGTACGTTTTTTTTATTTCCAGATACCACTTATCCACTTAACTCATGTCTATATTGATATCCCCCATAAAAATACAAGAGTTGTTATTACTGCTACCAAACTGAAGGAGTCCTTCAAGAAAATCGCTAAAGCTTTGCCTGTCACCACTTGGTGGTCTATAGACCACAGACACTGTGGTCTTTCCCAAACGAATTGTTAAGCACTCAACATCGTTAGTACTCCTAGAAAAGTCGTCAATGACCGTATACGGTATGGATTCTTTAAAGTAAAGTGCAACTCCACCCCCCCTCCTGGCCTGTGTGAAAAGGTGTTTAAATCGGTATCCATTAAAAAATGGAGCCGCATCATGTTTAGTCAACCAAGTTTCCGAAAAGCACACCAGATCAAGTTCAGGTTTAATTGTTTCAAAGAAGATAATAATGTCATCTAGCTTGTTTCTCATGCTCCTGGCATTTATGCATCAACGCTAGTCTACGACAACCGGTAAACGCTTTGGAAAAACTTTCAATGTCATAATAAGATTTACCGGTTTCCATAGGTGTCGTAATGAGAGGGAATTTGTCAGGTTGCCTCTAATGCTGCAGTCAGTACTTTCCTGTCCAGAGCCCCAAATACCACTTTCCCGACATATGTAGCGTTTTGTGCTTTTTTCGCTCTGTCCTTTTCCATCGTTCAAAATTCGAAGCTATAGTCACTGCAGCAATAGCACGTATGTACGTGCTATGGAAAGATGGAAGCTTTTCTATGGCAGTTAGAAAATTCCCTGCTATGAGCCTACTCACACATTGACAAGAAGATGCGTTCAGCCTCCTCCGCGACGCGCCGGAGGTAAGTCGGGCAGTCGCGGGATGAGAATGCATGGCGCGTGTCAATGTCCCCGCCGCTTTCATAGTTGTGCTTCTTGCACACCCAGCAGGAGGGAGGCCTGGTGCAGCCTTCGTAGTGGTGGTCGTCGTCGCACGTGGAGCACTTTGAGTCTGATGAGCTGCAGTATTTCTCCAGGTGGCCGTAGACTGAACAATTGCTGCAGCGTGGGAGGAATGTGTTATCAAAGAAACGACACCGTGTCCACGAAATGTTCAGATGAGTTTTACCCAGCAGTGAATTATATGCATTTTTCTTGATTTGTAGTATGACTGTCTTGCCATGTTTTCCTTGCCACGATGCCTTGACCTTTAGATCTTCCTCCGAGCAGTCGAGATGGTTTTGCTTGATGAGACGTTGTGGGATGGAGTCTGTCTCGATGTCCTCTTCTATGCCGACTATTTTGATTTCTGAGAGCTTTGCCTTCGGGACTTTTGTCGTGAAGTGTTTTTTCAAGCTGTCATGTGTCTTGATAATTTCGTCAAGTCTGTCTATTCCCGTTTTACAACTGGAAGATATGACTACCCCTTCTCTTGACGGCCTGATATTAACATCCTTAAGGGCTATGTCCGCGGGGTCAATGGTCTTCTTAATTTCCTCAATTACCTTCACGGTAGGAAGGTTTGACTGCACTATAAGTGCAGTGTTCGTTTACTCCCTTGTTGCAGGTTTGTCAGGCTCAGACTTTGGGAATTCTTTCTTGGGCCATACGGGAGCTCCTGGGATAATGGCATGCGCCTCCCTGAGACCCTTGACCTCCCCCTTGTGCAATTTTAAGTTCCTGGTTTGCTTCAAGCGCAACCGTCTTTACTCTGGTGTATTCTGTAAGTAGAAAGTCCAAGTCTCTGCGGACTTCTTGTTCTTGGCACTTGTTTGAAATCGATATCAAACACTTAAAGAATCTGCGATCGCTCTTCGCCAGCTTGGCCAGAAGAGAATCATCCTTGTCTGGATAATTTGTGAGTGCTTGTTGGAGGCTAGCGAAATCGTCTTCACAGTCTTCAGTGCTTTTACTCATTGTCGACTGTTGTACTGGGAAGCCGCATTCCGATGCAGAGCCATCTGTTGGGATTGCGTTTGTGAAGGGAAGCGTTCTTTCTTTTTTGTATCCCTGCACTTGTTCCAAGTTTTCTGCTTTGTCTGTCTCGGAAAGAAGCACTTCTTTAGGAACCTCTTCAGGGTCCGAGGCAGGATCTGACGGTTCTTCGCTCATTGTGCCTTCGTTTTTCTTTCTGTGCAGTTTTTTCCCTGTTTGATACGCGTTTTTCTTGAATTTTTCCTTCGTTCGTGTCATCGGTCATCGGGCTTACTCGGCCTAGTACTGGTCGTTTGCAGGTTCCAAGTTTTCAGCCAAAATTGGCGGTTCCTTTTTGTTGGGAACCTTGGTTTTAACATTGGTTTGGCTACTGTTTTTGGTCCCGGGAATTTAAATCACGTTTTGAAACGTTTTTGGCAAAATCCGCTAGATTTGGTGCATTTGGTTTTTTCGGTCTGTAACCACTGGGCTGCTGTCCTTATAAAATGACTGCCTACATATACGGGCCACGTTCTGACGTGGTTTGCACGGTTTTCTTTGTTCGATGTGCAATTTCTACGGGCAGGGCCAGAACAGCAGTTGCCTAGGTGTTGGGTAGAACGTTTTCGCAGGTATCGGCCAGCTGACGAAAAGTGTCGTTTTGAGCGGGAGATTTTACTCACTGGAGCTGCCTTGGGTGACAGTGGTCCTCGGTGAACTGAAGATTTTCACGGCTCACGGGCGTGCAGGCAGTTCTGACTGTTTTTGTGACGCAAACATAGGCGAAAGGTTCTGGGGTACAGTCCGTTTTAGTTTGGCTGATGGGTTCATGCGGGCTTGTAGTCAATGATATTTCACTCGAGTGGCCTTCAGGTGTTGTTGAAGCTGGTATGTGGTCAATTGTAGGGCACACACTTGAGAAAACCATAAAAAAAGCACTTTTTCTTTGTGCGCGGACGAGCGTGGGCCAGTTGCTTCGGCTATGGTTGCCGAATGCGCACAATGCATTAGCATCCGCCACACGGGTATTCCATTTGATCTTCCTTCCTCGTTACGTGATCGGCACCGATGCGCTCGAGAGCAGTGACAACCCTCGGAAATTCACGGAAGCTCGGTCACGACGCACTCGCGAACGCCCGACCAGCCATGCGGGGTGCAGAAAGGTACGGAAAGTTTGCAGGAACGCGCGGCAATGCTTCTCCGCCGCCGCAAAGCCACGAAGTATCCCGTTGACCACTGTGCTCAGGCCGGCCGGAGAGGAAGGGATGGGATAATCACTGCATGCGTCAACCGTGAAGACTCCGATGAGGGCCGTCAGCCGTCACACAGCACGGGCAGGCGAAAACGACGCTACTTTCCAGCGGCCTGCAGTCGTACCGGCTACAATAACAGGCCTATGTCCACAATAAACAGAGGCACACATTCACACATTTAGGTACGTGGATAAACCGGAGAGGGCAGCACGATCGTCACACCAGTACCCCGCACGAGTACAGCCTCGTTCGGCTGCCGGTGAAAGTATCGCACAGCCGTACTCCTCGTCAGGCCTAGTGGAGCCGCCGTCACGTCGAAAATACGAAGTCCGCGAACTTTGGAAAAAAGTCACTCACGAGGTTTTCTCCGGTATCCCCAGATGCCGCTCGGAAAAAATAATCATTTGCAGGTGTTCTTGACCATTGTGTGGTGGATTATTCCCGTTTCCCGGCGTGAAAAAACTACGGATAGTATGTGCTAGTATGTGCACTACGGATAGGGCCTCTCCACACCTGCTGCACTGGGGTCTAGAAGATCCCGTCAGCAGATACGAGTGCGTTGCATGGGTGTGCCCTATGCGCAGCCTACCCAAGGCGACTTCCATGTGTCTGTTGTGTGAGTCAGATGTGTACCGTCCAAAGTGTGGCTTTATTACATGTTGTTTGTTGTCTGTCTGTTCATACCAGTGTGTTTGCCATGTTCTGCGGAAGTGTTGTCTTATGTGTGGCTTGACGTCTGTATAGGGTATCCTTGTAATGTCTACAGTGTTCCTGAATGCAGCAGCAGCTGCCCTCTCGTCTGCCAACTCGTTCCCAGCAATCCCAGCGTGTCCTGGGACCAAGCAGAGGAGCAGCTGATGCATTTGCGCATACACAGACATGATGGTGTTGAATACAAGATTAACTATGTGGTTTTGGGGGGGCTTATGCAATGACAGTGCGCCATCAACACTCAAGGAATCTGTGTAGATGATAGACTTCGGAATTTGATTTTCAAGTATGTGTCGTACAATCAGTAAAATTCCATACGCTTCTGCTGAACAAATTGCTGTGTGCACGCTCATGGTTCTGGCTGCATTGAAATTCGGACCATGAGCAGCGCAGGAGACCATAGTGCACGTTTTAGAAGAGTCACTGTAGAATTCTCCAAATGGGTATTTAAACTGCAGAGACAGAAAGTGCTGCAGTATTGCAGCTCGCGGTACCCGATTTTTGTCAAGTTTTATAAAAGAAAGGTCACAGGACACAGGGCGAACTTGCCAAGGCCGTAAAATGTTTAAAAAGGGTGACCTGTACATATCTAGAAACGAAGCGTTGAGATCCGAGGCTCGCTCTCTCACTCGAAGTGAAAAGGGCAGTGGAACGGATGGGCGATTTACAAACAGCACAGATGTGGATGTGTTGTTAAAGACAGGATAAAAAAGATGTTTATTCAGCGATGAAATCTTAAAAGCATAAAGTAAGTCTATGTACGTCCGTTGGTTCTCAAGGCTCCACGTATTACACTCGACATACAGACTCTCGACAGGGCTAGTGCGAAAAGCACCCGACGCAAGCCGTAGCCCCAAGTGCCGCACTGGGTCAAGCATTCGCAACGCTGTTTTAGTCGCCGACCCATATACCACACTGCCATAGTCTAAATGAGAACCAACCAAAGCAGTATAGAGCCGTACTAGGAGTTCTCTGTCAGCCCCATAGGATTGGTGGGAGAGTACCTTAAGGATATTAATTGTTTTCATACATTTATGCTTAAGTTTTTTTATATGTGGGATGAATGTGAGTTTGTGGACAAACACCACACCTAAAAACTTGTGCTCGTTGTTCACAGGAAGCGACACGCCATTAAGAGTAATGTTTGGGTTCATATGGACCCCGCGCTTCCTGGAGAATACAACGCAAGAGCTTTTTAAAGGATTAAATTTAAAACCATTCTTGTCTGCCCAGCCGGCAAGTTTCTTGACGGCGAGCTGGACTTGACGTTTGCATATTGACATATTACATGATTTAAAAAGTATCTGCACGTCATCTACATACATGGAATAAGAGATTGTAGGTGGCAGTGCCTTTCCAAGGGAGTACATCTTAAGTATGAAAAGGGTACCGCTCAACAAGCCACCTTGCGGTACGCCAATTTCGTGCACGTAAACCTTTGAGAGTGCACAACCAACTCTTACTCGAAATGTTCTTTCCGACAGGTAACTAACAAGGATGTTTAACATGTTACCCGAGAAACCGAATGACTTGAGGTCACTAAGGATCCCGTAGCGCCAAGCGGGGTCGTAGGCCTTCTCGAGGTCGAAAAACGCAGTTACGCAATACTGTTTATGCACGAAGGCATCCTTAATATACGATTCAAGAGCTACGAGTTGATCATTCGTGGATCGCCCCGCCCTGAAGCCTGCCCGGCAACTCTCGAGAAGACCGTTGTACTCAAGGAAGTACACGAGCCTCCGATTTATCATCTTCTCGAGAAGCTTGCACAGGCAGCTCGTCAAGGCTATAGGACGGTAACTTGAGGGGGCCGATGGGTCGTTTCCCTCCTTCAGGAAAGCCACAACTATGGCCTCCCTCCAGGAGTGTGGGATGTGCCCCGAAAGCCATATTTTATTATATATATTTAGAAGTGCTTCAAGTGTGTCTGCGTGTAGGTGTTGTATCATTGTATATGTGATGTTTTCTGGGCCTGGAGCTGAGGGTTTACACGTGCTCAAAGCAGCCCTCAGCTCATACAGTGAAAACTCTGAGCTATAAGATGTTGACCTATTTTTATCTAGTATAGGCTTCTTTTCGGCCGTTTGTTTGTGTTTCATGAAAGTGTTTGTGTAGTGTGCTGAACTGGACACGTGTTGGAAGTGTTGTGCGAATGTGTCAGCCTGGTCTTCGAGTGTGTCCCCTGTTGTGCTGACAAGAGGCAGGCTGTGTGTTTGTTGTCCTTTGAGTTTGCGTATTCTTGTCCATACTTACCGTGTGTCTGTGTAAGAGTTTATTGATGTTATGAAGGAACGCCAACTCTCTCGTTTCGCCTCACGGCGCACACGCTTTCCCAACGCCTTGGCCCGTTGAACAAAATGAGGTTACCCGACGTGGGGTACCGACGTAGGACACCCCACGCCTTGTTCTGGGCCTCTCGCGCCCGCCTACAGTCCTCATTAAACCACGGCCTCCGCTGGTTGCGCGGGGAACCAGAGGCGTGGGTAATGGACCTTTCGGCGGCATCGAGGATGTGCGCCGTGAGCAGTTGGGTAGCTTCTTCAACGTGTTGGTGTCCTATGGATGTGTGGTGTAGTTTAGATGAATCTGTAAATGTATTCCAGTTTGCTCTTGCTTCATTAATTCTGTTCTGGGAAGATGGACTGCTCGGGCCTTTACCTATATATGTTAGTGAAGTGGAGAAGTGGTCACTACCGTATGGGTCCGTGCCCACGCCCCACTTAAGACAAGGAAAAAGAACTGGGGACCCAATTGCCAAGTCTAGGTGTGAATAATTGTTGTGTCCTATATTATAGTATGTAGGCTATTTCTGGCTTAAAAGACATGGTCCCGACGATGTTAAGAATTTCTCAATGAGGCGTCCTCTGGCATCTGTGCGAGCAGAGCCCGAAAGATAGTTATGTGCATTCAGGTCACCTATGAGAATGTATGGTTCGGGTAACTGATCAACCAGACCCTAAAATATGAGCTGGAGAGCTGTAAGTCAGGAGGGATGTACACAGAACATAGTGTTATAAGCCTATTGAAGATTATCGTTCGGATGGCAACAGCTTGAATAATGGTCTGTAGTCGGACAGTGTGGCACGCCAAGGATGTTTGGGCAATGATGGCCACACCACCTGAGGATGTACCACCACCGCCTCTGTCCTTCCTAAATATAATGTAATTGTTTAAGAAATTTGTGTGTTTCGAGTTTAACTGCGTTTCTTGGAGGCACATCACACTTGACTGTTTGCAATAAAATATTTCATAGATATCATCAAGATTTTGAATCAGGCCTCAGCAGTTCCATTGGATGATGTTTTCTCTTCCCATTATTTAAGTTTAGAGCAACTGGAATATGTGCGCGTTTATGTATCAGGGGCTTGGACTCTTGGGAGGGGTTTTTTCGACTTGTCTACTGACCTGCACGCCGGAGCCCGTTCCTTTCGCTGCGATGAAAGTCGGAAGGATTCGGCGTCCATGTCGTCATCTGAAGGCAAGGGGGTGCCCAGCGTACTGGACCCCCCAGACTTGGCACCCTTTCTGGTGCCCTTCATTTCAGCCGTGACCGCCGAGGGCGTCAGGAGCGCCCCGGGTGGCACAGGCGGTGCGGCGGATGTGTGAATCGCTGCAGTTTCCTCCGTCTCCATCTCCTGCTTGCCCTCGCGTGTGCTTCGGGCCGGTGGAGAGGAGGAAACGGTGGGTGCAGCAGCATCCCCACCGGATGTGGATGCCACCACAGCCGCTGTTGGCTCAGCGAGTGGTGCGGAGGCGGGTTGGGCTGCAAGAGGCAACCCAGGGGAGGTGCGGGCGGGATCAAGTCTGACTCTCGGTACTGGGTCCCCGCCGAAACAAGACGCCGCTCCGCCCCCCGGTGAGCTGCGTCCGCGTACCTCTCGAGGGGGAAAGAGGCGGACCTCTTTCGCGCCTCTGGGAAGGTGATTTTTTCGTTGACTTTCAAGGCAATGATCTGTTTTTCCTGTTTGAATGTTTCACAGCTCCTAGACTAGGCGGCGTGTGGTCCCTGGCAGTTCGCATATGTGAAGTTCTCGGATTTACAATTGTCAGTTAGATGATCATGTGCTACACATTTCGCGCACGTCAATTTACCACAAGAGGTTGTGCCGTGCCCAAACCGCTGACACTTGAAACAGCAGCGTGGGTTTGGCACGTAGGGTCAGATTGGACATCTCAAGAAACCTGCGTTCCCCGACTCAGGAAGGTTTGAGCGGTCAAGTGTCAAGGTTATGTGCTTGGTTGGAATTATTTCATAATTTCGGCGTATGGTGATTCGCCTCACTGCTGTCACGCCCTGATCTCGGAGGCCCTCGAGCAGATCTGCTTCAGTCTCATTCATTAAATCCCGATCAGAGATCACACCCTGGCAGCTATTGAGGCTGCGATGGGGCGTGATCTTGATGTCAACATCTACCATGCGCGTTTGCTTTAGGAGGTTAGAGGATTGTTGTTTGTTTTCTACTTCTATCAAAACTTCTCCCATTGTAAGTTTCTTAGCCTTGTATGACTTTCCGATAAGACTTTCAAGAAACTTGCAGATTAGAAACACAGACTGGGAAGTAATGGGCTTTGTCTTGTCAAGAGATTCCATGATCAAAAACCGCGAGAAATTATCAGGCTTTGGGAGAGACATTGATTGCAAAGGAGGAAAAGAAACTTCGGTGCAGCCCCTTTTCGAGGGCCGATCACGTTTGGGGGGGGTTAGAAAATGCCTTATATCATAGTTTAGAAGCAGGGGACGGGGTTACTTTCTTCTTTGACTTTACCCTCGATGGTCAAAGAGGCCCAGGAGCTCCCTGCCTGATAAACCGACACGGAGCCCATCCACCGGAGCTTGACCTGGGCTCCGACGGCCACTGTTTGTGGTTTCTGCCCTTCACCTTACAACTCCTAGCCACGGTAGATTACAGCAAGAGTATATGGGCTCGGAGTCCGCGGTGTCGCCAACACCGTCACCAAGATTACTCAAGGTGCCCTGTGCGGGGGACAAATCGGTAGACCTGGCTACCCTAGTTGTAAAGAACTACGCACAATCCGACCGGCCGCATACGCGCGGCATTCCAGTAATACGTTGCACACCACGGTAAGCACTCTGCAGAAGTTCTCTGGGAGCGCAAGCATAACAATCGCAAAGGTAACACCTATGCAGAGCGCTTGTGGTCATCGCTGCAACCGTAGAGAAAACCACCACGTGCAGCACAGCGAAGCCAACGGACCACAGCAGCCATGTGTAGCACAGCTCCTCAAACCGCGATCTCCCATCCGGGAAAAAATCGCTTGCCTTGTTTCTGTGTTGATGCGGAGCATTCTTTGCAGCGACCCACAGCGAAGACCATGTAACGCCCTGCATTTCGCAAAAAATCAGCTATCACAGAAATTCCACCTGTAATCGCTCCAATAGTGCAAACCCCGCACGGGGCAACTTGAGCAATCTTGGTGACGGTATTGGCGACACCACGGACCCCGAGCCCCCATGGTCACGTTGTAACCCACCGTGGTAACAAGTTTTAAGGTGAAGGGTAGAAACCTCAAATGGTGGCCGTCGGAGCCCAGGTCAAGCTCCGGCGGAGGGGCTCCCAATCTGCTTACCAGGCAGGGATTTCCGGGACCTCTTCAGCTATCAGAGTAAGGCAGATGAAGGAAGTACCCCTGTCTCCTTATACTATGCTATATGGTATTTTCTACCCCCCCCCCCCCTAAACGTGATCGGTCCCTGAAAAGGGGCCGCACCGAAGTTTCATTCCAACCTCTTTCAACAACTGTCTTTTCGACAACCGTGAACAACAATTCTCGGTTCGTTGTTATCGAATCTCTTGACACAGCTCGCCCTCTTGCTTGACAATGAGTATTTTTGATTACAAAAACCTTGACGGAATAATTGAGAAAACCAACAATGCCTAAAAACAACGCACAGGTGAAGTCGTTCAGATAAAAAACCACCAGCAAGCAAACGCACTTCTTGGTCAGACCAAATAGCCGATCTGGACATCAGGGTCACACCCCACCGCAGCCTGAATAGCTCACAGTGTGTAATCTCTGAGCCAGATCTCCTTAACGAGAGAGATGCCGACCTTCTTGAAGGTTTAAAGATCAGGGCGTCACAGCCGTGCGCCGCATCACGATGCGCAGGGATGATAAGATAATCCCAACGAAATATATTATCCTGACCTTCAACCGCTCCACGCTTCCTGAACATATTGTCGCGAAGACAAGGACGATGCAGTTGTCTTGAATGAGAAACACGTTTATTGGAGCGAACTTGTGCTCCCCTAACAACTCAAAAGAATACAGAGGCGGCGAAGCAGCGGTCAACAAAGTGACTTGCACAGGCGAGTGTCGTCGAACCGAATGCCCCGGCGTCCGCACTGCAGGCTTTTTATCTTTCGGCGCGCGTGGTTCTCGAAACGTCGATTCACGTCGAGAACATAGTAGATCCAAGATGATTATTCTGGGCTGTTCACGGTAGATCAAAATGCTCTCCCTATCACGACAGATAACACATGCGGCACAGAAAGAAAGAATGGAACACGCGCTTCTCTTGCGCAGAGATAACACAGACCGGTGCCGCCGGGCGGTAAAAGCAAAACACAAATAAACAAACCCAATGTATGGTTCGCGGCATTACCCCCCCTCCAAGAGTGCATTGACCCGATGCTACCATAAACGACAGTCCGAAAATAAAAATAAAATTCGTTATCGTCCGTCGAAAGGTTTTAAGCGAACCACGTGGACGACTTCGGGCCGCGTGCGTCGTCGTGATGTTCCGGAATCACCATCGGGGATCACCTCGTAGGTAAGTTGGCCGACACGTCGTAGAATCTGGTAGGGTCCGAAATACCATCGCAGGAGCTTCTCACTGAGTCCGCGTCGTCGGATGGGAGTCCAAACCCACACACGATCCCCTGGTTGGTACTCGGCGTCTCGGCGTCGGAGGTTGTAGCGGCCCGCTTCCACCAGCTGCTGGTCCGTTATACGAACTCGAGCGAGCTGGCGGGCCTCCTCCGCACGTTGAAGATATCCGTGGACGTCGGCGTTGAGGTCGTCATCTTCTACGTGCGGAAGCATGGCGTCGAGCATCGTAGTCGGCCTTCTACCGTAGACAAGCTCGAACGGTGTCAGCTGCGTCGTCTCCTGGATAGCCGTGTTGTACGCAAACGTGACATACGGGAGCACTTCGTCCCACGTCTTATGTTCAACGTCAACGTACATTGACAGCATATCTGCGATTGTCTTGTTCAGACGTTCTGTTACTCCGTTCGTTTGGGGGTGGTACGCCGTCGTTCTTCGGTGATCCGTGTTGCTGTAGCGTAATACTCCTTGCATCAGCTCCGCAGTAAATGCCGTTCCGCGGTCGGTGATTAGGACTTCCGGGGCTCCATGTCGCAGCACAACTTGGCTTATAAAGAACTTTGCCACTTCTTGTGCAGTCCCCCTCGGAAGAGCGGCGGTCTCTGCGTAGCGCGTCATGTAGTCTGTCGCTACGACAATCCACTTGTTCTGTGATCGTGACGTAGGGAACGGGCCTAAAAGGTCCATTCCAATCTGTTGAAATGGTCTCGATGGGACGGCGATCGGTTGCAGAAGTCCGGCGGGTCTTGTCGGCGGCGTTTTTCGGGCTGGCAGTCACGGCAGCTCCGGACGTAGTGGGTGACGTCAGAGGTAAGGCCGGGCCAGTAGTACCTCGCCTTGAGTTTTCCAATAATGCGGGCTGTGCCGAGATGCCCGGAAGACGGGTCGTCTTGGCACGCTTCCAAAATTTCGTCACGAAGGTCCGCGGGGATGACTAGAAGGTAATTCATCTTGTTCCGGGGCTGAAATTCTTCTTCACGAGGACGGAGTTTCTAAGGCTGAATGCTGGTAAGCTGCGTTTTAAGGTCCTAGGAACGGCAACGTTGCATCCCTCGAGGTACTCGATTATGACCCGTACGTCGGGGTCGGCACGCTGCTGGGCGGCTAGGTCGCTCTCCGTCACGATCCCGAAGAACGCGCTGTCTTCATCAGAGTCTTGTGGTGGTGGGTCGACGGGGGCGCGGCACAGGCAGTCGGCGTCGGAGTGTTTCTCCCGGATTTATAAACGCCTGTAACGTCGAACTCCTGCAGGCGCAAGCTCCACCGCCCAAGACGGCCAGAGGGGTCCTTCAAATTGGCGAGCCAACACAGCGCATGGTGGTCTGTTACAACCTTGAATGGCCTTCCATACACGTATGGGCGAAATAGGCACTCTTTCTCAGAGGCAGAATAGTTTTTCTCCTCCTTCGACAGACCACGGCTGGCATAGGAGATTACCCTTTCGCAGCCGCTTTGCTTTAGGAAAAGGACGGCACCCAAGCCTCTATCACTGGCGTCCGTGTGCATTTCCGTTTCGGCATTTTCGTCGAAATGAGCGTGCACGGGCGGGCTTTGCAGGCGTTTTTGCAGCTCGCAGAATGCTTTTTCTTGGTCGTTTTCCCAGCTGAAAGGGGTGCTATCTTTCGTCAAGCGCGTGAGTGGCTCTGCAATGCGTGCGAAGTTTGCGACGAAGCGCCGGTAGTATGCGCACAGCCCGACAAATCTTCGCACGCCCTTCTTGCCTTTCGGCCTTGGGAAGTTCGCAATGGCTGAAGTCTTTGCCCGGTCAGGTAGGACTCGCGCGGCGTTGACGACGTGGCCCAAGAACGTGAGTTCCCCGTATGCGAAACGGCACTTTTCAGGCTTCATCGTCAACCCCGACGTACGAATGGCCTCGAGTACAGACTCCAACCTTGCAATGTGTTCGTCGAAAGTCCGGGCGAATACCACTGCGTCGTCGAGGTATACGAGGCAGGTGTGCCACTTAAGGCCAGCTAGCACAGTGTCCATGACTATTTGAAACGTTGCTGGTGCTGTGCACAGCCCAAATGGCATCACCTTGAACTCGTATAGGCCGTCTGGGGTTATAAATGCAGTCTTCTCTCGGTCTCTCTCGTCCACTTCAATTTGCCAGTAGCCGGTCTTCAGGTCCATCGATGAGAAGTACTTCGCGTGGCAGAGGTGGTCGAGGGCGTCGTCGATTCGGGGGAGGGGTACACGTCCTTTTTCGTGATTTTGTTCAGTCGCCGGTAGTGAACACAAAGCCTTATTGCGCCGTCTTTTTTCTTTACGAGTACGACGGGCGCAGCCCAGGGGCTTTTCGATGGCTGTATAATGTCGTCGCTGAGCATGTCGTCGACTTAAGTCCGGATGGCTTCCCGTTCGTGTGAAGAGACGCGGTACGGTGACTGTCGGGTAGGTCGAGCTCCATCTTCGGTTATTATTCGGTGCTTCGCCAGAGGAGTCTGACGTAGTTTTGCGCTCGACGAAAAACATTCGCTATAGCGACGCAGCAAAGCCAATAATTTGTTCCGTTGTTCTTGCGGTAGCGCCGAATTCACGTCGAAGGGCTGCGGGAGCTTGAAGGTTTCTACGGGTGTTCGTTCAAAGTCGGCGACCACGATCACGTTACTTGCTTCTTGCGCTTCTTCGAGGAATGCAATTTTAGAGCCGTTGTTTATATGCTGGTACTCCTCGGTGAAATTAGTAACCAAAATGTGTGATCGGTGTTCCTTGAAGCGCGCAATGCCTCTTGCGACCGACACATCACGGTCGAGAAGCACCCTTTGATCAGTGTCTACGATAGCGTCGACGTCAGGAGCAGCATCTTCACAGTAGACTGCGACCATCAAGCTTGCGTGGGGTGGCAGGGTGACATGATCATCGGCAATCCTTACAGCAGCACGTCATTCGGGGTTCGGTTCCGGCGTCATGGAGTGATTGGGGGAAAAAGTTATTGACTTGGTCTGGAGATCGATTATTGCACCGTTGTCCATCAAAAAGTCCATTCCAAGAATTACGTCGCGGGAGCAGTTAGGCAGAATGACGACCGCCGCACGGTACGTTGTGCCGTCTATGGTGACGCGCGATGTGCACGTTCAACTTGTCGTCACGAGGTGGCCTCCTGCTGTGCGAATGTGCGGACCGTCCCATCTGGTCATAACTTTCTTCAGTTTAGACGCAAATGGTCCGCTCATTAACGAATAGTCAGCTCCCGTGTCTACGAGGGCGACTACGTCAAAGCCGTAGATGGACACCTTGACGTCAGATGCAGTCTTCCTCGAGTTCTGGGTTCGTCAGGGCGTCGTATCTCTACTTGTACGTGTTGACGGTCGGGCACTGTGCATCGTCGTTGTCGTCGTCTTCTCAACGGATGTCTCGGTCAGGTCGGGTACGCGTCGCGCCGTGTAGCTGTCGTCGTGTTCAGGAGTCTCGTTAGGGCTAGGTCGGGTCGTCGGGATGAGGGCATGTCGTGAATGATGGTCTTCAGCGAGTCACTGCGTCGTTGGAGGGTTTTCATTTTTCCGCCGTTGTGCAACTTTACCTCCCGAAGTTGCTGCTTTTAGTTTCCCCCGCGTGGGCTGGGGGATCTTCCACGTGAGAAGTCAGCAGTGCTATGGCGGTTCGGTGACTGACTGATACGGGTAGGGCGACGGTGAACGGTTGAAGCGGGCTGGTCCTCGGTTGGTGTTGGAGAGGTATTCTTCGATCTCAGCAGGGCGCTGGCCGTATCGGGGGCGTGGGGCATCGACGGAGAACCCTCGCAAACCGAGCCTCTTGTAGGGACAGCGACGGTAGATGTGGTCGGCCTCTCCGCAGTGGTAGCACAGCGGGCGATTATCGGGTGTTCGCCACACGTCGGTCTTCCTTGGCGTCTGGTATTGGTCTACATGGCGTCGGGCGGGCGGCATTGGATGGCGGTATGCCTCGGCCTCTTGACGACGGGTTGGAGCAGGGCGGGGTTGACGAAAAGCCGAGGAGTAGGTCATGGCTTGTGGTTCGCGGGCTGCTTCCGACGGCGTAGAAGTTTCCAGTTCGTTTTGGACTTCTTCTCGGATTACGTCGGTCGGGGAAGCCACTTGAGGTTGCGGCGTCGTTGGAAAAAGCTTCCGAAGCTCCTCCCTCACCACTGGTCGGATGGTCTCTCGCAATGTATCGGAGCTTCCATTTGCGGCACCGATGGTCTCCGAGAACAGCGCGTTGACAGGGCGGTCGTACTGCCTCGTTCGAATTTCTAGCGTCTTCTCCATCGCGGCCGCCTCAGACGCGAATTCCGCCACTGTCTTCGGAGGGTTACGGACTAGACAATCAAAAAGCTCTTGCTTCACTCCTCGCATTAGAAACCTGAGCTTCTTTTCCTCGGTCATTTCAGGGTCCGCACGACGAAAAAGTCGCTTCATCTGCTCAACGAAAATCACGACTCCTTCGTTGGGGTGCTGCGTTCGAGTTTCAAGCAAAAGCGCCGCTCGCTCTTTTCTCACTACGGTAGTGAAGGTCTTAAGGAACCCTTTTGAATTGAGTCCAGTCGGTCAAAGAGCTCTCATGGTTCTCGAACCAAGTTCGAGCAGCATCTTCTAAGTAAACGAAGACATGCCGGAATATTTCTTCGTCGTCCCACCTGTTGAAGATGCGGACGCGCTCCAGCTTCTCCAACCATTCTTCGGGGTCTTCAGCGGGGGCTCCCCGGAACGATGGCGGTTCTCGGGGCTGCTGCAGGATGATTGGCGACGTTGTTTCTTGCACCATGGTGTTGGTTGCAGCGTTCCTTCTCTTGGGCCTTTCTGGCAGAAGACCGAACTCGGGTAGCAATCCTTGCAGTCGGGGGCTTTCTCTGGTTTGACTCGCTTGGCGGCTTCGAGATGTCGTAGAGAGCATAAAGGCTTAGTACCCCGCAGCTCCACCAGATGTCGCGAAGACAAGGACGATGCAGTTGTCTTGAATGAGAAACACGTTTATTGGAGCGAACTTCTGCTCCCCTAACAACTCAAAAGAATACAGAGGCGGCGAAGCAGCGGTCAACAAAGTGACTTGCACAGGCGAGTGTCGTCGAATCGAATGCCCCGGCGTCCGCACTGCAGGCTTTTTAAGTGCTAATGCACTTCTTAAGCGACCCTGAACCTGCGTCCACCGGCGATGTCCGCGCACGTGGAGATGGGCGCGCGCAGCCTGGCCGCTGACATGGCACATACCCACGTGGGGGATTGGCCAGGAATCTCCTCGTCTTCCTTGGCAACGGGGGGAGATGGGCGCGCGCTGCCTGGCCGCTGACATGGCACATACCCACGTGGGGGATTGGCCAAGAATTGGGCGGAGAAGAGCTAATGCACCTGCCTAAAGGGGTACTGGCACGAAATTTCAAAGCTGAGATCCGCTCTAGCAATCAAGTACAACGACAACACAAATAGGTGTCTGTGAATAAATGCATCTTTCTTTCTTTGTAGTTGTGTGTGTGTGTGTGATCTCTCTTTCGCGAACATTACCGAACCGCGCAAATTCAACTCGTGCATTCGCACTTTCACATTTTTCCCCTCGGGTAAATGCGGGAAATTTTTTATCTTTCTGCGCGCGTGGCTCTCGAAACGTCGATTTACATCGAGAACATAGTAGATCCAAGAAGATTATTGTGGGCTGTTCACGTTAGATCGGAATGCTCTCCCTATCACGACAGATAACACATGCGGCACAGAAAGAAAGAATGGAACACGCGCTTCCCTTGGCGCAGAGATAACACAGACCAGCGCCGCCGGGCGGTAAAAGCAAAACACGAATAAACAAACCGAATGTATGGTTCGCGGCAATATCAACGCCGGCTTCATTCGATGCTCCATTCGTCCTTAGATTCCGAGCCCGCGCCGCTGCTTTAAGTGCCAGCGGTTTGGTCACGGAACCAACTCTTGCAGTGGCCGCCTGAACTGCGCAAAGTGTGCCCAGCATGATCACCCATCTGACAATTGTCCATCATCGACCGTCTCCTGCGCCAACTGCTAGGGACCCTCTTCTGGATACTCTCGGAAATGTGAGAAGTTAAGCTGGAGAAAAAGATCATAAATGTGAAAGTAACTGAAAACATCACCCTCCCAGAAGCGCGAAAGAGGTTCGCCTCTTTTCCCCTGTGGATGTACACCGACGGAGCTCGCCGGGGGGTGGAGTGGCGACGGGTCTCCACAGGGACCCAGTTCAGGGAGTCTGACCTGGTCTATCTCCCGCCCCCTGCTGGGTTGCCTCACGCAGCGCAACCCGTCACCACACCGCTTGCTGAGGCAGCAGCGGTTGTGGTGCAAACCACTTCTGTCGGGACCGTGCAGCTCCCGCCCCTGCTTCTCCGTCCTCCAGTGCGTTGGAGGGTGCCGAGGGCATGAACACCGGGGGCCTCGCATCTCCTCCCACCGCCACCCCACCACCCGTGCCACCTCTGGCGCTCCCGACGCCCGCGGCGGTGGCGGCTCAAACGAAGGGCCCCGGAAGGGGGCCAAGTCCGGGGGGCCCGGTCCGTCGGGCACCCCTCTGACATCTCACCAGGAGATGAACGTCGGGCCGTCCCTGCCTGCAACGCATCGCAAGGAGCTGCCTCCGATATCCAAGCCTACAGAAAGTCCCAAAAAGCAAAATGCTAGAGTAACATCTTCTAAAGACACGTGAACTCACATTCACACAGACTCCAGTAGCCCCTAAATCTTCATAATGTGAAGAGAAAATATTGTTCAATGGAAGTGCAGAGGCCTCCTTAAAAATCTTGATGATGATCATGATATATGGCATTCGAACCAGCCAAGTGTGATGTGTATTCAGGAAACACACTTGAATTCCAATCACACAAATTTCTTGAATAGTTACATGGTATTCAGGAAGGACAGGGATGGCTGCACACACTCTTCTGGTGGTGTGGCCATAATTTCCCGCAAATGGTTAGCATGCCACCCTGTCACTTCGAACCCTCTCCTTGAGGCTGTAGCGATTCGCACAAGAATATTTAATAGGTTGATAACGGTATGCTCCATATATATTCCACCTGATCTTCAACTTTCGAGTTCTGACTTCGAGGCTCTGGTTGACCAGCTGCCCGAACCATACATCCTCACAGGCGACCTTAATGCACACAATTCTCTTTGGGAAATTTCGGGCTCTTCTCACATGGATGCCCGAGGGCGCCTGATAAAAACGTTTCTAACATCCTCTGGAGCATGCCTTTTCAACAAGAAACAGCCTACATACCATAACATAGGACAAAACACATACTCATATCTTGACTTTGCTGTTGGTTCCGCAGTTCTTTTTTCTTGTCTTAAGTGGGGCGTAGGCACAGACCCATATCGTAGTGACCACTTCCCCACTTCCCTAACATATATAGGTAAAGGCGCATGCAGTACATCTTCCCATAACAGGTTTGATGATTCAAAAGCAAACTGGAGCACATTCACGGAAGCATCTAAACTACACCACACAACCATGAAACACCCACACGTGGAGGAAGCAGCTCAACTCATCACGGCCACATCCTCGACGCCACCGAAAAGTTCATTCCCCTCGCCTCCGGTGCTCCGCGCAACCAAAGGAGACCGTGGTTGAATGAAGACTGTACGAGGGCGCGAGAGGCCCAGAAGTAGGCGTGGGGTGTCCACCGCCGGTACCCCACGTCAGATAATCTATTTTCGTTTCAAACGGGCTAAGGCTTTTGGGAAGCGAGTGCGTCGTAAGGCGTAAAGGCAGAGTTGGCGCACCTTCTCCACTTTCATCAATTCATACACAGAAACACACAAAGTCTGCACACGAAAACGAAAACTAAGAGGACAACAGACACACAGCCTGCCACGGGTTAGTACAACAGGGGAAACACTGGAAGATCAGGCTAACACGCTCGCACAACACTTCAAACGCGTGTCCAGCTCAGTACACTACACGAACACTTTCATGCAACACAAAACATCGCCAGAAAAGAAGCCCTTACGAGACAGGAACACGTCGAATTCTGCTTACAACTCTGAATTACCACTTCATGAGCTGAAGGTTGCTCTTGCCACTTGTAAGCCTTCACTTGTAAGACTTCACTCTTGCCACTTTAAGACTCCATTTGTAACACAGCATTACATACGCCATGATACAACACCTACACGCAGACACGCTTGAGGCACTCCTACTCCTATACAACCAGATATGGCTTTCGGGGCAGCTTGCAAGATCTTGGAGGGAGGCAATAGTTGTGGCCTTTCTGAAGAATGGGAAATACCCTTCCTCTCCCGCCAGCTATAGACCCATTGCGCTGACACGCTGCCTGTGTAAGCTCCTCGAGAAGATAATAAACTGTAGGCTCGTGTACTTTCTGGAGTACAACTGTCTTCACGAGGGCTGCCAGGCAGGCTTCAGGGTGGGGCGATCTACCAATGATGAACTTGTTGCGCTGAAATCTTACATAAAAGATGCATTTGTGCATAACCAGTTGTCTTACTGTATTTTTTGATATTGAAAAAGCTTATGATACAGCCTGGCGCTACGGCATCCTCAGAGACCTTAAGTCATTTGGTGTCTCAGGCAACATGATGAACACTCTTTGTAGTGTTTTATTTTTTGTCCGAAAGAAGCTTTCGAGTGAGGGTTGGCAGTGAACTTTCCAATGTATATCTGCTGGAAATTGGTGTGCCGTAAGGTGGAGGTCTAAGCTGCACATTGTTAATAGTTAAGATGAACTACCTCCGAAAGGCATTGCCGCCAACCATTTCGTGTTCTATCTATGTTGACAAACTTCCATTTTTTAAATCCTGTAACCTGTCAATTGGCGAACGTCAAGTACAGATCGGTGTTAAGAAACTTGCTGGCTGGGCGGATCTTAACGGTTCTAAAATAAACGCTGGCAGAAGTACTTGTGTTGTGTTCTCCCGCTAGCGCGCTATTAATGTGTACCCTGACATTACCCTTAATCATGCGTCTATTCCTGTTAAAAGGGAACACAAGTTTTTAGGTGTCATATTTGATGACAAGCTCACGATCATCCCACACATCAGAGCACTTAAACATAAATGCCTCAAAATACTAAATATTCTCAAGGTCCTCTCCCACCAATCCTATGGTGCAGACAAGGAACTGCTCCTCCGGGTCTTTACCGCCTTAGCCGGTTCTCGGTTAGAATACAGCAGTGTGGTGTATGGGTCGGCATCAAAAACGACATTAAAGATTCTTGTTCCAGTACTCCACTTGGGCCTCCACCTTGCGTCAGGTGCGTTCCGCACTAGCCCAGCCCAGAGTCTATATGCTGAATCTAATGAATTGTGCCTTGAGGACCAAGGAACGTACATGAACTTGCTCTACGCTTTTAAAATTCCATCACGGAATAACCATCCTTTTAAACCTCTTTTAATGACACATCCACATCACCGCTGTTTGTAAATCGCCAGTCCGTTCCTTTGCCGTTCTCACTCAGGGTGAGAGAGGAAGCTTCGGATTTCTACATCTTCTTTTTGTACATATACACATCTTTTACTGACGTTTTACCACCCTGGCATCTACAACCTGTGTGTTGTAACTTGTCTTTCGTGAATATTGCTAAAACCAGAGTACCACAAGCTGCTGTTTTTCAGCACTTGTTGCCCCTGCAGTATAAGTATCAATGTGCAGAGTTTCATAGTGACGCATCAAAAAAAGCAACCATGGTGTCTTGCGCTGCTCATGGGCCAAACTTTATGCACGCAGTACCATGAGCACATATACCACAACTTACTCAGCTGAAGCATATAGCATCTTACTCATCGCACAACACATTCTTGAACACAAAATCTCAAAGTCCATCATATATACAGATTCCTTGAGCGTTGTGCGTGCATTTTCATCACACAAGCCATGCAAAAACAAAATTGTCAGTCTGCCTTTAAACACTATCATGTCCATATATGCTTAAAAACGTGTTCTGGTGTTGTGCTGGGTTCCAGGCCACGCTGGGATTGCTGGCAATGAGGTTGCTAATCAGAAGGCCGCTATTGCTGCACTCAGGAACGAAGTAGATATAACAATACTACCACACAGTGACCTTAAGCCACAACTTCGACAACACCTTTGTAGCAAATGGCAAGCACAGTGGAATGAACAGACAGATAAAGAACTACCCGTAAAAAAACCACACTTGGGACGGTACATAACTGACTCACACAACAGACACACGGAAGCGCGACTCTCCGCCTGTTCGCACTGCGGTGCGTTCGACTCAATCGGCCACTGCCTAGTCGTATGCGCTGCATATAACAAGTGAGCACGGCTCCGCGCGGTCTACGAGCGCTTGGGAATATCGTGCAGCACTAAAAATGACCTGCTGTTTGTCATTTGGTAAGAAGAGCCCATACCCGAAGGGGGATTGTCTCGAGAAGATTATGGAAGAAAAGACGAAGAGAAAGAAGAATCAGAGTACGAGACGGCGAGAAGGATTTGGAAGTGTCCAATGAAGAACATACACAGAGTGATTAAGAGAAGGGAGAGGTAGGCTGGACCAGCAAATGGGAGCTGCACACGATAGAATGCGAGGTGAAGAGGAGTAGGACGAATTTGGAGTGGACAGAGTGGAACGAGGTCTTGGGAGGAACGGTGGCAAGGTCGGGCCGCGCCCCACAACGCACCAGCGGCATAGCACCATTTGGCAGCGGGCAGCTCGGAACCACCTATTACCAGCGGCTTCGCTCTGATGGCCTCCGGCTGACCGGCGGCATCGCACCGCCGCCGACCCGTCGGGCTTTGCCCCACGACGCACCAGCGGCATCGCACCGTCTGTCAGCGGGCGGCTCGAAACCAACTATTACTAGCAGCTTTGCACTGCTGGCCTCCTGCTCACCAGCGCTGCTCAGCGAAGCCGTGGCATCGCACCACGGTCATCTGGACCACTATCGACCAGCACGGGCCATCGCGACTTACCCCCCAAAATTCAAGAGTTTTTCCTCTTAAAAAAAACTGCTACACACCACGCCTGTTCGTGGGAAGAAAGTCCGCAGTCCGCACATCACAACAATATCAGTCCTATTAAGCTACTACATGAGTCCTACTAAACTACTAATATTCATCACACACAAAGTTCCCTCTTTACCAAAACTAACTTCAAATTCTACACTCAATCCCAACACGTAACACTAATAGACAACACTTTTTCCCCTTACACTAATCTTCTCATTCAATCTGCGCCTACATTTTCAGACACCAGTGTACTCAAGTACTAGACTGTAACACGTCACCGCAACCAAACAGTTCGTACCCCTACAACGCCTTGTCTGCATCATAGCACAGCATTTATGCTTTACATTAATACACAACCCATTTGTCATATTCCCGTATGAGTCCTGTTTCTTTCCAAGCGAACTCCATGATTTCCACCGGCTTTGTTGAGCTTTACTTCATCTTCACCTTCTTGCGCCTCTTCCATTCAGCCCCTTTCACTACACTGTCATCTCTGCTTGAACCACCATCAATGTTCACTTGTCTCGCTGCCCTATGACCCGTGACCTGTCTCCAGTCCTTTTCTCGATTGTGCACGGCTCGCACGATTTCTCCGTTTTTGTCTTCTTTGCGCGTCTGCGCTTTCGCTCTCTGACGTTGGTACTTTGGCTACTCCCGGAGGAGAACTCACTGCATACCTTTTGGCCTCCGCCACCTTTTCTGAGGCGCTGATTACGGAGCCAGCCGTTCGTCTTAGAGGCCTTAGCTGGTTGTCTGCGCATCATCTTGGTAGCGTGCGCTAACTCTACGAACTTCCCAGCTACCGTACCACTTTTCGCACAGCTCCACTCAGGCACTCTAACCTTCCTAAGACCCTAAGTCTTTTTCCTCTCCTTCGCACGGTTACGAAAATGTGGACATTTTCTATCGCGTTCATCAGTCTCAGCCACATTACGGTGCGCTGGCCATTGCCTTTCGCTTGGGACCAAACCCGATCCTGCGCCTAGCCTAAATTTCTCGATCCGGGACTCTTGGTCAACAACAAGCTGCTCGGTCTGAGCGAGCTGCCCTAGTTGCTCCGGAATCCGCTGAACTGTCTGTGCCCTGGTATCCCCGTTTTCCATTTTAGACGCTGATCTGTCCACTGAGCCGTCTAAAGAATTTGCACTGTCCTTTTGTTGGAGAAGTGTACTCTCAATAGTCCTAGGCATTTCGACCCGATCAGCAATAGAGCTTTCTGGCCGGATGCTATTTCTACCAGTGCACGGAGCGGCAGGTACCTCCGTCTCGCTTATTAATCTTTCAGAGACCGTAAACCCAACTGGCTCAACAGAGATACTAGTAGGCAACGCAGTGTCATCGCATGGTGAGTTCTGAGTGCACTCATTTTCAGGTACCTCGCCTGCGATTCTGCCACCTCCGGCCATTTCACCGCATCGCGCTTCCAACGCGCCTTTCTCCACATAGCGGCGTGCAAACCGCGTTCTGTCAACCGCACGTGCTTCTTCACTGTCGGCAATCTGCTTACGTCCTTTCTCATGTGCCTCATGGAGGTCGGCGACCCGCGTGCCTTCAGGCTCACGTGCACCGCGTTAACCGTTCTTTCTGCGTTCCCTTTCCTCTAGGCGCCGCGTTAACTCTGCTTTTTCTCTGTCCAGCTCTTCTAGCTGGGCAGACACCCTCTCGCGCTCTTTGCGCCACCGTTCATTTAACAATGCAAAAAACTGCTCTTTGTTCAAACCTGATGAACTAGCCAAGGTTAAAATGTTCTCGAGGTCCATCTCTTTGCCAGGTGAGATGTGTGGTTGGGCCAAAGATATATCCTGGCGGGCTCGCCAAATGTTGTCACGCGTCTCACGCGGCAGAGAAATGAGGCTCAGTTTAACGCATTCGATGCCAACACAATATATTTACAACACCAAAACCTCAAACGAACGCGATCATAACAAACTCACAAGCATATCACACTATACACAAAAAAAACAAGCACAACCTCACACTATCAAACACCTACTCAAAAAATCACTATAACACATTAACTGTCTATGCCAAATTCAAAAACATGCTACCGCTGGTACCACGATGAACCAGGTGCGATGCCGATGACGTGGCCCAGTGGGTAGGCTTCCGCGTTGCCGAACGTCGCAGCACGTCGCGATGGCACGTGCTGGTCGTCAGTGGTCCAGATGACCGTGGGGTGCGATGCCACGGCTTCGCTGAGCAGTGCGGCACAGCAGGAAGCCAGCAGTGCGAAGCTGCTAGTAATAGGTGGTCTCGAGCCGCGCGCTGCAAGACGGTGCGATGCCGCTGGTGCGTCGTGGGGCACGGCCCGACGGGTCGCCGGCGGTGCGATCCCGCCAGTCAGCAGGAGGCCAGCAGAGCGAAGCCGCTGGTAATTGGCGGTTCCGAGCTGCCCGCTGCCAAACGGTACGAATGAATGAATAGCTTTATTGAGCAGGAGGCCGTAGGCCCTGGTTGGGGATTGGGTCAGGAGAAAAAAAAAAGTTTACATTTAAAAGATCACTGGTCAATGTTCAAGTCATGGCTATAGCCCTAGCTCCTTTCACATCTGTGTCCGGGCACATAGATTAGAAACACGCATCACACTGCCTTGAACAGGCCACTCACAATCGCGTAGTTCGCCACACACTCAAGCGCGGAGGGGTCCGATCTAAGTAGGTCCAGGTGATCTTGCTCTGAAATGGCGGGGTGAATTTCTGGATGAGTGTATCACGTCCTTTGGGGAAGGCAGGACACCTCCAGATTAGGTGACACAAGTTCGGAATGGTGTCCGTGTCACAAAACGGGCAGAAGGCCGACCAAGTGACGTTTGGAAAGTGCCATTTCCTAAGAATGTCCGGGGTGTAGGCCACGTTCGCGTGGGCTTTGTTTGCGAAAATTTCAGCCGATCTTGACAGTCCGCTTATGAGGGATAAGAAGCCAGGCGGAGACGCATTGTGTAGTCGCCTACGGCTCTCAGTGTGCAGTTGGCGACGCTGTTGGTGCCAGGTATTGGAGGGTTGCTCTTCGTGCGAGTGTGGGTCAGTGGGAGGTGAAAGAGACTGAAGACTCTCCCGGGCAGCGTCGTGTGCCTCCTGATTCCCAACAGCACTGGTGGAATGGCCAGGGGTCCAAGCCAATCTAATTTCCAAGTTTTTCTTCTGTAGCGTTTTAATTAGTGAAAGAATCTGATTAGCAACGCCATTGCGACTGTACGACTTGTTCAGTTCTTGAAGGGCCACGTGGGAGTCGGTGATGATCCTAAAGCGAGTGGTACTATGAGCAGTGAGTTGGGGTTCCTGCTCCTGAAGTCTTCGAAGGGCGCCGAAGATACCAAGCAATTCCGCTTCTTCCACTAGCCCGAAATGATTAAATACACGATTTGATCCATTGAGAAGCGGAAGGTCTGGGCATCGCCATGCTACTCCCGCCTCATTACCCATTACGGCAGCATCTGTGAAGATGTCCAACTCATCTTGCAAGCGTTCTGCGCTCAGTTTGCTGATAAGCTGTTCACGGGCCTCATGTCGAATGCGTGGAATCGGCCGCTTTCTTATAATTCAAACCGCTGGCCTTTCCCAGGGGGGAAGCAGAGACGGAAGCGTGTCCAAATCCGACTTGCTATCGAGTTGGTCCCATTTCTGTAGCTTATAGCCCTGATGAGTGAGTTCAAGCCTAAGTCGGTGCCGTGCTTGCGTTTCTTCGATCAATATATTAAGCGGAGGTAAAGGCAGTGCTTGTTCAAGGGTAGCTATTGGGGTGTGACGAGGAAGGCCCGTGACAGCACGAACAAGAGACCTGTACAGTATCTGGAGATCCTTGACGTGACGAGTGCTAAATTCATATGCAGGGAACCTGAACGTCAGTCTACCGAGGCCTATTGCTCTGCCGAGTGTGAGGCAGGTCCGTTGGGTCACTCCTCCGTATTTGTTGGACATACGAGTAATGAGGTGGAGTGTAGGGCGCCATGTGGAACGAAGTTGCCGTATCCACGCGTTTGGACTATTGCAGCTACCTACTTGTATTCCGAGTAAACGGATTGTCCCATTTGTGGACTGAACGGTGGAGTCACCTATCTGCAATGGTATCTGGAATGCTGGATTTGTTGCGGTGCGGCCATCCACACTGAGAAATTCAGTCTTTTGTGCAGATAGGTGAAGACTGAAGTCAGAAAGGGATTTTTCTAGGCTGAGTACAGCCGATTGAAGCTCCGCTTGCATGATCATGTGGTCAGGATAATCGGCAGCTTCCGTCCAGACAACAATGTCGTCCGCGTAGATCGCGAAACGTGCGGATGTGTCTTGTTCAAGTGTTCTTGCGATCCGATTCATGGCGAGGTTGAAAAGGATAGGTCCGAGAATAGATCCTTGGGGGACTCCTCTATCCAAATAGAATGTTGAGGGTGACCAGGTTTGATAGCCTTTGTGGTTGAGGCGAATCGGCCTGTGTTCGAGGAAATTCCTAATCCAGTTCTGTGCTTTCTGGCTGGAGAAGGCAAGCGCTAGTTCGCGTAGAATGCCTTCTTGATTTACATTATCAAATGCCTTGCGCATGTCCAGGGCTAACAAGGAGTCCGGACAATGCTTGCGGGATTTGCGATTCAGCACGCGTCGGAGAAGCCAAAGATAATCTTGGGTGCCGAGGTTGGGTCGAAATCCCGTTTGGGCAGGATGAAACCAAGAAGTATTTTCAAGGTGGAATTGCAGCCGGTTGTTAATCATACGTTCAGTCAATTTGCAGATTGTTGGTGTAAGGGATATTGGTCTGAGGTTTTCAATCTTGCTGGAATCTTTACCTGGCTTAGGAATTGGCTGTAGAATAGTTGTCTTCAGGTGGTCCGAAACGATACCGGTTGTCCACGATTGATTGATGAGCGAAAGAAGGGCTTCGTGACCAATGGTGGGTAGGTTTCGGAGCTCTTGCCATGTAACCCCATCATGTCCTGGTGCCGAGCGGGGTTTTCCTTGCATGATGGCGATCTGTAGTTCTGCTAGGGTAAAAGGACAGTCAAGCGACTCTTGCGGGCTCGCAACTGTAATGACCGGCAAAGTACGCAGCCGGGACTTATCCTGAGTCGCATGCGGAAAGAAGGTTGTCATAATCTCCAATTCTACCGTTGCTGGAGTATCTTTCAGGAGTAAGGCGTCTACCACTGGCAATTTAGTTTTGGCTTTCCCACTGAGGCTACGGAAAATAGCCCAGAGATGAGAGAGGCTCTTTTCCTGACCCAGGCGCTCGCAAAGACGATACCATCGCTCATTTTGCAGTTGTTTTTGATGCTCATTAATGCACCTGTAGTGCTTTTTGAGTTTCATGAGATCGCGGTGCGTTTTGCCTCCGGTGCGGTAGCGGTGGGTAAGCCTATGCGCCTTCCTCATAAGACTAATCATGTAAGTATCTGGCCTCTCTACTTCCACCGTACTTTCGATTTCGTCGACTGCATGACCTCGGGCTTGTTGCAAAGCGTCGATAAAGTCAGGAAGGGACGGGTCGGGACTCGTGCGGAAGGAGTCTCTGAAGAGGGGCCGCGAAGTAATAGCGTATCTCTTGCGAACTCGTACCTTCTTGGCGTTAATCTGAATAAGGATCGGGATGTGATCACTTCCCCATGTGATGTCGGCAACATCCCAACTGCGTATTGCACCTGGCGTACACAAGGTGAGGTCTGGAGTTGTGTCGGATTGAGTGCAATGGAGTCCAATACGAGTAGCCACATTAGGCTCGTTTCGTAGATCCAACGGACTAAACTCTAGGGCTTGTTCAAGGAGGGATCCCCTAACGTCCGTCTTCGTGTACCCCCATAAGGGGCTTCGCGCATTAAAGTCGCCACCAACGATAACCGGGCCGTCAAATCTTAGTAAAGAAAATATGTGAGTAATCCAATCGTATGTGTCGCTGTAACGGTCTGAGCCATACGGTCTGTAATAGACAGACACCAGTAATACGGGCCTGCTCCCAGGGGGATCAACCTTGACTACTATGACCTCCCTGTGCCTGTTACAGTCAAGACCCCAACGGTACTCTACCGCTTTGCAGTCTTTTCGCACCAGGATTGCTGCCTGGCCTTCTATTTTTTCCACTGCGTTGGCGCCCACATGCACAATGGCGGGTGTCACATACGTATTGAAATTTGGGATTTTACAGACTCCTCTCGTTTCTTGTAGGAGAAGCGCGAGAGGTCTGAGTGTAGCGACTTGTTGTTTAAGAATAGGACTGTTGGTCGAGAAACTGCGACAGTTCCACTGAATGATGAGCCGGTTGGGATGCATGTGCGTCACTGTTATTGGTGTTGCTGTACCTTCTTCCTCTTAGCTTGCTCAGGTGACGTACTTTGGAGGAAACCTCTCATCTGCTCAGTTAGTTGACGGATGTCCGCGGTTAATGTATTGAAAAGGCCTTGAAGTTCATGAATCCCACTGAAGGCTTTTTGCAGTTCTCGAGACGCTTCGAATTTGAGCTGGGCATCCAGTTGGGTCAGCATCTGAGTCGTGACCAGTTTCTTGGATTCCGTAGTATTTGCAAATTGGGTCGTAGGCGTTCGTTTCTTCGCGCGCGAGCGGCTGCGCCTACCGCTAGCTGGAGGGGCGGGTGACGAAGGACGTCGCGGTGTCTGCTGTGCCGCTTGTTGCCGCAGACTTTGGAGTTCCTGGCGGATTTGCTGTAGCTCAGTTCGGAGTTCTGTCAACTGACGCTTCAAATGTGCATTTTCCAGCGAAAGGTCAAGAGGTTCCTGTCCTTTTTGTTTGGTGCCGTCATTATTAGGACCGTTGTTATCGGGTGTTCCATGCTGCTGTTTGTCTGCAGGTGCTATGGCGTCCGCCCAACTGACGCCAGGCCGGATTCCCAGACTTCTGTTCGTGCTGCGTTTAGTAGCAGTCGACTGGTCAGTCCGTCGGTCGACCTCCTGAGGAAGGCGGCTGGGGCAGACTTTACTAACTGCAAGGTGTCCAACCTCTTTGCAGGCAACACAGTACACTGTCGATGCACAATCGTGCGTATCCGGGTGCGACCTTCCACATTCCCTGCATACACCAATAGACGGGCAGAAGCGTGCCATGTGTCCCAGGTTGTGACAATTAAAACATACAAGCGTCTTCGGTTTGTATTCGTCCACTTTGACCAGTTCCATATAATACTTTACTACCCTTGGCAGAGTCGTACCGTCGAATGTCACTATGGCGCGGTCCGATTTACCAATCTTCTGGACTTTCAGAATGTCGGTCTGTTCACAGCGAAGCCAGTTGAAAATCTTCTCAGGCGTGTCATTGCGGTCAATCTGTATTACACCTCTTATGGTGTTTCGGTTCATATCCATGCGGTCAATGGCGATTTCAATAGTGTGCTTCCTGTCTTCTTTCCTGAACGTAAGGCGATCGATCTTGAGCATTTTGACAACGTGACTCTCATCGTAAAGCCTTATGCGGGCACTATTCGCTGCGTCGTCGTAGGTTACAGACGCCATTTCGGCGAGCTCCGCGCTCGGAGCTGTAAGTCCAATAATATTGGCGATAGCCTGCTTAGGGACCGTTCTTATTTGGATTTTTGCCAGAGGCCTCAGTTGTAGTAAGAAACGAGTACGACTTACTCTGTCAGCTTTGGTGGTCCGATTCCGTCGAGTGGGTAAGACTCTTTGCCAGTCCTGGGTGTCCTCTTCATCCATATTTTCTTCTAGGTCAATGTCCGGCCGCCAGGGGGCCGAGCTGTGTGAACATGCTTCGCATGTGCTTCGGATTTTTTGCTTCCTAAGTGCAAAATCAGCTTCTTCAGCAGCTCCAAACTGACCCCAGTGCTTCATTAACGTGTGCTGACCACCCGAAAGCGACCATTCGACCAAGGAGGACAGTACGTATTCGTAAATCGTTCTACGAAGTGTCGCGACGGAGGTTAGGCCTAATTCTCCAGCGTCGCTCAACGACCAACAAAGCCACAGCCGCAGACGCGAACGCGGATGCTCTTGAGGCAGCTGCCGACGCGGCTGCCGGCTCGACGACGGCGGCTCCGCTTCCCCCGGCGCAGCCACACCCAGCCTTCGGTGACAACGACTCTCATTCGGAACCTTCAACATCGACGATGTCCAAGAGTTCAGCGGCCGTCCACCGAGAAGAGGCAAAGCACTCAAAACGGTGCGATGCCGCTGGTGCGTTGTGGCACACGGCCCGAACTTGCCACCGTTCGTCCCAAGACCTCGTTCCACTCTGTCCACTCCAAATTCGTCGTCCTCCTCTTCACCTCGCATTCTATCGTGTGAGGCTCCCATTTGCTGGTCCAGCCAACCTCCTCCTCCTCTTAATCACTCTGTGTATGTTCTTATTGGACACTTCCAAATCTTTCACGCCATCTCGTACTCTGAGTCTTCTTTCTCTTCGTCTTTTCTTCCATAATCTTCTCGAGACAATCACCCTTCGGGTATGGGCTCTTCTTACCACATGACACTGTTCCTTCGCTGCTCACGCCTCCTCATCGCCGACGCATACCGACATCTCCTCACATTTCTCGAGGAGACCGGCCTGACCTCTCGCCTGTAGTGCGCCTCCCCCCTCTTTCCCCCGCAGGACCCCGAGCTGCAGCGGATGCCCCCCGCTGTTGTTTTTCTGTTCTATTAACGTCACTTTTACGTTCTTCTTTTCGATGTTCGCGCTGAGGACAGTGTGCCATCCGCTTTACTGAACTACAGCGGATGCCACTCCCGCAACTGTGCTTTCATTCTTTTAACATTATAACAGCCCGCCCTCATGAACTGCAGCGGATGCCCCTCTCCCCCCCCCCCCCCGCATTTTTTTTATTACTTTACGTTCACTTTTCCGTTTTTCTTTTTGGTGTTCGTGCTGTCGACATAGTGACAGGCCGCGGACGCTCCTCACCGCAGCCACAACTCTAGGCTGCAAGCCTCCTCGCCTGCCGTCCCCAGCCTGCTCCCAAGCCATCTGCGCCCCACCAGCCTGTGCCGAGGTGCTCTCATAAGCCACTGACTCCCCCCCCCCCCCCTCCTACCCACTTTACTTCAGTCGCCGCTGTTCCCTCCCCCGCCGCAAAGGCACCTCTTTTACACGGCGATTTCCTTCCGCGAGCACACCCATAGCGGTTGCGGCCCCTCAATTCGGCCACTCGCACTCTAAAAAAATACCAAAAATACCAAATCAAACACTTCTCTCCCTCCACTTCTTTACAACCTTTTAATAACCTCCCCCATCCCCCTTGGGCCTCATGAGGTGTCGACAAACTTCGTCAGACAGTTTCGGACCCTTTTCTCTTCCCTCCCACCCCCCCCCCATCAAAACCTCAAAAGAAAAGAAAAGAAGTCGCCTTGGGTAGGCTACGGATTGGGCACACCCATGCAGCGCACTCGAATCTGCTGACGGGATCATCAAGACCCCAGTGGCAGCAGGTGTGGAGTGGCCCTATTCGTACTTCACATACTTATTCAATGCAAGACACTTGACACCAGATGACTCAAACACTTTCCACAACTGTACAGGCAACACATCCCGTTTCACCCATCATACTTTGTAGGAGAGGAGCCCAAGTTTTCCGTGAAGCGCGTTTTTAAGTGCGAATGCACTTCTTAAGCGACCCTGAATCACGCGTCCACCGCCGTCCGTCCGTCCGCACCACATACCCACTTAGGGCGATTGGCCAAGAAGAGTTCCTAATGTCTTTAGCACATACCCACTTAGGGCGATTGGCCAAGTAATCTGAATAACGCGTCCACCGCCGTCCGTCCGTCCGCACCACATACCCACTTAGGGCGATTGGCCAAGAAGAGTTCCTAATTTCTTTAGCACATACCCACTTAGGGCGATTGGCCAAGAAGAGTTCCTAATTTCTTTAGCACATACCCACTTAGGGCGATTGGCCAAGAAGAGTTCCTAATTTCTTTAGCACATACCCACTTAGGGCGATTGGCCAAGAATCGGGCGTGAGAAGGGCTAATGCACCCGCTTAAAGGAGTACTGACACGAAATTTCAAAGCTGAGATCCGCTCTAGCAATCAAGTACAACGACAACACAAATAGGTGTCTGTGAATAAATGCATCATTCTTTCTTTGTAGTTGTGTGTGTGTGTGATCTCTCTTTCGCGAACATTACCGAACCGCGCAAATTCAACTCCTGCATTCGCACTTTCACATTCTTCCCCTCGGGGAAATGCGGGGAAATTTTAAGTATGTCACTGATGTCGAAATTTTAAATCTCATTTCTTACCATGCATCAACCTGGCCCTTTACACCAGTCATCTTCATGCATTCGCTTCACTTTTGTTTTTACTGAGTAATTTTTAGTATTTAATTGCACATCTGTTCTCATCAAATAACTTTGTGTTTGGCGCTCTTTCCCTTGTCGGCCTTGTGCCTCAAGCACAAACCATCATCATCATGCAATAGTGCAAACTGCTACGATAATGCAAACTGCCACAACAAAATTTTAAAATATTAGGTAAAAAGTATTACAGAAACTGCCGAAAGATGAAAGATTACGGAAACTGCCGAACTGTGTAACTCCTGTATTTCCAAAATAACGCAGATATCGCACAAATTCCACCTGTAATCGCTATAATAGCGTAAATTGAGATTACTGGTCGACTATATCTGCAAAAACTAGAAAAAAAAGAAATAAATGAAATAATTAGGGGAACTGCCGAACCGTGTAATGCGCATTTCCACAATATTGCAGATATCGCGGAAGTTCTAGCTGTAGTCGCTATTACAGCGCAAATTGAGATAATTGGTTGACGAAATTTTGAAGAAAAAAGAACAGGACAAATACAAAATAATTACAGAAACTGCCGAACATTGTAACACGCAGCATTTTCATAATAATCATGATTTCGAAAAAGCTCCAAATGTAATCGCTATAATAACCTGAATTGAGATAAATGGTGGGGCGAAATTTTGAAAAACTATAAATTAACAAAAAGATTAAAAATTGTGGAAAATGGCAAAATGGGTAATACGTAAATGGGTTAAATTGGTGGAACTAAATTAAGAAAAAATAAAAAATATAAAAAATTACGGAAACTTGCGAACGTTGTAACACCCTGCATTTCCACAATAATGCAGGTTTTGCGAATTTTTGAAATGGGTTCCCGATAATAACGTAAAATAAGACGACTCCTCGGACGAAAATTTGACGCTAAAAATAAGAAAAATATTAAAAAGGTATACAAAATGGAAAACGTATAACGCATGGCATATTCACAATATTGCAGATTTCCCGAGAGTTCCAGCCGTAGTCGTTATAATAGCGTAAACGGAGATAATTAGTAGAGTGACATTAGGAAAAAATAAAAATAAAAAATACAATAACGGGAAATGGCGAACCGTGTAATGCCCCGCATTTCCACAATAATTCAGATTTTGCTAAAGTTTCAAATGTAATCATTATATTAACGTAAATATAATATTGATAAACAAAAAGAAAAGAACATTAGAACATTACGAAAAATGGCGAAACGTGCAACGTCAGGCATTTGCAAAATAATGCATATTTTGCGAATGTTTGACCTGTAATCGTTATAATAGAGTAAATGGAGACTATTGGTTGACCGAAAGTTTGAAAAACTAGAAAACAATACAAATTTTAAATAATTACAGAAAATGACGAACCGTGTAACGCCCTGCATTACCACAATAATGCAGATTCCGCAAAAGTTCCATTTGTAGAGGTTATAATACTGTAAATGGAGATAATTGGCGAACGAAAGTGTGAAAAATAACGAAAATATAAAAAAAAACATATGGCAAATGGGAAACCGTATAACGCCCTGCATTTCCACAATGATGCAGATTTCGCGAATGTTCCACATCGAATCGTCATAAAAGCGTCAATGGGGATAACTGGTCGTACAGGATTTAGCAAAATCAAAACAAACTGACTGCGAAAACTCACACTCAATACAAGCGGCATAAGAATGCTACGCATTAGTTAATGATTCTCTGGATTTCTGCAATTTTTTTTTTTGCTTTGCGCATACGCAGTTGAGCTCGTTTCCCGTTCGTTAACGTCAGCCGTACTCTGGCGTTATCTCATTGCACGTCGTGGCAGCAGCACTTGTCTCGCGACACTTGCGCGGCACCCTCGGCATGCCTCTCCAGTCATCAAGCTTTCGCCATGCACTCCTCGGCTGTACCAGTTGCTCTATGTGTGGTGTCCTCTTCGTTGTCTCGGTTACAACGAATCTGACTGCGATGGACGCCGCAAACCCAGAGGAGCGGGCGCCTAAAAGCGGCACCGTAAAACGTGTGCTTTTTTCCGCAGACAGCCTGCTCATTAGAGTACATGTAACACCAACGAACGCAGTTCGTTTGCGATCACCTGCTAACTTTGGATGACAAGTATATTTGAGTTTATGGGGGCCCCTTGCAAGCGAACGAGAATCAGCAACAATTAACAGCGTAAAGATCCTCGACGAAGTCTGTTCCGCGGGTTTGTGCTCTGTGTTGTTCCTTGTTACTATGATATAAACCACGGAGCTGTTCTAGGGCCCGCCCCGAAGACAGTCTCTTCCGGTGTCGTGTCATGCTCTCTATTTAGTAGTTTTCTCCGCCACGCGAAAACCGGTTCGCAGAATAGAAAAATTTTCATTTAAAAATGATGGAGGTCCCAGAGCCTTGGTACTTTGATATCAAGAGGCCTATATTACCCTTGAAAAAATATCTCCCCAGCAATGCCTTTGTGTTTACAGGTGAAACCGAATTCAAGCGGATAGGTGTAAGCTTGATCTTTAAAAGCTGCCTTTCCAACATTGCGGGTTGCATATTGAAGCATGGATATCTACGGAGGGAGTATGAATACATAAGGCGGCCTCATTCTTGTGTTTCTAAGCATATCCAAAAATAAATTACGTATCAATAATCCGCTAAGACGACTGTACCATGACGGCAAGTTTCATTTATTGTCAGTTCAGGTAGTGCACAGGAAAGTTGTCAACCTTACTGAATCACTGTCAGGTGCTGTTCCATGGTGATCTACGGAGGAAGTACGGTTACAGAAAAGCTTTAACTGTTGTTTTACCGGTAATTTCCGGAAATACGTTATACGACAACTATCCACCAAGACATCCCTATCCGCCAAGACGCACCTCACAGCCTTGTTTGCCATCCTTCTCAGAGTGGAAGGGCACAAATTTTTTTTCAGATTGATTCAGAAATAGGTCCTATTATTTACAAACGCCGCATCACAATATTCTCTCCAAACATGACGAAAGCAGACTTTAACTTAGATAACTTAGATACAAAAACAAGGACGTTAGACAACATACACCTTGGGAAACGCCCTTGTTGAATGGACCAATAAGTATTGAACCTTAACGATTGCTGCTGTAACTAAACGCCCGGTATTTTACAGTTCTACAGCTACCGACAATAGCCTTGTCATGATTCCCCAAAAATGTGCGGACTACTTTGCTAAACAGAGCCATATATTCGTTGAGATTCCTGGATTTGTGGCATCTGGCACAACTTAGCACCGTACAGGAACCCGGTAACGTTATTTCCAAAAAGTTCCCCTTGTGTATGTTGCGACACGCTAAGACCTTCATTACTATTTCTTTCACTACGAAGAATCTGGAAAAAACTCCCACCTCCCCTCGCGGGAACCCCTGTGTAGATGCGACGCATAGGCGGAGCGGCGAAGGGACCGCGTTTTATAGCGCGCATAACGTTGAGGGGACTGCGTAAGCCGGTCCCAGTCGATGACGACGTTGGCGTACTTGTAAAGCGGCGTGGACTCTAGGTGTTTGAGCCAAGCGTGGATGTTGCTTCGCCGGAGAACGGCACACCGATTATATGCGCAGCGCGCCCGAAGGAGAGGAAACCGCGGAAGAGAGAGTACTGCATATGCGCCGGCCCCAGCGCATCTGCCGCGGCTATGACGCAACGTGCCGCGGCTATGACGCAACACAATCCAACACAATCCACTTTACTCCAATCCAATCCAATCCAAATCCAACCCAATCCAATCCAAGTCAAGCCAAGCCAAGCCAAGCCAAGCTAATCCAATCGAATCCAATCCAATGCCCCTCGCGAGAGAGTGTTCGCTATCGGAGAGGAGAGGGGGTGAGCGGCGGAGAGCGCAGCTGGCGCGGCGAGGAGAAGGGAGGAGGAGTGGACAACGCCGACGACGACGACGACGACGCCGGAAGAACAAGGCGAGTGAATCAGAGGCTCTGCATCTAAAAAGATAATAGAAATTAGTCACTGGGAAATTTGAACCACTTTTTTGACCGATACATGTTTTTACTGTGTGGAGTGCCGCTTTCATCCAGCATTTCCTTCGTTTCCGGAAAATAGTGGTATCCGAATTCGGGCGTCGCATAATGGCCGTGCTCAAGAAGAGCTTGATAAAAGCAAAATCAGTCATTACCTTTTTGTGGTTGCTCTGTGCAGATGGCTTGGTCGACCAACAGACACATCTTCGTGAGTGCGAGCTACTACCGACGACGTTCTTCGACTTCAGCGAACACGGTTTGCTTAGAAACATTGTCTTGGTCGCGGTAGAAGCAGTCGTCCTCTTCGCCTGTGTCGCGTACGTGCACTCGGGAAGAAGTTACTGGCCAAAGCGTCGGAAAGCAGCCGCCGAAGATGCAGGACTGGACACGGATGTCGCCGAGGAGAAGCGCAACGTCGACCATCTCTGCCAGACGGGCGACTTCAGCGGTCACACAATGGTGGCGCAGAATGTGCACAAATTCTATGGAGACTTCCACGCCGTGCGGGGAATCAACGTTGGACTTCGGCCCGCCGAGTGCTTTGGTCTGCTAGGGGTCAACGGGGCGGGAAAGACGACCACGTTCCAGATGCTCGCTGGCTTTAGCGAACTTTCCGACGGCGAGGCGTACGCAGAGAACTTGAAGGTGACGGCTAACCCCAGAGAGGTGCGTTCCCGCAATTTCTATTTCTGAGTGCCGAATTGGTCATAAATATCCCACGCATCCACTCAGCTGCTGTCAGAGTTGCAGAAGTGTCGCTGGAGGACATTTATGACAGTTACAAAAGCGCAGCTGTTTCCGATGGACTCAGAAATAAAAGCCAAGGATTACCTATAAATTGACGAAGTATGTGTGCGCACCATCTATATAACGTCGAGTGACTTACAAAAAGCCGTGAGACGGCGCGAAATTGTTCTTGTCTATCCACTCGAATTTACGTACCTTAGAACTATGGTTCCAGCTGTACGGGACAATGCAACAATTCAAAGCTAGTTACGAGTAAGCCTGAACTGAAATTTACTGAGTAACAAATTAAAAAGGGAACACCATTGCACGCTTGCTAAACACAGATGCATTAGCAATAATTTTTTTACACACGCAGTTTAAACAAAATTTTCCTTATCTCCTCGGGAAATGCCCAACATCTCAATCAGAGGTTCTCTATTAACTTAAATGGCAAGCAACGATACATAGCCACCGCGGTTACGACAGTGCTAAATCATGTTAATTAAACCGCAGTAACTCAGGCAATGCCCAATGATAGCATGCGCACAAAATATCTGGGGATGCGCCCTGCAATTTCCAAAGCACTGCGTCAAAAGGGCATTGATTGCTAGCCTCAGTCAGTACTACATAATTCTAGCACACCTCCGGCTGTGCATGTCACATGGCTACAACTGGCGTCTGTCAGACAGGCAACAACATTATTTTCACGACTTGTAGAAGGCACGGAATTGTGGTCTGAGGTGGCACCTGAAGTCGCTAGATTTGAAGACTTGCAGGGTCGGAATACTGCGTCCATCTAAGCTTACTTTAAAGCCTGGGTAGCCTCACCGCAGAACAAAATAAAGGAAGCTCACACTAACGCATAACACTCGAATGTAGCGAAGCTGTGCGAAACCTTCAAGACTATCACGACGGTTTAAGCTCACGATTGGAACTGTTGTGCTCCTCCTTCGCTAATGCAATGACGTTTACTGCATCATTTTTGCTATAAGCATAAGCTTCCTTTTTTGTAGTGATATTAATTGGATGTCAACTTGGAGGGGCGTACGCTATGAGGTGTCTTTCTCGTTTCAAGCAAGTGTTGCCACGATGACGTCGAACGCTGGAGGGTTTCTTTTTGCCAATCTTGTCCAATCTCACTTGTAGGTATGCTTGGCTGGACAAACGTGCACCAGGGACGCTGAGTTGTCGCCGCGGGGCACGCCCACACGAGCAGTCGGCATTTTCTTGCTTTTTTTTAAACTGCGAACACAAAACTCTAACGATTTGCTAAAGAGCTTCGCTGTTAAGAAATCTGATTTAAACACACCCTTCTGCACTGTGCTGTTGCGTTACAAAAATGATCGAGATGTTTAATGCAAACGGAAAAGCATGTTTTTATAACTTTCGAGGGGGTGTTTTCATCCGTCGTTTTTGATGCAGACTACGAGAATGGCACAGGGAGGGCTACCACAGTGACACAATTATCACCTTTAAAGTTTCCAGGCGATAGAGCACGATGTTTTCCAGGAATGGCGGGTAGAAGGTATACATTGTGGTGCCAAACCTTTTTTCAGGGTGCGGTAATAAAAGGCGACTGTGTTTCCAGTAACGCCGCAAAAATAAGTATTATATTTCTCCGTTCGGGCGTTTTATCGCTGACTTCCGGGGCCGTCTCCCAATTGAGACTACCGAACGAACGCATTACGCGTTGCCGAACATTTTGTTGAGGCTCGTGTTTTGTTCATATACTCTTGGGGGCGCAGTGCCCATTGACGCAGCCGCCAATTGGACCCTTCAGTAGCAGGCGCCAACAAAGAGCAAAAAGATCACGTAAACCTTGCATGACGTGCCGGATAAGCACAGGTGGATTTTCGCCACTTGCTCCACAATGGCCAAACACTCGCACTGTGTGAACTAGAATTGGCGTTTCAGCGATGACAAGACGTGTCTGCGGTGTGCATGAGCGCACTCGCCATGAACTTGCCGACGCACCCAAACCGCACTCTGACACGTCGTCTGCGTCATCGCGGGTCTTAGTCAGAGCAGCGGGGCGGAAACACGCTAGCATGGAAGAAACCATCAGGCTGGCGGCGAGCGCCAATGCGGCACGTGTTCATCGGGGCTCTCGGCGGATGTGGTACTAGTCCCGAGAAGAGCCCTTATTGTAGGGCCGACGGCTGCGAACGTCTTGGCGAATTGCCAGAAGTAAGAACATATCCGAACAAAACAAACAAGAGCGCGTAGTTAATTAATGGGTACAGAAGACCCCAAGCCGCGCTAAAATGGCCTGCAGTAATTGCTTGTTATTGGCTGCTCTCTGAACAAAGCACAACTTACCGTCCAAAGCTTCGCTCCTCGGCTTCAATAAAAAAGGCTCTGCGCGTTGTTACTGTAACACAGAACTAGCCATTTCGTCACAATGGATACAGCTGTGGTTAAGTGAAGTTCAATCCCGTTTGATGCTTGCAGTGGCAGTCGCGGATTGGATACTGCTTCCAGATTGATGGCCTCCTTGAAACATTGAACGCGTATGAGTTCCTGTACTTGGTTGGCCGCCTACGGGGCATCGCGGACGAGGATCTCCGCACGCTTGTCGACAGCCTGATCACGCTCACAGACCTGAATGAGTACGCCCAGCGAGGATGCGGCGGCTACAGGTGCACACTTCGTAATTTAAAAGAAATGAGTGAATAACGGGCTGTGATAGTCTGCACAGTCACTGTACGCACTTCTGAACATGGCCGCTATTTTTCTGGTAAAGGCGAAATAAGGAAACACTAAGGTGTCGATACGGGGGGAGTTTAGAGAGTAACAGGTTGTTTTGATTATTGGGTACCTCAGCGCTACTAAACGTCTCGTAATCGAGTATTTCGACGCGCAATAACCAAAAATGTGGAATAAACTACGGGCACTTGAACGGAGACTTCAAAGGATGATCGACGGATTTAAAGCGGATTTTAAAAAATTACACCCATCTTCTCGCGAGGGAACCCTGATGTGATGCGACGCATCAGGGGGCTGCGTTTGGACTGACGCTGGTATTGGATTGCGTCAGTCCAATCGCTGAAGGGACTGTCGCTTCCATCACGTCTTCATCGGAAGATCTTGCACGGAGGCATCGTCAAACAAAGTCAAGTCAAGTGCGAGAGCGAGCGCTGGACTGATCCGGCGCCGTGCGCTCCCCCGCTTATATTCCCGCTTTTGAAAGGACCGGAGCCCGGAGGGGGGGGGGGGGGAGGGTGAGTCGCGCGCATGCGCACACATGCGTGCACCCAGAGCAGCGAAGCGCGCACGCGCAACTGTTATTATGATAATGAGACGGAGTGAGAGTGTTGCGCACAGCTGTCGGAGAGAAGAAAGCAGGAGAGTTGTGCATGTGCAGTGAGCGTGCGGACAACGCCGCGACGACGCAGGAGGGACATGCCTAAGAGCAAGAGATGCGTCGCATCTAATAATTCTGTGTGTATAACTCAGCGTTGCGCTGCAAAACGTGGTGATACCGCGTTGCAAACGTAGCACAGATGAATAGGATTTGCGCCACCAGTGCTATTTTGGTGGTTCACAATGGTTTACGAAACTTGCGCTAAATAGACATAAACAGACGAAGGAAGACGGACGATGCGCAATTCACAATTCACAAGTCCGTCTTCCTTCGTCTGTTTATGTCTATTTAGTGCAAGTGTCGTGATACATAATGCACCAACTAGCCCAACAGCACATTCACGATGGTTGTTTGTCTTAGTGCACGGCCATAAAAATTAACATACTACCATACTGGTACAAAAAGCAATTAGGACGTGATTTGATGCTTTGTGAAGGTGTGACCCGGCAAACAATGGGAATCCGGGAAATTTCCGTAGTTCAGATGAAAGAAGTGAATTGTCTAAGCTGAACTTCAAAATGTTGCGGTCAGTTAGGGGGCCGAGTAGCGAGAGAGACAGACACTTGGCGGTTGAACGTAAGGTGAACGGCACAACTGAGATTGTGAAAGTGAGTCTTAGTCTCCTTACATGTTAAAAAATATTTGTTGTAGCCATGTCTTCGGGGAGAAAAATGTCAAAAACTTCGTTGAAAATAAAGCACCATCCCATATAGACACGAAAAGTGACAACATATGCAGCAAATTTGGGCTACAACCGAGGCAAACAGAGTATAAACATGTGTTTTCAGGAAGCGCTGATTTTAGGCTGAGGGACTTTCTAATAGAGGTAGCACTGGGTGCTGCTGGCCTTCCCGGGCCGCACTAACAGCAGACGCTGAGATGTAAGGTCGGGGCAGGTCAGGTGGGCGGCCCTTCGCTTGGACTGACAGGATGGCGACAACAGGTTTGTGAATGCCCATGCAACAAAGAAGGCTCGCCATAGCCGAACGGGACTGGGTAGATGAGGGAGGTCTGGCTGTAAACACGCGCTGAGTGCCCAATTAGTGCACAATGCCCAGTTAAAAAATTTAGGCCTTAATTATGTCAGGGCAAGGTCGAAGTATTCTGACGAAAACGAACGCGTGGTATTCGCCGATCAACTCACGTGAGGCGCGCAATCCAACTATTTGCGCTGTATGGCACTCGGCAATTGAACATTACATGAAAATGCTGCAATTGCATTGATATTTCTTCCTTCCCAATTTTCAGAACTCCCCTTTTCTCCTTTATCGCCTTAAGCGTATGCACATCATAGCGCATGACGGTCATTCAAAGTGTGAAAGAATCGGAAGGGCATTAATTATGCGCATATCTGAGAGAAAACGTACTTGGTTGACCACGCCAAATAAAGGAATACCTTGTTGGTGAATTCCAACATCCGATACATAGTTGATGCAAAAGTGCACCACCCACTGGAGTTTATTAACTAAAATGCCGGTATTCAAATGGAAGAATCTGATTAGAAGTGGGACGTCACCTTAACCTGACACCGACCTAGAGAAATATTCTAGGTGGAGTAGCCAATGCGCTAAATAAACTCAACTTGCAACCACTTACGTGTAATTACGAGCTTACTTCCAAATCGCGTCATTTGCGGTTTCTATCAGAGCAGCAACCGCACATTAAACACGCTAATGTACAGCAGAAATGAGCAAACTGATTAAATGGACATAATGCCGTGGGTTGAGAACCACTAATACATAAGCCCAAAGTGGAAGCATGCAAAACTCCGAAATTTGATGACCCTTTCTTGTGTCCCCACAAACAACTTGCTCAGTGCTGCCAATCCTTGAACAAGTGCGTTGAACGTGCACAAACTGCACGCTAAATCGCCAAAGGTTTTGCTTAACTGTTATTGCATCAAGAATGTGCATAACTGGAAACAGGAATGGCAAGAACTAGCCGCAAGGTTTTGCGAGACAAGCTTCGACTTTCACCCGA